>NC_069657.1:457608762-457952512 GCF_027244095.1 Hemicordylus capensis
ACCAGAGTTGAATGGGCAGAGGCTGAATTTGTGTATGTCTGAATGTGTGAAACCGCGGCTTTGTGGCAAAAGTGACCCTCGCCAAACACCAGTTTGGACTTTCGGTTTGTAGTGAGTTCCGCTGCTCCAACCTGATATTTGAAGTTGGCAGCATTGCGTCTGAATGCAGATGCTGCCATAGCCATGGTTTCGTGCTGTTTCTGGAACCGGAACATAGAGAGGGTGGCCCAGGAGGACCACAGCTGCTCCATGCCTGCTGCGCTACTCAGTCACTGCCTCTCTGAGCACTTGTCCCGCCCCCCTGTCCTCGCGCTCCTCAAGCCATTGCTTGGCAACAGGGACGCTGCCTTGTCCCTTCTAAGGCTATCAAAGGGAAAAGCCACCTTGGGGGTCGCCCGCTTTCCACTGTGTCTCTTGTTCCCCTCTCTGGCCACCAGAAGAGCAAGGGAACAGGATCGAAGGATGGGCACTGTGTGTTTTGGTAATCAGAAATAAATTGATAAAGTATGTTCACAAGCACATGCTATTGTGATGGCACCATAAACTTAGATTGACACAAAGATAACTCATGACAGCACATCAATACCTGGTGTTGGCTTTAAAAGGCAGCCCCATCCAGGAAATCTTGAGTGTGTCTTCTCTAATTTTTTGTACAATAAAGTTGGGGAAATGAGGTCCAGCCTTTTGCTCTTGGGTGCAAGCTCACACTCTGTGGCATTACTCATGAGAAGAACTGTCCTGGGGTACACAGGGATGGAGCAGAATCGTTAATAATATGTGACGGTGCCCCTGTTGGGGGTAATTACTTATATATCAGAGTGTTTCAGGAGCTAACTCACTCCCATTACAGCAGAAGCTAACAGAGTCTCAGGGGCAACAGTTTGTAAATGATAACCGTGGAGATTCATGTATGGTTAAACTAATCCACTTTATTCAGAAGTCAATGAAGATAGGAAAAGACCTGTGTCTAACCACTGGCTACATGATGGTCAGAGAGAGAGACCTATGGAAGCATGGTGCTCAGAGAGAGTGAGGGCGCTAGAAGCATTCTGGGAAGAAGAGGCGGCGGCCACCACCACCACCTCCTCCCCCTCCCCCTACCCCTACCCCCAGGAAGCTCCTGAGATAAACAGGAAAGAGGAGACCCTGACTATCTATCTCTACTCCCAATGCCCCTAGTGGGTACAAAAGGTTGATGCTATCTGGAGCTGGATCTCCAGCACCCCAAGGACTACTCTCTCATGAGAGTGAAAGGCCATGGAGACATGCATGCAGCCAGCAGATGCTGTTCAGCCTGGTTGATTGACACAAGCAAGATGTGGGACGGGTACCCTGGCAATGCCTTTCCCTCTTTTGGCAACTGCTGTGAAGAAGTCCAAGCAGGCCCTCTGCCGGTCTGTTTGTCCATTGACATACATCATGTTTGTTTTTGCCCGCTATGGCATCCCTACTTTCCTGGATCACCAATAATTGGGGCTCCCTTCTCCCTGCAGTGGCCGATCTGTGCATGCTGCAACACCAGTCCAAACCCGGGAAATTTGAATTAGAGTAAAGATCTGTCCCTTGTCCTGGTGTTTCCCTAGTCTGCCCACCTGGTACCACCCAGACAAATGGAGGGGCCACTACTCTTTGGGACTATGAAAGGGTTGCCTGAAGAGGAGGGGGTCCTGGTATACAAGTTCTGTTATTTACCAGAGGGAACGGGCCCCACACAAGCGGGTTCCCCTTGATTTGGATGGCCTATCTCATGAGAGCGCCGTCCGACAGAGGACTGAAGGCCTTGGAGCCTCTGGTCCCCCCCAGTGGACTGGTCCTCTCATGAGAGGGCTAATCTCCAGCAGGCAAGCCAATGCAGGGACAGGAGTGTGCTTGGGTGTTCCTGGACTGCTTTGCTGCGGTATGCCATTGCAAGATCATCCTTGGCTACAGTGGACCAGACCCCAGGATCCTTTGTGCTCCCTCATGTAAACATTTCTTCCTAGGAAGTTGTCACGAACCCTTCCCAGAGTAACAGAAAACTAGTGTCCCCAGGATCCCCCAGTTGACTGAAATTGTGCTTGCGTGAGACTGTTTTGGTCTGGTGCTCGTATGAAGGCAGTAGTGCAATTGCTGTCAAAATAAGGGCTTGCGTGCCATTTAAAGGGATTTAAAGGCCCTTTCCCCACTGTGGGTGGTCCATTCTGAAAAGGCACAATTGTGCTTGGCACACCCCCTTGAAGATGGTGGCCAATGGCTGCCGCCCTGCAGAAATTCTGATGCCTTGTTTATAGTCTGGCAACACCAGTGCTATGGAGCTTGATGGGATGCAGCCTCAGTGGACCAGAGAGGGAGGGGCTCCCCTACTCTGAAACTGGAGGTTGCTGGTGTACCGTTGGATGAATGTCTGTGATGCAATTTATGGTTCTAAAAATTAACCTCGGGTTCGTCTCCCTGTGGTTTGTCGTTGTGTGCGAATGCAGCCTATGTATGGAGCTGAACTACTGTAGTTCCTGATAGTAACAGTGATCCTGTGGTGGCAACATATTCTGTGTGAAATGGCAGAAATAGCTGGAAATGAAAGGGAAATTTATTCTATTATGCTTAATATATATTATCACTTTTTAAAATTAAGAAATACTTATATGTAAGAATGTTTTTTTCATGAAAAGTATACAAAATGGCTGTATAAGTATACATATAAAAGGAGAAGGAAATAGTTCCTTGTTCACAAAGGTAGTACAGAAGGCCATTGCAAACTGGAAAAAAGATAGCCCATGGGCCAAAGAAGAGAAAGATGTTGGGCTTGGAGAGGAGGAACAAGAGAGTCATATCAAGGATATCTGATATGCAGTCAGAGCAGAAGAAAAACGGTATTCACATTACCATTCCGATACTTTCTAATGTAGCACCCTATTGAACGTATTGGATGAACACCCACCCCACCCCACCCCACCCTCTGCAAGTGTTTGATCCTGTTGGGGAGGGCATTTTGAGTCTGAAAGGCTTCCTCATCCCTCTCTCCTGGGACTTCACACCCTCTTTGCCTCTCTGGCTGGCTGGCAGTCTTGTCATGGTCTTCTGGTACATGCAGGGATTTGCAGGGATTTTCAAGGCTGTCGCCTCTGCACAGGAGGCCCCCCTGTTACAAGCTCCCCCCCCGCCCCTTGCGTAAATGTCCTGCTGTGGAGGAAGCTGCCTGAGGATGATCAACAAGTGACTTGGAATTCCAGTTGCTTTTGAGTCTTTGAGCAGCCTTTCCAGGACGGGGTGGGAGTGCGTCCTGCATGCAGATGCTGCGATGTCAAGAAGCTCCAGTGCTTTGGTGGGTGCCAGGGGACTCTGCCCTGTCACTTCCTTCTCAAGGGCTGTCTCATGTGGACAGCAACAGAGAAAAGAAGCCCTTGACCTTCCTGGCTTCCTTAAAAGGAGTAAACAGATGCAGGGACTTCGTTTTCCCCTTTTGAACTTTCTTCAAAAGTTCTTCTTTCTATTGCTCTGGAAAAAATTCTCAGTCTCCCTCTTGCAAAAGGTTATTAGATTTTAAGCTTGCCTTATCCCTGTGGGCTTGGACCATGGGTCACTTTTTCTAGATTGCTTTAGGCGACTTACGGATATATAGAGAGGCCTGTCCCTCCTTCCACCAGAATAAACTCAGTAGAGTAACATTTCTGCTCAAATGTGAGCTACTCTGTAGGCTTCACATAGGAGCAGACAGTTCATTGGCCTTTTGAGGCACACGGAGATGCTGTGCTTTTTCTGCCCTCCTCCCCCGCACCCCCAAATCACAATATACAGGAGTCCCAACATCGGGCAGGACCAGGGTTTGCTTTTCTGAAGAAAGAATAACTTACTCCCTTTCTGTACTCTCTGAAGGAGAAAGCATTAGCCAGCTTCAGGGTTCTGCTTGGAAGCATCCAAAGGTGTGCTGGGCGTCCGATAGGGAGGAGAGCTGGTCTTGGGGTAGCAAGCATGACCTGTCCCCTTAGCTAAGCAGGGTCCACCCTGGTTGCATTTGAATGGGAGACTAGAAGTGTGAGCACTGTAAGAGATTCCCCTCAGGGGATGGAGCCACTTTGGGAAGAGCATCTACACTCCATGTTCCCTCCCTGGCAGCATCTCCAAGATAGGGCCGAGAGAGAGTCCTGCCTGCAAATTTGGAGGTGCATGGCCTTTTGATGGAGAATGAAGAATCTTTTGGAGGGCTCTTCCTTTAGAAGCCCAGTTGGTTTTTGCTCTGCACTCCTTCGGGCTTTGTATGAAAATTTGGCTTTCTTGTTATGCTTTCAGGAGAGGCTGATCTGGTGGCTGAGTGGTGATTCTTTTGGGTTTCAGTTGTGGACCATGATTTAAGTGCGGTTGCCATTGCATTGTGTGTTTATGTGACTTCGTTGCACTGATTATAAGCTGCCTTGGGTTCAAATGTTTAGTGCATTGAATCGCATTGTACTTTGGGGCAACTCAAGATCTTTTGCAGTGGGGTGCACTCGCCGAGTCAGCATAAAGAGCTCCCTAAACCACTGTTTTTAGTAAAGTGTTGCAGACCGGGCTTCTGCCATGTGCTACGCAAAAACAAACACCTTTTTCTTCTCTCCCCTGCGCCCCCCCCTTTCCTTTTAAACCTCTCACCTGAGAGGGTTCTGTGAAACTGCATTGCTGCTTTTCTTATCCCAACAAAGGTCACCTGCCACTAGTCCTGTTTGCATGCCTTGTCCAGTAAACTGGTACTGGTACTGGGCTGGTACTGAGGGGAAAACACCCCTTTTAAGGTGACTGTCCCACAGTGAGTGGCTACCCTGAGTCTGCGGGCTTGTTTGTTACACAGCTAACTGGTATAGTCAAATGTAAATAGCTGCCATCTTGCCAAAGTTGCAAGAAAACAGCATTGGGGAGCATTGGCCTGCCCAGTACTCTCCCTGCCAATGTAGCCCCAAGCTGAGAGTGGCGATGGGGCTTCAGTCGCTTGCTTCTACTCTCTGAGAGATGAGGGACAGACCCTCCGTGCAGAGGCCACCAGCTCTTGCCTCATCCCTGCCCGCCAGCTTGGCTCTGTGGGGCTGTGCTTGGCAGAGCCAGGTCTAGGATCCTTGGGCCAGACCGGTGGGGGCTGGAAAGAGAATTGGGGGGCCAAAGAATGAGGCCCAGCCAGGAGAGCCAAGGAACTGTTTCTGACTTGCCCTTCTTAATCTGTGCTTTCTTGCCAGGTCCTGGAGAAAAATCCCAACACGCCTATGAGCCACAAAGAGATCCTCCAGGTCATCCAGAAAGAAGGACTGAAAGAGATCAGGTGGGTGTCAGTTGGCTGACCATGGCCACAGCCCCCGTTCCTTCTGCGCTCCATCTGCCTGCTGTGCTTTCCAGTGCATTGTGTGTGGTGCCAGTTCATCCCCAGGCTGTCCAAGCACTAACTTGCTTGACCAGTCACCCACCCACCGGCTTAAGAATGGCGCCTCCCAGCATCCTCTTGGGCGCATTCTTAAGAAGATGTGCTCATCCCTCTTCAGGCAGCAGTGAAGGCGTTTTTGCTTCTTCGCTGGTCACGTGAGCACTCTGTGAACTGAACAGCTGCTTGTTCCCCTTGCTTTGGCAGACAGGTTCACAGTAATGGCTCTCTTCTTCCCCCCACTACTGTGTCTGGGGCTGTTGCGGGAGGTTCTTGCTGCACGACCAGGCCCCTTGGATGCAGTTCTTGGATGTAAGACTTGATTGTCATCTTGGAGATGGCAATCAAGAGGCTGAGCAGATGGTGTAACAGAATTAGCCAAGGGGCACTGCTGGGACACGCCCATGGAAGCAATACTCCATCCTCACGCCAGGCCACTCGCAGTACGGGGTGGCTCAGGCAGCAGGCAGCCATTGACATGCTAGCAGCAATCCACAGGTGAGGAGGAAGTGCCCGCCCACTGGTCCCTGAGCACCACCAGACCTTTTCACATATCCAGAC
Organism: Hemicordylus capensis; assembly: GCF_027244095.1. Taxonomy (NCBI): domain Eukaryota; kingdom Metazoa; phylum Chordata; class Lepidosauria; order Squamata; family Cordylidae; genus Hemicordylus; species Hemicordylus capensis. The sequence goes on from NC_069657.1 coordinate 457,614,683, forward strand.
AAGACTGTCTTGGAGTTGATGATTAGGTCATACCCTAAGATACCTTGAACTGCAGAATAGAGTTCTTTTCAAAACCCCGCAAGCCATGGGGATCCTCCAGAAAATAGTGTATTACAAGTGTGACAAATGATATGTAGATTTATTATCGATTAATGAAACAGACATTTATAATGATGATGATGTCACAGCAGTCATACCTGTTCATTCTGGTTTGCGCTTTGTTTAAGCAGCCGGAATGGACGGAGTAGTTTCTGGCTCAGCCTGGCAGAGATCCCAGGTGGGGTCAGAACGTCGCGAGGCTTCTGAGCAGGCTCAGCCCTCTTTTCCAAAGGCCCACGCTTGTGCTTATGACCTTCTTTCTCTCCCCCTGCCTCCCAATAGATCTGTAAAGCATCCCCTGCAGATGGCCGTGCTCCTTCTGAAGTAAATTGGGCTTTGGTTTTCCTGGTAGCATCAACAAGGCTAGGAAGTGCACAACGGTTGGCAGTTAAATAGCAGGAGGTGGCCGTAGAGAGTCACTTGAGTCCTTTAGCTGAGCATATCTGACTCCCATGAGGGCAGAATGGGGTCACTGCTGGCAGTAGAAGGGATGGGCACCTGCCAGTGGTGATGGGCCTGGGTAGCAGCCTGACTGGTTCCTCCCTGGGGGTGGCATTGAACCCATCCCCAGGTGTCCCATCAGCTGGGGTGGCATTCATGGCCTCTGCTCCAGGGCAGTCCAGAGGCACCGAGAGGAGGGAGCCGGAGGCGAGACCTCCTCGCCCCAGCTGGAAACCATGGCAGCTGTGCTCTGCAGTACCGAGGAGAAATCTCTGGCATGGGTTATGTGGGTGGTTGCTGGAAACGTACAATGTGTTGCTCCACCAAGTCCTCACATGCTCTTTCTCTTCCTCCCCCGCTTCCCGCTCTTCCTCGTCTTCTTGCAAACTCCAGAAGGTAAGAGCCATTGATGCTGTATGTATGTCCCTGAATGTAACTGAACTGACCCCCCGACTGATTGATCTAGGAAACAAGCTCTTGTTTTGCACACAGGCTTAAAAGCAGAGCCGTAGCTACACAGTTAGACTAAATTAGAACTCTTTCTCAGTGTGCTTTGTGTATTCAGACCTGGAGCTGGAGCTGGGGGGTGGGGGCAGCAGCTCTCCTAGTGGCGTGGGAGGGGCCAGGATGGTCCTGTTACATGGACCTGAGCGGCCCTCTTAGCTTTCGGCGGCTTGGGCTGTGGCTTTGCGGAGCAAAAGGAGCTTAGCACGGCCTCTTCAGTGCAGATGACGTCGCCTGTGATGAGCCCGCCTGGCTCTTCCGAGCCGTTCTGCAGCTTACAGGAGACTTCCTGGAATGCTGGGTCGGCCTAGGGGCAGGTCTCCTGGCAGCCATTGGCCAGGCGCAAGTTGCCTTCCTGGGAGAGGCAGGAGCCCTCTGCTCCTGGGCCACTGACACCTCCTGTGGCGGAGGCAGCTCTGCAAACGGCTGCACAGTCCGTGCTGGCTTGGCCAGCATCTCCACCGGCCGCTGAGGCTGCCTGCCTGCTCCAAGGGCTGGACATCCTGCTTGAGGGCCCCTCATTCCCGAAAAACACAAGGTGCAGACCTTGCCCTCAGGACTATTGCCAAACGGTCTCTGCAGCACCAGCTTTTGTGTGCTTTGGTTTTTTTATTGCTTCTGCGAATTCCTGTCCCACCATTCAGCCAGCTCTAGAGGCTTGTGCAGAAGAAGCATTTCCAGGCAAGGAAGTGAACTGGCCACAGCAAACCTCTCACTGAGCTGCTGTGTCAGAGCAAAGAAACCCCTCTTGTGGGGATGGAGTCCGTCTGGAGGGTACACATTAACCCGTCTCTCTTTGCATGATTTTGGTGAAAGGTCATCTTTTTGCACATTTAAACTCCAACCTTTTGGCACTTTGTATTTTCTGTATCCAGATCTCTGTTAGATCTGTTAGGTTTCTGTTGAAACTGAAGAAAGGCGTAATAGGTTGCACACAAACAGAGCTGGTGTTGTTGTTGCTTTTCTGTTTATTAAAAACAAAGCCAGTGTCTGAAAAATCTTGAAACCATATAAAGGACACACATAAAAGCAGCAACAGAAACAAGCAGGTAGTAATGAGGCTGGCTCTAGTGGAGTGGAGCTCCAAACAAGCCCCTCCCGGAGGGAGCCTGCAGTAGGTGAAATCTGAGCCTGGGAGAAGAGCCTCCCCCTCCCCGCACGCGCGCGCGCGCACACACACACACACACACACACACACACACACACACACGTTCCCTGGAGACAGGCTTCCCTGCTTGATTTGTGGATGCACACTTGGGTGTGTGCAGCTGGACTGGAGGGGGCTCTGATGTTTGGGAAGTGTTGTGATTGAGCGCTAGCTTACAGTCTAAAGAGACAGGCACATAAGGAAATTGCGCCTGAGTCCCAGGCCAGTGGGCCCCTAGACACAGCATCTCTTTCCAGTGTTGGTGTGCTCAGAGGAAGCCACCTTCTGCTGAGTCAGATCCTTAGTCCTTCTAGCTCAGTATTGTCTACACAGACTGGCAGCGGCTTCTCCAAGGTTGCAGGCAGGAGGCTCTCTCAGCCCTTTTTGGAGTTGCTGCCAGGGAGGGGACTTGGAACCTTCTTCATGCAAGCAGGCAGGTGCTCTCGGGGAATGTACTAATATGAATGACAAGGAATGCCCACTGAAAAGGCCTGGTCCCTTCCAAAGAGCCATGGGATGCCTTGAATTTCCAAATGGCCACTGACCATTCGGGAATTCCAAGCATTCCTGTGGCCCTTGGGAAGGAGGAACATAAGAAGCTGCCATGTACTGAGTCAGACCCTTGGTCTATCTAGCTCAGTATTGTCTTCACAGACTTGCAGCTGCTTCTCCAAGGTTGCAGGCAGGAATCTCTCTCAGCCCTGTCTTGGAGATGCTGCCAGGGAGGGAATCTGGGACCTTCTGCATGTAAGCATGCAAGTGCTCTTCCCAAAGCAGCTTCATACCCTACGGGGCATCACAGTGCTCACACAGGTTGTCTCCCATCCAATTTCAAACCAGGGTGATCCCTGCTTAGTGAAGGGGACAATTCATGCTTGCTACCACAAGACCAGCTCTCTTCTTTGTGAATGAGAGGCTGAAGCATTTCCAGAAGTGCTGAAGGACTTCCCTTACAATTTGGTGGAATTCTTGCTGGCTGGGGGCTGCAGGGAGGAGGGCTGAACTCTGACATGTCTGAGGGTTTATTATTTGTGAGTGTGTTACCCGCACTGAGTTCTTTGGGATGCAGCAGGCTTCCAAAAACTCAGAGCAGGCAACAAGGGAAGGGGTGGGGAGGCCATGTATGTAAATCGTCAGGGCCACACTCCACAGTCCCTTTGTGGGAGGCTGACTTTACTTGCTTGGCTTGGTTCAGGCGCCCCCAGACTTGAAAGCCCCCCTCGGGGGTTTTGGTCTGTGAGCTGCGTATGCCTGGCTGGCCTCGCGTGCAGGCTGGCCTTGCCTTTGAGTCCTTGGCGCTTGGGTCAGGCGCTTGGCAGGAGTGGGCCATTTCTTTTACAGCCATGTGCTCCTGGCCCTATAGTTGGGAACTCTGGCAGCATTCCCTTGCGCTGTGCCAGGGGGCTAATCCTGCACTTCTGTTTTCAGTGGGACTTCTCCTCTTGCCTGCCTGAATGCTATGCTGCACACCAACTCCCGCGGGAGTGAGGGCATTTTCTATAAGGTTCCAGGGAGGATGGGTGTCTACACGCTGAAGGTGAGTGAGTCCCTTGCTGGAAACCAGAACTACCGCTTGGCAGATTGGGCGGCTGTTTGAGCCCGTGTCTTTGTCAGGGTAAACCTTTCTCCAGTGGAACTTCAGCAGGCCCCTCCAAAGAAGAGGGATGTTTGTCTTCCTGACACGGCCTTGGATTTCTGCTGATGCTGCATAAACAGAATGTGAGCTAGCTTGCAGAAAGGGATTTCTGATCGGGGGTTGCTCCTCTGCCCCCACCCCCCAGGCGTGTCATTCAAGCCCAGAGTGACGGTCATAGCTAGACTAATGAGAACTTGATTGGACCACATGCCCATGGCCAAAAAGAGGCCCTTCAGCAGGTAACTCTTGCAAGCAGAGATGTGGGTTTTCCAGGAATTTTTGAATTGGAAAAAAGCAACTGCTAAAAAATTTTCTCCATGCAAATTCCCCCTCATTTGCATAAAATGTGCATTATTTTTCCATTTAAAAAAATAGTATAGCATTTTTCCTGATGTCCTAAGTTTTGTTCTGATTTGGCATGTTGTTTGATCTATTTATACAGTGTTAAAATTAAAAAGCACCACCTCCATATCTCCTCAAAAGTGTTTCAAGTAGCCAAGTAGAAATTTTAGAAATGGAAAATTTTCCACCCCCACATCACTACTCATGAGAGAAAAAGGAGAGTGTGTGCAGCATATTCACTTAAGTGGGACGTCTGGGGAGTGTGTTGGACTTGAACCTGGTTCGTGAAGCTCACTGAGGGGCCTCAGCCAAGTCCCACGTGTGGTCCTTGCCTCTCACAGCTCTTTTAAGGCTACATGGGGAAACCCCGTTTGGAGAAAGGGCGGGATGTTGCTGTGATAAGATGTCCTGTTAAGAGGGAACAAGTGGGATTTGTGAGTAAGGCGTCTGCAAAGGACAGAGAGAGGTGTTTGTGACAGGGCAAGAAGATGGGGAGAGAAGAGCAAGTCGTGCTGCCTTGACATGGTATGTCACGTACCATATTGCAACTGGGTGGAAGCCAGCCAGGCTCTTGGTGCCCGCAGCCCTCATCAGCTCCTGAACTTGAGAGGCTCCTCCCTTCTTTATCCAATGTGATGGATGTCCCACCTTTTAAAAATTTCTTTTGCAAAAAATTTCTTTTCCACATACCAACATCTCATGGTGGTTCACAAAGTAAATAATAAAAACAGAATTAAAACAAAATTATAATGGTTATTAAAAAATAAAAAACCATTTAAAACAGCAGAAAAACAATTATAACCAACTTACAGCTAATCAAAGGCTTGGTGAAATAAATGTGTCTTGAGTGCTCTTTTAAAACCTGCTAGAGATGGGGAAGCTCTTCCTGCTACAACAGGCAGTTCGTTCCAAAGCCTTGAGGACAGTCCACAAAACTAAAATATAACTACCTCTGCTCCAGGCCTTTCTACTCCAACTGATGGCTGCGCTCAAGGTGGCTTTATCTACCCAAGATCCTCCAAATGAACCAGAATGTGTTGAGGCCCCATTAATTAAGCTTAAAATATTGGCAGTGGTTTGCGATCGCACATCTTCCCACCAGCGGTTTAAACCCTGCTTGCCTTCCTAAAGATGCAGGGAGCTCTCTGCTGCTCTAACTTGTAGTGGTAAAATACATACACCCTACCTTTCTGTGGGAAAAGGACGGAAGGTAAAACAGCCCATCAGTAACAACAAAAGAAAACAGAATAATAAAAACAAACAAAGCAGCAAAAATACAGACCCCACCATGTTGGCCCAAAGTAGGCCTTTCTTTAAAAAAAAAAAAAAAGTTGGCTGTAGGCCTGAAAGCCAACCATGAGGCGGACACGGGGACCTCTTTGTGGAGAGTCTTCTTCCCACCACTTGGAGAGCCCGCTGCTGCCGCCGCCGCCTTTTCCTCCTTGGTTGCCACCTGCTGTATTTCAGGTGGCAGGGATGTGGTGAAGTTGCACTTGACAGGTGGGGAGGGCAGATTGGCTTATTGCTGTAGGTCAGGGCATCCCGGCTTCTGGTACTCCAGATGGTATCCTCCTCGGCTGCAGTTTATTGTGACTGGGGATGATGATGGCAGTTCCGCATTCTCTGGAGGACCCCGGATTGGGAAGCCCCGGTGCATGGGATGGATTTGCATCCCACTCTACACTGAAGCTCAAAACAGCCTAGAAATGAAATGAAATAAAGCAAAATTGACAATAAAACAACTTGCATTAAAAAAAGGGGAAGAATGCAACAGCGAATGAAAACAGAAAGCCAGCAGCTAAAACTATAGATACCAGAAAACCTAATTTTAAAGGAGGAATGTTCTATGCAAGGAAAATGTCTTTACGTTCTTAGTTCTTCTTTAAAATGGTGAGTGAGGGGGCCATTTGGATCTCTAGGAAGGGAGTTCTGTAATCGTGGGGCCACTGCTGAGAAGACCTTCTCCTGGGGATCCACCAAAGGGATTTCAACCAAGGGTGGCCAGACAGCAGGGGCCTAAGTGGGCCAGGTGATGGGGGAGTAGGTGGTCCTTAAGCAGCCTTGGTCCCAGTGGGCTTCTAAATTAAAACTGGCACTGTGAACTGGGCCCAGAAGCCGTTGAGCGGGCACAGGAAATAGGTGTGACGTGCTCCTGTCTGTTTCTCCACTGCTAGCTCAGCAGCAACATTCTGAACCAATTGAAACCCTTCACTTTGGTGCCCTTTGTAATTCTGTGGGCAAACTCCGTAACAGCTGGCTGTGCAGTTGGCTGGTTTTTTATCTTAAAGATTGAACCGAGAAGCCTGAGACGGACAAGGAGCCTCACTTCAACTCTGGAGAGCTTTTCAGTCCTTGCAGCAGAAGCTGCCCACGTTTCAGGCGGCTAGATGTGTTTCCTGGGTCCAAAGGAGCTCAGGGCATGGCATGGCTTCCCAGGAAGAGATGTCAGCCCGCTGGAGAGGATTCTGGCAAGAGGTGGTCGCTTGGCCCTCGTGCCTGTACTTGGCATGTTGGCAGCCTCCGACTGAATTCCTGGCAGTTCTAGGTTGAAGGCTCTTCTTAGGTGAGAGGGATGAGGAAGACCAGGAAAGCTGCTGCCCATCGGGGTGGACTGCACTGAGCTAGGCGAGTCAGCAGTCTGGCTCCATAGACGGATTGTGAGCTGCCCTGAGCAGTCGCATACTAGAGGGGCAGGGCATACATATTTCAAATAATAAATAAGGCAGCCTGTGTCTTACCTGATGTTGAAAAGAGCAGCGAGGATGAGAGGGATCCTGGAAGAGAAATCCAATGGAGATGTGCTAAAAAGGACGGAGAAGGAGATGGTGGGGTGGCGGCTGAGGATGGCTTGATCACCAGGCTGTTGCCAGAAGATCAGGGGAGCAGGCCCTTGGCAGGGGAGCGCCATTCTGTGGCTGTGGGGTGGGCAGGCAGGGATCTCGGGATGAGGTATGGGGGATCCTTTCTCGGGGAAATAACTGGATTAGAGGCCACAGTCTTAAAATACCCCAGTCTACAGTAAATGCCCAGAAACAAGTTCTTTGTTCTTGCACAGCTACCACTAATTTAAACAAGGCTTGTACCCAACATGTTTCTAGTGGGTGGTAAGGCCCGCCAAGGTTTTGAGTTGGCGCAGGAGGGCAACAGTGGTGGTGGTAGTTCCGGATATGAGCTCCCCAGCAGCATAAAGAAAACCCATTTGTTTTCTCGCCTTATTCCCCGCCCCGACTCGCCGCCTCTGCTCTCCATACCACATCTTGAGCTGAAGGAGAGGTGCTCACTCTGGCCTCGGGTGCCCGTCTTCTCTTTTTGCAGAAGGATGTTCCAGATGGACTGAAGGAGCTGTCCGATGGCTCCGAAGAGAGCAGCGATGTGCAGTCGGACTCGCCCACCTCAGAGAACAGCAGCACCAGCAGCGACAGGAGCAGCAACAAGGAAGGGAGGAAAAGAAGGTGGCGAAGGAAAGGTAGATCCTCCCCAAAGACACCTGGGGGGGGGTGTTTTGGTTTTTGTGTTGCAGCGACCGAAAGATGCCTTTGTGAGGTCAGTGGCTGCTGGAGCAGATCCCAGGACAGCTGGCCCGAAGGAGGTTCAAGCCCAGCACACAGCCTGGGCGTGCCCCAGGAGTCGCTGAAACCCTGCCGAGAAGAGTTTCGAGCCTCTCTCTGCTGAGGGTAGGAGTTCCCCAGCTGGGCTCACCTGGTGTTGTGGGACTCTCCTTTGGTGGGAAACGTTGACCCAACGCTTCCCTGGTGGAGAGTGCCACTCAGCCGCAGAATAAGCGACACAGAAGCCGCACCTTCCTTTTGAGGCAAGGCTACAGCAACTGGGGCTTTTTAGTTTGCGGGGGGACTACTAAGGGGAGGCCTGATAGAGGTGTGCAAAATTATGCATGGAGCAGAGACAGTGGACAGAGATACTTTTCTCCCACTCACACACCACTAAACCGATGGCCAGGAAATCGAGGACCAACACACGGAAGTACTTTTTCACACACCGTAGTTGACCTGTGGAATTATCCGCTATGAGATAATTGTGGTGATGGCCACTAGCTTGAATGGCTTTAAAAGGGGCTTAGACCAATTAATGGAGGACAGGTCTATCCATGGCTGCTAGTTGGTGGCTATAGGCCACCTCCTGCCTCAGAGCCTCTTAAATACCAGTTATACAGGGGAACTACAGCTGGAGAGAGGGCGTGCCCTCACCTTGTGCCTCAGGGCTTCCCGGGGGCGTCTGGTGAGCCACTGTGTGAAACAGGGTGCTGGACTAGAGAGGCCTTTTTGGGCCTGATCCAGCAGGGCTGTTCTTATGTTCCTTACGTTAACAGCCGTGTGTATTTGGGACCTGTGTTCAGCTCGCTGCTTACCCTGGATAGTTCATTGGGTGACCCTGGACAAGTCACCATTTCTGCACCTCAGTTTTCTATCACTCATCAGGATGCTGCTGGTGATAGTGACACAGAATTGCAGAATGCTAGAGTGGGACCTTGGAGGTCTTCTAGTATACACACACACACACACACACACACACACACACACACACCCGCCGCTCAGGGCAGAAATCTGCCACAGCATCCCTGCCAGACATCTGAGCATCCTCTGTTTGGAAACCTCCAGTGAAAGAGAACCTACCACGGATCTCAGCAGCACTGGATAACCTGTAGGAGTTATTGAGAATCGGAGACATTGTCTAGCATCCAAGGTCTGTGTGTGCTTCCATTGTCAGCCTGGTAGTCGTGGCGGGGTGGGGAGGGCGGAAAGCCATGAGGGTCTGTTTCCAGTTCTCCCCCAGTGCGTTCCAGCTGGCCGCAGTCCTTGGGAGCCATCAGGTGTGGCTTGCTGTCCCAAGGCATGCTTTCAGCCCACTGCCATCTCATTTCCTCACCTGCCCTCTCCCCTGTGTTTTCCCTGAGCTTGTGAGGAGACAGGCTGGAGAGACCAGCAGCTGCTTGCGGCCTGTGTTTAAGTCCCCCAGTTCATTTTGTAGAAGGTTCTCATGAAGAGAAAATGGTCATGGCCCAAGTTGGGGGTGTACAGAAGTGCTACTCTGTGTGTTTCAAGGGCACCCTAGCACCAATGGGAGAGTCTTGATGACTGTAGCATGGAGCCATAGAGAAGGTGGGAGAGGCCAGCTGAGAGTGTGGTCTTCAAAGAGGCATAGGATGAAGGACATCCTGTGCTCTAGGAGGTGGGTTTCCCCATACTTAGTGGACTCCCTAGATCAAGAGGAAAGCCCCTCAAGCCATCAAAAGGGTAGGCCAGGCGGAGGGTGTGAAAAAGCTCCTTTGCAGACAGACAGACAGACAAGAAGTGGCAGCTGACCTTGTGCTTTTGGTGTCGGGGGTTAGGAGCAGTTCAGCTGTTTTCGGGAGTGATTATTCAAGGCACATTAGAATAACCTTTTCTTGCTGTACTTGCTCTCATTGTGCGTTTTGTTCTTTAAAAGCCTGAAGCATTTTATGCAAGGAAAATAGTTAATAGGGTCCACTTCTAGCAACTGTGAAGGTGTTCATGCTAAACTGAATCATTGCTGCAGAATCTAATGTGGCTCAGCCCTTCCAAACATATGAGATAAGCAAGCCTATAAATGAAATGTTTGAGAGAATGAAAATGCTGTCTTAAGTCTTGGAACTCTTGAATCTTTATGTTACTTTGAGATTAAACCTCTTATCAAATTACCCCGAGGTTAGGAACATAGGAAGCTGCCAGATACTGAGTCAGACCCTTGGTCCATCTAGCTCAGTATTGTCTTCACAGACTGGCAGCGGCTTCTCCAAGGTTGCAGGCAAGAATCTCTCAGCCCTATCTTGGAGATGCTGCCAGGGAGGGGACTTGGAACCTAGATGCTCTTCCCACAGTGGCTCCTCTCCTCTCCTGGTGTATGATTGTCTGGGTTTACCACAGCCAAGAAAAGAAACGAAACAGTAAAGACTGTGTGTAGTCTGGGCTTAATGTCGACAGCAATAAATCTTTGCCAAGTTGGTGTATTGTATACATTAAGACCATGAGATGCAACCCACCATGTCCCTGACCCAAATCTTAGTATAGCTTGATGCTCACCTTGCTCACCCCCTCCCTTCCCATAATCAGTGACTTTTGTATTCCCCTGGTCTACATTATATAAGGGTGATGGGGGTGGGCAGGGGGTGTGTTTTGTGTGAAGTGGTTTGAGCACTATTACAGGAAATTGAATTTTGCAGCTTCCCTAGTTTCTGAAAATATGCATGAATTTGCTTGTTTATAACTTCTGTTCCTGCCTGTCATGGGAATTGACATACTATAGATATACCTCCTGCCCACAGGAAGCCTGCTTACCTGCCCATCTGCATCCATGGCTCTTGACATCCCTCCAGAGATTGTCCGTATTGGGGAATAGTATCTTTTCCCTAAATGCCTGCCTGCAGGTGGTAATGGGGTGGATGAGGGAGAACAAATTGAGGCTGAATCCAAACAAGATGGAGGTACTCATTGTGAGGGGTTGTAACTCAGGAGGTGGGTTAGAGCTTTCTGTTCTGGAAGGGGTCACTCTCCTCCAGAAGGAATAGGTATGTCGTCTGGGAGTACTTCTGGACCCCAGCCTCTCTCTTCTTTCTCAGATTGATACAGTGGCCAGGGGTGCTTTTTGCCGGCTTTGGCTGATACGCCAGCTACAGCCATTTCTGGAGGAGAATGGCCTAAAAACAGTGGTACTCTTGCTGGTAACCTCTAGACATGACGGCTGCCTTTATACGTAGTCTGGAAACTGCAGTTGGTATAAAATTTGGCAGCCAGGCTGGTCTCTGGAACAACCCAAAGAGAGCATGTTACTCCTATTCTAAAAGCATGGCACTGGCTGCTGAGATGTTTCCCTTTATATTGAAAATATAAAGTGCTGGTGACTAGCGATAAAGCCCGGAGCAGCTTGGGCCTGGGGTATTTAAGCGAGCACCTCCTTCTGCTTGAGGGCCCCCGTTGCTTATTAGGATCTTCTGGAGAGGTCTGCCTGCAGTGGCCTCCCGCTCGTCTGTTCAGGCCTTTCTCCATAGCTGCCCCAAGGCTCTGGGATGAGCTTTGCTCTCTCTAACTGTCTTCAGAAGAGCTCTAACTTATTTAATCAAGCCCTTTGGTCCGCTGTAAGTTGGTTTTTACTGTTCTAAACTATTTCAAACAATAACTGTTATGATTAAGGCTGGGTTTTAATTGAAGTTTTAATGTGTTTATTTTTATGTAAACAGCTATGAGATTTAGTTTGGCAGTATTAAAATGTAATAAATAAATATGCAGTCGTTCATGCCAGTCATGATCCGAACATGGAATATCTTGCCCAGTTTCCCAGAGTGAGTGCTTGGGATGCCTGAGAGAGGTTAAAACAGAATCTCAGGAGGTGCTCCTCCCGGCTCTGGGGACCACCTGAGCCTGCTTGCCTGGGATTTGAACCAGCTAATGCTTGCCTTGCACAGAAACACCTTAAAGGCTTGAAGCTGCTATTGGGTGGGCTTTTGATTGGCCATTCATAGTTTAGTTCCACCATTTCTCTGAGCGGAGTCGTCGTGAGGCAACAGTTGTGGCATGAATGGGGCTGCTTCTCAATGCCTTGAACTCTGCGTCGTCCTGGAATTGGCCACCCATGTGTCTGGGGTTGGTTGCTACACTGCCAGTGGGTGGGTGGATGTCTCGCTCGCTCTCAGTCACTTGCACCTGCCTTTCCGCCTGTTTTGGATTATTCCGTCATTAGCCTTGTGTAGGAAAGGATTTTACAAACATGTTTGTTATAAACGGCAGGGGGAGAAAGCAAAAGCCTCTGTAGCACCACGGGGTCTGTCTGCAGCCCGGAGCAAATGCAGCTGAAAGAGCAAAGCTGCAGTTCAACCTGGGACTTCTTCGAGGCCGTGCAGCAGAAGCAGGAAAGGCCTGGCTGCCAAGATGTGTGTGGTCAGAAGGGCCCAGTTGGCTCTCCTGCTGCAGTAGGAGAAATGCAGCAGAGAGGTAGTAGCTGCCAGTGTGGGGACGTGTGGCTCACTCGGTCTGCAGCCACATGTCCATCAGCCTTTCCCAGCCAGAGGGCACCTGAACCTTTGGGCAGTGTCCTGAAGGTGAGGGCGGTGCCTGTGGCTGGGCCCACACAGCCTCTGCTTCCAGCCGCTCTTCTGGACTGGCTGTGTGTTCTGTCAGTTGCTTGAACCTCCCCCCCCCCACATGCTCCAAAACCTACAGCTGACTTAATCCTCTGGCTTTTGTGTGTGTCCTTAGTGGGAAGGGATTAGGCCACGTCCCTAAGAGAGTGACCGCCCTATTTCAGTAGAAAGGCAGCAGCACATGTGGAGAAGAGAGGGGTGCCTTGAATCACGAGCCGCTGCCGCTGGGTGTCTCGGGTGCTCCAGTGTGCCTTGGTATCCCAAGCCCAGGAGCATGCAGGCTGACCCAGCTATTGGCAAATGAATCTCTTCACCTCAAAGGATGTTTTGAAGGCCCAGGCCAGTTTGAGTGCCTGTCGTCTTCAGCAAAGCAATCTAGGAATGTTGTGTGGCACATGTTTTGAGAAAGGTTCGGAGAAGAGGAAGAAGGTTGTGGTGAAAGGCGAGCCGTTACTGTCTAACTCGGTGGTGAGCTCTTGAGAGTTTGCGCTTTTGCTCTTCCTTGGTCACCGGCCGTTCCATACTAGACGAGTATTGCTCTCTTTCTGCAAATCCCTTGAGTTAAACCGTGTTCATCTGCGTCGTTACCATGCTCAACATAACGGGTACTGTTCGCAGCCGTAAGGGTTAGAAGCTGCCTTTGAAAAAAACAAAAGCCGGAGACACTCGGAGCTGGGTTTCGTGTGCTGTGTTGACTTCTGTGATCCGGGTTGGCCTGTGGATGGGCTTAGGGTTCTTCAGTGAACTGTGCTCATTGTCGTAACTGTGGGCTTCCTGCTGCTCTGCTCCTGCCTTTATTGTTGTGTTCCTCCTTCACATGCCAGGCACATCCCAGGTCCAGGGTTCGGTGTTTCCCTGCAAGAGCTGACGGGATCCCAGATGCCTGGAGCAAAGGAGGAAACAGCAGCTCTCTTCTTCGTTGTTGTAGGTGCTGGATGTCGTCAGCCAAAGCAGAGGGAACATGGGCTTCTGGATTGGGGTCCTGGTGGGTGAGTAAAGGAGGAACTGGTTGGGATGCAGTTGGCTGCCTTTTTGCTGCTTGTGGTGATGCTCTTGCCAAGCTGGTACCCTCCTTCAAGCTTTCACGGCTGAAGCAAATGTTCAGAAGGGGCAGAGAAAGGGCAGGCTGCAAGTGGACACAACAGAAGGGGACAGAGCAGAAGCAGACGGGAGCCTGTGCCAGCAGGTCAAAGAGTCAAAAGAATAGCATACATCAGGGGAGAGATTCAGTGTATAGGTGCTTATATGCCAATGCCAGACGTCTCTGAGCCAAGATGGGTGAGCTGGAGTGCTTGGTTGCTAACGCAGAAATAGATACAGTGGGCATAACAGAAACATGGTGGAACAGTGAGAACTGGTGGGACACTGTTATCCCTGGGTATAAACTCTATAGAAAGGACAGGGACTGGAGTCCTCCACAGAAACCCTGTGGGTGACTATACAAGGCCGGAAAGGGAACGTGCTACTGGGGACGTGCTATCGCCCTCCAGATCAAAATGCCGACAGTGACTGGGAGTTGCAGGAGGAAATCAGGGAGGTGTCAAGGAGAGGCAGGGCTGTAATTATGGGTGATTTCAGCTACCCACACATAGACTGGGTAAATTCACATTCAAGTCAGGACAAAGAGGTCAAATTTCTAGATACGCTAAATGACTGTGCCCTAGAACAGTTGGTCATGGAACCGACCAGAGAGAAGGCGACCTTGGATCTAATTCTGAGTGACACCCAGGACCTGGTGCGTGATGTCAGTGTCATTGACCCTTTAGGGAACAGTGACCACAGTGCCATCAACTTCAGCATACATGCGGGGAGAGAATCACCAAGGATGTCTAACACAGACATTTTGAATTTCAGAAGAGGAAACTTCTCCAAAATGAGCAGTATGGTGAAAAGAAAGCTGAGGGGGGAAATCAGGAGAGTCACTTCACTCCAGAGTGCATGGAGTTTACTCAAAACCACAATACTAGAAGCCCAGTTAGATTGTATACCCAAAAGGAGGAAATGTACCACTAAGTCCAGGAGGATGCCAGCATAGCTAACAGGTACCGTCAAGGAAGCCATAAAAGGGAAGAAGACTTCCTTCCGCAATTGGAAGGCCTGTCCAAACGAAGAGAACAGAAAGGAACACAAACTCTGGCAAAAGAAATGCAAGGTGACAATAAGGGAGGCAAAAAGAGAGTTTGAGGAACATTTAGCCAAAAGCATCAAGGGGAATAACAAAAACTTCTTTAAGTACATCAGAAGCAGGAAACCTGCCAGGGAGGCAGTTGGACCATTAGACAATGAGGGAGTGAAAGGGATTATTAAGGAGGATATGGAGGTTGCAGAGAAGCTAAATGAGTTCTTTGCATCTGTCTTCACGGCAGAGGATACTGAGCATATACCTGTTCCTGAACCAAGCTTTTTAGGGATGGAGGCTAGAGAGCTGAGTCAGATAGAAGGGATGATGTTCTAAACTGTCTGGAAAAACTGAAAGCTAACAAATCACCAGGGCCGGATGGCATCCATCCAAGAGTCCTCAAAGAACTCAAATGTGAAATTGCCGACCTCCTTGCTAAAATATTTAACTTATCCCTCAAATTGGGCTCTGTACCAGAGGACTGGAGAGTAGCAAATGTAACACCGATTTTCAAAAAGGGATCCAGGGACGATCCGGGAAATTAAAGGGCAGTTAGCCTAACGTCCGTTCCAGGCAAATTGATGGAAAGCATCCTCAAGGATAAAATTGTAAAGCACCTAGAAGAACAGGCCCTGCTGGGAGTGAGCCAGCACGGCTTCCGCAAAGGTAAATCTTGCCTCACCAACCTTTTGGACTTCTTTGAGAATGTCAACGAGTGGATCAAGGTGATCCAGTTGACATCGTCTGCCTGGACTTCCAAAAAGCTTTTGACAAAGTTCCTCATCAAAGACTCCTGAGGAAACTTAGCTGTCATGGGATAAAGGGACAAGTACATGTGTGGATTGCTAACTGGTTGAAAGAAAGGAAACAGAGGGTAGGTATAAATGGAGAGTTTTCACAATGGAGGGAAGTAAGAAGTGGGGTCCCCCAGGGATCTGTACTGGGTCCGGTGCTTTTTAATTTATTCATCAATGATCTAGAAGCAGGGGTAAGCAGCGATGTGGCCAAATTTGCAGATGATACTAAACTCTTCCGGGTAGTGAAATCCAAAACGAATTGTGAGGAGCTCCAAACGGATCTCTCCAAACTGGGTGAGTGGGTGACAAAGCGGCAAATGAGCTTCAATGCTGACAAGTGTAAAGTGATGCACATTGGGACAAAAAAACCCAACTTCAAGTATATGCTGATGGGATCCGAGCTGTCGGTGACGGACCCGGAGAGGGATCTTGGGGTTGTGGTTGACAGCTCGTTGAAAGTGTCGACTCAATGTGTGGCAGCTGTGAAAAAGGCAAATTCCATGCTAGGGATCATTAGAAAGGGGATTGAAAATAAAACGGCTAACTATAATGCCCTTTTACAAAACTGTGGTGCGACCACACTTGGAGTACTGCGTACAATTCTGGTCACCACATCTTAAAAAGGACATTGTTGAACTGGAGAAGGTACAGAAGAGGGCAACCAAGATGATCAGGGGCCTAGAGCACCTTTCTTATGAGGCAAGACTACAACACCTGGGGCTTTTTAGTTTAGAAAAAAGACAACAGTGGGGAGATATGATAGAGGTCTATAAAATCATGCATGGTGTGGAGAAAGTGGAGAGAGAGAGAGATTCTTTTCCCTCTCACACAACACGAGAACCAGGGGTCACTCCATGAAATTGATTGCCAGGAGGTCTAGGACCAACAAACGGAAGCTGATGGAGGTCTAGGACCAACAAACGGATGGCACTTCTGGCCATCGCCTCAACCTGGGACACCAGGGAGTGGCTCGGATCCAGAAGCACCCCTAGACTGCATACCTGTTCCTTCTGGGGAAGTGTGAACCCATCTAGAACAGGCAGATCAAAATCATCTCTCGAATTCCAGCCCCGCACAATGAGTACTTCCGTTTTAGCCGGATTCAGTCTCAGTTTGTTATCCCTCATCCAGCCCATCACCAACTCCAGGCAGGCATTTAGGGAGGTTATGCCCTCTCTTGATGATGCTGACATGGAGAAATAAATTTGGACTTCCGGTTGGACTGCTAACGAGGCTGCATGCTTCTCGACAGGGGAGACCGAGGAGGAGTATTTTATGGGGGTTTTGAGCCTTCATAACCCCCCCTCACCACCCTGGATTTAAGGGTTTGGATCAAGATTGACCACTGTATCCCCCCGGAGCCTGCTCCTTATCTCAGGGCTGTGCTGGAAAGTACAGCTTTGATTTAAGTCAAGCGGTGGGGGTTGGGATTCATCAAGCTACACTCCTCCATCGGAAATCCAATGGACTGAAGCCGGTCTGGCATCTAACTTCTTTCGGTTTGGATTATAATTCATGCTTAAAGTTCAAGAAGCTCACCTCTCAGCGTGATTAGTGATAAATTGCTGGAATTCTACCTGCTTTTGCTGTAAAGATTGGACAGAGCCCAAGCCCTTGTTGTGAAGATGTCGTAAGTTTGCTAATTATAAATCAAGGATGGAAATTCAATCTGTTTTACTAAATGCTGGAACTGAAAATCTGAACTGATGACTAAAAGCTTTAAAACTGGAAAAAAAAGCAAAGCAGTGGGAACTATTATTATTCTCTTTTAATACCTTTTGAGAGAGTTTAACTTAAGGGATAAGTGATTTGCTGTTTGCTGTTGAATATGTCTATCATGAAGTCCACCAATTAGAGGAAGAAGGCGGATTATTGAACCGTGAGAAAAATTAAACTGGCAGTGATAAGATACAAGAGTTGCGGTCTGGAGCTGAGTTTATTTGGAAAATAATTGCAGGCCTGTACTTTGTTGCAGAGCAAGGAGGCTGAATCCTGCTGTAAGAGCAGTGTTGCTGGAGGAGTTGTAAATAATGCAAAAGGTAAAGCAACAGAGCCAAACACAGACCCAATCACAAGCTAGGAGATTTTCTGTTCCAAACCCAGGCCTGGGTGAAGGGAAAATGTCTTCAGAGTTAAATGAGACACTAGTTGCTATGAAACAGTTACTAGAAGCTAATACAGGCACCCTCCAACATGTAAGTCAAGACATACAAACACTTAATAAGAGAACATCAAACATTGAGGAGACAGTGAAAAAATTGGCGCAAGATAACAAAGAATTTAAAACAAGGGTGGAAAGTTTGGAGCAAGACGTAGGATCACTAAGAGATGACAGGGAAAAATTATTAGATCAAATGGCTTTGTTGGAATTGAGGCAAAAAGAGCGTTTCTTGAGGTTTAGAGGAATCCCAGAAAAAACTGGTCAAGACATTTAAAAAGTGCTTAGGGAGGAATTTGCATCACTCTTGGGAATTTCAAGTGAAGAGATGGATCCGCAGATTGATGCAGCTTTTCACCTGAATTCTGAATTTGCCACAAAAAATAAATTAGCTAGGGATTGCATGGTTCAATTCAATTCTAAATCAATTACAGAGCAGATACTCCAAGCACATTTTGCCAAAGCCCTTACTATTGAAGCCCAACAGGTAAAAGTTCTGAAAGAAATACCATCCAGGATTTTAAGGAAACGTAAGGATTACAAATTTTTGACAGATGCTTTGAATGCCAATGGAATACGTTTTAGATGGGAACTGCCTGAAGGGGTCTCCTTTTTCTACAAGGGAAAGAGGAACAGATTTACAGAACTCCCCAAAGCGCAAGAATTTTGGCAGAAATACAAAAAAAACTTTTAACCTCTGAGCACTCAGTGCCTTCAACACATAATTCTAACTAGCCAAGATGGATTACAAAATAGCTTCATGGAACGTTAATGGGTTAAATAGCAAAACCAAAAGGGTTAAAGTTTTTCATTTTCTTAAAAAACAAAGTTTGGACATTGTATGCTTTCAAGAGACACATATTAGAAAACAAGATAGAAAATATTTGGTTAATAAGGCCTTGGGACAAGAATTTGTTTCCTCTGATAAGAAAAAAAAAAAGAGGGGTAGTGTTTTATGTGAAACAACAACTTGAACCCAAGTTGATTTTTAAAGATGAAGAAGGCAGGATGCTAGCTTTGGAAATTTTAGTTTCCGGAATCAAAACGGTGATAATTGGAATTTATGCACCCAATGAAAAAAAAGTAGAATTCTATAATTATCTAGAACAGAAGATGGCTGAGTTATCGAATGCTAATTTGGTTTTACTGGGAGATTTTAATGGAGTTGTCTCTACATCGTTGGATAGAAAATCTGATATGTCTGAAAGGAACCTACAAGGCAAAGCTACCTAAAGCTTTTTTTGATTTAGCAGAATATATGGATCTTTATGACTTGTGGAGAATCAAAAACTCAAATGCAAAGGAATATACTTACCGTATTTCTCTGAAAGATATAAATCTCATTCAAGGATAGATATGGTCTGGACATCCAAATCTATTACGCCATGTATAAAAAGAATGGATATCTTGCCCAGAACCTTCTCAGATCATAATGCAATTTGCTTTACATGGAAAAAGCAGGGAACGGTTTCCTTTCGCTGGAGACTGAATGAACACTTGCTGAAAAAACCGGATGTTGTGGAGAAAGCCAAAAGGAAGTTAAAGGACTATTTTGAACTGAATTTAAACCAAGGAATGGATAACAAAATAGTTTGGGATGCAGGAAAAGCGGTCATGAGAGGGGTTTTCCAACAAAATGCATACTTTAAAAAACAAAGGGGACTGAAAAAAGAGGCATTAGTAATGGAGATTTCTAAAAAAGAAAGAGAACTTTTATGGGCCAAAGATTACTCAAGTCATTAAAATGCTTCAGCAACAGCTCTCTATGTTAGTATTAAATGAAGTTGAACAGAACTTAAAATATGCGAAGCAAAAGTCATTTGAATTTGCAAACAAACCAGGCAAGTTGTTGGCTTGGAAAATTAGAACTGAGAGAAAGAATAAGTATATATCCAAGATACTAACAAAAAATGGGCTTTCCTATGATCAAAGGGAAATAAAAAGGGAATTCTTTAGATACTATTCTGAATTATATAAAGGAAAAAAAGTAGAAGATATAAAAATTGACAAATTTCTCAAGACACAAAATATTCCAAAACTTTCTAAGGAACATATAGAAATTATGAATGCACCAATATCAATAATGGAAATAACAGAAGTAATAAATCAAAGCAAGGTTAATAATGCGCCAGGGCCCGACGGGCTACCAGCTTCGTACTACAAATCATTTAAAGATCAAATATTACAGCCTTTGCAATGGATGATGAATGATATTTTGCAAAGAGGGATTATGCCGGAGTCTTGGAGGTATGCCAATATCGCAGTAATTCCAAAACCGGATCAAGATTTAACGCAAGTCAAGAACTACAGGCCAATCTCACTCTTAAACAATGACTACAAACTTTTTGCTGCCATTTTGGCAAGGAGAATGAAGGTTATATTAAGACTTTTTATTCATGAAGATCAAGCAGGTTTTTTGCCAAAAGGGCAATTAAGAGATAATGTGAGAACAGTTTTGAATGTATTGGAGTATTACGAAAAACACAATGATAAACAGATAGCTATGATTTTTCTGGACACAGAGAAAGCTTTTGATAATGTCTCCTGGCAGTTTATGTGGATGCTATTAGATGTAATGGGAGTTGGTAACAATTTCATTAGGGCTATCAAGATAATCTATTCGGAGCAATATGCTAAAATTATTATAAGTGGGGAACTATCAGACAATTGTAAAATACAAAAAGGAACTAGACAAGGATGTCCACTTTCCCCATTACTTTTTATATTAGTACTGGAAGTGCTTTGTAGAAATATTAGAGCAGATGATCAAATACAAAGCCCAGAAATTGGGAAACAGGAGTATAAACTAAGAACCTTTGCGGATGATGTAGTGTTTTTTCCTAGAAAATCCATTTCTTGTTTACACAGTCAGACAGGTGTTATTGACTGGTTTGTTTTATCCAGACATTGAGTCCTTCCCAAGGACCTGGGATGGCTGAATTTTATTGTCAGTTGTTATAGATATCGTCGCAGAATATAGGCTGTTCCCAGTAAAGCTGCTTTTTGTAATTGGCTGATGGTGATTTCTGTGGCCCCTATGGTGTTGAGGTGCTCTTCAAGGTCTTTTGGGACTGCACCCAGGGCGCCAATTACCACTGGGATTATTTTGGTCTTCTTCTGCCACAGCCTTTCAATTTCAATTTGTAGATCTTTGTATTTGGTGATTTTTTCTATTTCTTTTTCTTCTGCTATCCCCTGGTATTGCTATGTCAATTATTTTCACTTGTTTTTCTTTCTTCTCGACTACAGTTATATCTGGTGTATTGTGTGGCAGATCTTTGTCTGTTTGTAGTCGGAAGTCCCATAATATTTTTGCATCTTCATTTTCTTCAACTTTTTCAATTTTATGGTCCCACCAATTTTTGGCTACAGGTAGCTTGTGTTTTTTGCAGATGTTCCAGTGTATCATCCCTGCTACCTTGTCATGCCTTTGTTTGTAGTCAGTCTGTGCGATCTTTTTACAACAACTGATTAGGTGGTCCACGGTTTCATCTGCTTCTTTACAAAGGCGGCACTTGCTGTTTGTTGTTGACTTTTCTACTTTTGCTCTTATTGCATTAGTTCTTAGTGCCTGTTCTTGTGCAGCCAGTATTAAACCCTCTGTTTCTTTCTTCAAGTTGCCATTCTTAAGCCATTGCCAGGTCTTGGTGATGTCTGATTTCCCACTTATATTGTGTAAATATTGACCATGCAGGGGCTTATTTTTCCATTTTTCTGCTCGGTTCTTGACTTGTTCTTTCTTGTAGGCCTGCTTTCTTTCATTGGTGTTGAATAGTTTCGCGTTATTGACCATTTGAAGTGCATCTTCTTCACTGTCCTTGATATATTCTTCAAGGCTTCTTTTCTGCTCCTCTACTGTTTGATGGACTTGCAGCATTCCTCTTCCACCTGAGCTGCGAGGGAGGTATATCCTATCGACATCACTGCGGGGGTGCAGAGCATGATTGATGGTCATGATTTTCCTGGTCTTACAATCCAGCGTCTCTAGCTCAGCCTGGGTCCAGTCTATTATTCCTGCAGTGTATCTGATAACAGGTATAGCCCAGGTGTTTATGGCTTGTATGGTGTTCCCGCCATTGAGTTTGGACTTGAGGATTTTTCTGACTCTCCTGATGTATTCACTTCCAATTTTTCTTTTAACTTCAGCATGTGCGTTGTTAATCAGCCTGGAGAATGCCCAAGTATTTGTAAGGTTGTTTCTCTTCCAGGTTCTTGATCTTGCTTCCATTGGGCAGTTCTATTCCTTCTGTTTTTGTTATTTTCCCTCTGTTCATTATTAATGTAGCACACTTGTCTAGTCCAAACTCCATTGCTATATCGCTACTGAATATACGGACAGTGCTTAGCAGTGATTCAATTTCTGACTGGGACTTTCCATACAACTTCAGATCGTCCATGTACAGCAGATGGTTGATTTGAATTGATGTTTTAGATGTTTGGTATCCAAGGCCTGTTTTGTTTAGTATTTGTGAAAGTGGGGTCATGGCGATTACAAACAACAGAAGGGATAGTGAGTCCCCTCGGAAAATGCCTCTTCTAATGCTAACCTGTCCAAGTGTCTCGCCATTGATTGTTAACTGTGTACTCCACATGCTCATTGCTTTTTTAATAAATATCTTAATGTTTTTGCTGACACCAGTTGTTTCTAAACATTTTAGTATCCATGTGTGAGGCAATGAATCGAAGGCTTTCTTGTAGTCAATCCATGCAACACTTAGATTGGTTTTTCTTCTCTTTCAATTTTCTAAAATCATTTTGTCAATCAGCAGCTGGTCTTTTGTGCCTCTGGTATTTGGGCAATTTCCTTTCTGTTCAACTGGAAGCTGTTTGTTAGTTAATAAGTGTTGCATGACTTCATCTGCTATTATTCCAGTTAATAATTTAAACATGGTTAGCAGGCAGGTTATTGGTCTATAATTACTTGGAACTGCACTTATTATTATTATTATTATTATTATTATTATTATTATTATTATTAATTCAATTTCTATACCGCCCTTCCAAAAATGGCTCAGGGCGGTTTACAAAGAGAAATAACAAACAAATAAGATGGCTCCCTGACTCTAAAGGGCTCACATTCTAAAAAGAAACATAAGACACACACTAGGAACAGTCACTGGAAGTACTGTGCTGGGGGTGGATAGGGCCAATTACTCTCCCCCTGCTAAATAAAGAGAATCACCACGTTAAAAGGTGCCTCTTTGCCCAGTTAGCAGGGGTTAGAGAAGATCGGAAGACTCTTGGAAGAAATACAACAATTTGGCCAACTGGCTGGGTTTTATATAAATAAGACTAAAACGAAGGTGTTGACAAAAAATATGGATCAGAAATCTAAGGATAGATTTTTTGAAATAAGTGAACTGAAAGTGGAGAAGAAAATTAAATACTTGGGCGTCTGGTTGACAAACAAAAACGCTTTGTTTTTAAATAATTATATTAAAATATGGAATACAGTAAAAACTGACTTGCAAATCTGGTCTAGAATGAACTTATCTTTAATGGGAAGAATTTCAGTTGTGAAAATGAATGTTTTGCCTAAAATGCTGTTTCTTTTCCAGGCTAGTCCTATAATTAATATTTTAACTTGTTTTAAGCAATGGCAAAAGGACATAACCAAATTTGTTTGGCAAGGGAAAAGACCAAGAATTAATTTTAAAAATTTAATAGATGCTAAAGAAAGAGATGGTCTTACCCTGCCAGACTTAAGGTTGTATTTTGATGCTGTTTGTTTGACGTGGTTAAAAGAATGGATAACATTAAGAAATCCTAGAATATTTGATCTGGAAGGATTTGATAGAAGGTTTGGATGGCATTCATATTTGTGGTATGATAAAAGTAAAGTACATAAAGATTCCTTAATCACTATGTAAGAAGAGGTCTAATGAGAGTGTGGGTAAAATATAAAAAATGGTTGGAACCTAAAACTCCGTTATGGGTATCCCCGATTGAAGCTTTAGCACGTAAAGAGATAAATATGCAACCGGAATGGGGTACCTATAGGGATTTATTATGTTTCCAAGAAAAGGGCTGTAAATTAAAAAACCTAATTGAAGTACAAAATTTGGTTAGTAATTGGTTTCAGTATCATCAGTTAAATGAAGTTTATAAGAAGGATCTTAAAGTTGGATTTGAGGATCAAATGTTGAGATTTGAGAAGGAGCTGTGTGAAAATGATGAAAAATTAGTGTCTAAGATGTATAGGCTGTTGCTTTTGGAAGAGACAAGAGATGAAGTGGTTAAAATGACTATGATAAAATGGGCTCAAAATGTGGGTCATAATATAGATATGGCAGCTTGGGAAAAATTATGGAAAATGGATTTAAAGTTCACTGCATGCTATACTTTAAAAGAAAATCATTATAAGGATGTACAGGTGGTATTTGACACCTAAAAAATTAGCACTAATGTATAAAAATGTTTCAAACAAATGTTGGAAATGTGGACACTGTGAAGGAACATTTTTCCATATGTGGTGCTCCTGTAGGAAGCCAAAGGCCTTTTGGGACATGATATATAATGAGTTAAAGAAATTTTTTTAAATGACATTTCCTAAGAGACCAGAATCCTTCCTGCTGGGAATAACGCAAGGAGAGTTTTCCACAAAAAATTTAACATTCTTTATGTATGCAACCACGGTGGCCAGAATAGTATATGCGCAGAAATGGAAGGATAATGAATTGCCCTCAAAAGAAGATTGGTTAATAAAAAATTTGGAATATGCTGAGATGGCAAAACTTACAGAGAGATAAGAGATCAAAACTTGGAATGTTTTAAAGAAGATTGGAAACCATTCTTATTATACCTAAAGAACTATTTTTCTAATATTGATTTTTCAACAGGGTTTGAAATTTAGTAATATTAGCAGGTTGAGTAGAGTAAAATCGAGTTTGTAAGGTATAGGATATATGTTTTGAATTACTATAGCAATGGTTGAATTGTATAGTTAGTGATTCACACGGATTGATGAGCAGGAAGTCAGCATTTGTTTAATTGGATGTAACGAGATTGTTAAGATTTTGTAAAAATCAATAAAAAATTTAAAAGCGACATGGAGAAATAGATTTGGGTGTTAGCATACTGATAGCACCCTGCACCAAATCTCCTGATGATCTCTCCCAGCGGTTTCATGTAGATGTTAAACAACGTTGGAGACAATATGGAGCCCTGGGGCACACCATACAAGAGTTCAGATTTTGAAGAAGAGCGGTCTCCAAGGGACACCATCTGGAACCTGCCCGAGAGGTAGGAGCGGAACCACTGCAAAGCAGTGCCTCCAACTCCCAACCCCCTCGGACACTCCAGAAGGATACTATGGTCGATAATATCGAAAGCCGCCGAGAGGTCCAGAAGGACCAACAGAGTCACACTTCCTCTGTCCATTCCCAATTGGAGATCGTCCATCAGGCCGACCAAGGCAGTCTCCACCCCATAGCCCACCCGAAAGCCAGTTTGAAATGGGTCAAGGTAATCAGTTTCATCCAAGACTGTCTGGAGCTGGGAGGCCACCACCCTCTCAATTACCTTGCCCAGCCACGGAAGGTTGGAGACAGGCCTGTAGTTGTTCAAGTCCGAGGGATCCAGGGTAGGCTTCTTCAGAAGTGGTCTAATAATGGCCTCCTTAAGACAAGGAGGCATCCTACCTGGAGATGCTGCCAGGGCCTGGACCTGGGACCTTCTGTGTGCAAAGCCGAGGCTCTGCCCCTGAGCTGCTGTGGCCCCCTCCCCAAGATGGAAATAGGCCGCATAGCCGGAACTGGGACTTGGCCTGCTCCTTTCTGTGTTTTTTGCAGATACTGCTGCAATAAGACGGAGGTGCTTATTGGGTGGTGGTTGGGAACTCGGGAGACTGTTTCGAACTGCCGGTTCTGGATAGGGTCACACTCCCCCAGAAAGACCAGCTACACAGTCTGTGGGAACTTCTGGATCCAAACCTCTCCCTGGTGTCCCAGGCTGAGGTGGTGGCCAGAGGTGCTTTCTATCAGCTTCGGCTGATACGCCAGCTCTGTCCGTTTCTTAAGATGAATGGCCACAGAATGGTGGTACATCTGCGGATCACCTCCAGATATGACTACTGCAATGCACTCTATGTAGGGCTGCCTTTGTACATAGTTCAGAAACTTCAGTAGGTACAGAATGCAGTGGTCAGGTTGGTCTCTGGGTCATCTCTAAACCTAACCCTAAATGGCTTAGGCCCTGGGTAATTGAGAGAACGTCATCTTCACCATGAGTCCCACCATCCATTGAGATTAACGGGAGAGGTTCGTCTGCAGTTGCCACTGGCCTGTCTGGTGGCTGCTCTGAGGTTTTGGAATGTGCTCCCTGCTGAGACAAAAGAGTCTCTCCATCTCTGACAGGTTTTTAAAAGGCAGCTAAGACGCATTTGTTCACCCAGGCTTTTAATTAGACCTACAATGGTGCAGCGGGGAAACGCTTGATGAACAAGCAGAAGGTTGCTGATTCGAATCCCCGCTGGGACTATATCGGGCAGCAGCAATAGAGGAAGATGCTGAAAGGCATCAGCTCATACTGCGCAGGAGGAGGCAATGGTAGACCCCTCCTGTTTTCTACCAAAAGAAAACCACAGGGCTCTGTGGGCGCCAGGAGTCAAAATCGACTTGATGGCACACTTTACCTTTACAGTTTTGAACATTGTGCCAAATTTTAAATTATTTTAATGTGTTAATGTTTTAATTTTGTTTTTAATTGGTACTATTTTATTGTAAACTACCCAGACACATGTTTTGGGTGGAATATATATATATATATATATATATATATATATATATATATATATATATATAAAATAAAATAAAATAAAATAAAATAAAAAGTAAGTGGAAAGTCCAGGGTACTCACTGCAATGGCAGAAGAGAGTGCACATGTGTCACGCCCTCAATCTCAGACAGCGAGGAGGAAGGGGAAGCTGTCAACATTCCAGCCGATGCCGGGGGGTCTGAGGGGCAGAGCCCGGCTGTCAGTTTCCAAGAAACAGCTGAGGCAGATGATTCAGAGCAGGCACAACAACCTGAGACAGCAGAAACTGTGACGGACCAATCAGAAGAGGAGCTATGCAAGCAACCTCCACTGACTCCACAACAGAGGAGAATTACAAGATGGAGAACACAGCTAGAGACTATTAGGAGGAGGTGATAAGCCTTGAATTCCTGCCAGCTGGCAGCTCTCGGCTTGTGCTATAAATTGCGTCACCAGCTTCCTATTCACTGCTGGAAAGCAACGTTTATCAACTTCCGTGTCGACAGCTTGCAGCCAAGCCTGATAAAGAAGAACTGTGTCCCAGCCGTCTCTGGTTTCTGCAACTCGGTTGGAAACCGTGCACTTCCCTGCCAGGTGGCCAGATACTGACAACATGGATCACCCAGAGGTTTCAGCAAAATCCTAGCACTTTCAGAACTTCAAAATGTGAGTGCCAAGGCCCCATTCATGCAGCTCTCAGTGCTGTTGTGCCAACTCTGGCAAGGCAGCAGAAGCCCCCTCCAGCATGCATATGGATCTCTGTGCTTGGCCCAGTCCTGTCGCGATGGTTTCTGGCCTTGGGCGAGGCGGGAGGGAGCTAAGGGAGCCGCTGAGCCAGACCCTCTGCAGGACCAGCCTCTGTTCCTTCCCCTGGCACAGTCTCTATCTGTCTTTATTACACTCTCAGACTGGCACAAGGTAAAAGGAGCAGGGAGCAGGCGTTTGGTACAGTTTCTATGTGGGGGAAACAAAAGGCTCGGTGGGGAGTGTTGATGCTGCTCTGTCCACCTCTTTGGTTTTCTAGGGTCACTAGTTCATGAAGGAAGAATGTTGTGTCCCTTGACCTTTAGAAACCAGGATAGAATTCAGTTCTGTGCCAGAGTTACTGGAATGATGCATTGTATGCACTGGTTCAAGCCTATTCCTGCTGTATAGACTAGAAACTTGCTGTTTCTTTTTCTTTCTTTTTTTAAAAGGAGTACTCTTTGATTGGGGAGACTGAATAGCCATTACCACTGTGCTTGTTAGCTGCACTTACACAGAATTGTGGAGGGCACGCAAACCTAGAGGTGAAGTGGGCAGAGGCTTGAGGGTTTGGAGAGGACCTGTACTCTAGCCCCCCCCCCCCATTTGCATGACTGCAAACATCAAGGCAGAGGCTTTGTGCCTGGGTTTTGTGGCAAGAATTCCGAGGCCTCTTGCAGTGGGAAAATGTTCTCTGTGATATAGTAACTACTCGGGTCAGGCATTCAGGTCTTCCACTCTGCCTGGGAGACTTTGCCTGGCTGTGCCTGATCTGCAGCCTTAGTGAAATGGTAACAACAGTGACATGTAATTAATGTTTGAAAGCAGCTCTGAAACGTTTGCCTGAAGCAGCTCATCACTTTAGTGACTGGGAAGGACATTAGTCCCTCTTCTTTAAATCCCACCTCTTCATATATTGAAGTATTTTCTGAACTCGGTATTGTTGGAACTGTTTGTACTAAGTTGCCTTGCATTGGGTCAGACTATAGTACTGGCCCATCTAGTCCAGTGCCATTTGCTCTCTAATAACAATATTTCTCTAGAGTCTTTGCTAGTCATGATCCTTTTGATCGGAGGCACCAGGGATTGAACCTGCAGCTTTCTGTATGCCAAGAATTAGTCTAGCTAGCCCAGTGAGGTCTCTCCCAACTAGCCTCCTCTCTCCAAGATCTTGGGTAGAGGTCCTTCTCAGCCCTGCTACCTGGGATTCTTCTGTTTAGGGGAGCCTGAAGTTAAGCCTTGTGCTCCATGAAGGCCAAGCGTGTGCTCTCCTCTCTCTCTTGAGTTATGGCTGCTCCCCTGATCTCAGTGCAGACAGACTGAGGAGACAGTGCACAGCACACTTCCTTTCTGTGCCTATGCAGGTGTGACCATGTGAACATGCTGGGAATCACAGGGCATCCCATGGTTGTTTTTTAATTATTATTATTACTAACCTCTTAGTTTTGCACCGTAAGAGAGGGAGGAGAGAGCGTGGAGAGAGAAATTTTTCTCCCCCTCTCAACACCAGAACCAGGGGTCATCCCATGAAACTGAAGGCTGGGAATTTTAGGACCAATGAAAGGAAGTACTTTTCCACACTGTGCATAATTTAATGCATGTAATTCTGGCCACTGGCTTGGATGGCTTTGAAAGGGGCTTAGACCAATTCATGAAGGACAGGTCTGTCAATGGCTACTAGTCTGGCGTCTGCAGGCCACCTCCAGCCTCAGAGGCAGGGTGTCTCTGAACCCCAGTGGCAGGGGAGCAACAGCAATAGAGGGGGCCTGCCCTCACCTCTGGCCTATGGACTTCCCAGAGGCATCTGGTGGGCCACTGTGTGAAACAGGATGCTGGCCTTGGGCCTGATTCAGCAGTGCTGTTCTTATGCTCTTAAGATGTTCTCTATTTCAGCAGATTACAAAAAGGTAGTAATTCTTCGCCACTGCTCTACAGTGACCCAAACAATTTAATTTTTTTTTAAATTAAAACATTCAACAATGAGATAAAGTTAGTATTCTTATTGTTGAATTTTTCAAGTTTTTAAAAAAACCACAAATAAAAGAGAAGAACAGGCTAAAAAGGCACAGAAATAGAACATTAGCCAACAGTTGAAAGTAAAAAGGAATGAGAAGGAAAGTATTTTTTAAACATGCTGGTGCACAGTAATGCTACATCTGCCAGAATTCTGCCAATCATACTTGATCGCTGAAGTGAATGAATTAATTTGGGCTCATGTTCTAGTTGATGGCGGGCGGGGGGATTTGACCCTCTGAACTGAACTATTTTACTCCCTGATTTTAAAGGGATTTACGAACAAAATAAACTAAACAGAAAGCAAGACATGAATCATACAATTGAAAATTGAGTGCCTGGTTATTGCATCACTTTCTTTGAACCAGTTTCTGCTTCCTGTGTTTAGAGGCTCAGTTCAGGCCTAAGGCAAGCAAGAGATCAGAAGTTTGGGTTCAGTTCCAGTTCTCTAAACCTTGTTTTTGAGTTTGGGTTCAGGTTCTCTTCAGCTCCTTGGTGTTATCCAACTGCAGACAAGAATAAACCCCGTAGCAGGACAGAGGGCCTTGGCAAAGAATCTCCTGGGAAACTGGAATTTCCCCCCTCTTAATGAGGGAAGGCTCGCATGATTAATAGGTGACCAACTGTTGCTTGTCTTCTGTCTTGGTATTGGTTGACGTTCCCAAAGCGGTTTACAGAGCAAAAGGATGCTAGAGAGTGTGAGCCTCGGTCCCAAAAAAGCTCAGAATCTGAAAAGAAACAAGACGCTCACCAACAACAGTTCATGTGAAGACAGCCCCCAGTCTGAACAGAACTGGGATCTGAAGCAAGCATCCAGGCTCCTCTGTGGAGCAGCTGCTGAAGCCCTGGGGAGAGGTCTCTGTGTGCAGTGCAAGTCATCGCTGAAGATTACCCATAATCATGCTTATTCAGTGCGTAAGAGGAAGCATCTCACTTGTTAATGGATTGCAGTTCTATAGCTCTGTTCCAAGCATCCCGCAGGGGCTTTGTTCATTTCAATTTGTTTTAAAAGGGACTGTAAGATTGAGGCAGGGTGAGCAAGGAGGCGGAGGCACTCCCCGTGGGTTTCTGTGCCTGTGGTCGGTGTCTGCTTTGTGTCCACAGAGACGGCTTGTGCAAAAGGTTTGGAGCAGGTGGCAGCATCGGGGCCTCCCAGGATGTGTGTTAATTCCCCACTCTTGGACTTTTTCACAGAGGCAAGGCTGGGTGCCCTTTGGATTCTGCCCCCACCGGCCAAGAATGGGGCTGCTCCCTTGGATCATTTCAGGATGCTGAGCGAGGATTGGCGGGATGGAAAGGGGTGGGGTTGAGCTGGGTTGCCTTGCCTGGAAGGTGACAGACAACCCATACACACACAAACACACACAGCCAGGAAGGCCAAGGAGCTACAGTATCCTGACTGACACTCTCACACGACACATCCCCTGATGAGCAGCTTTGGGATGTCTGCATTTATAGGAAGCTTATGAGTGTGAGAACCGTCAGTGCTACTAAGAAATTTCATGATGAGGTTGGTACTGGAACGCCTTGGCTTCCAAGAGCACTTTTGGAGCGTGCCAGAAATTTGCCTGGCTGTCACCCTTGCATTCCTGTATTATCATCCCCATGTGTGGGTGGGGGGCTGAGGAGGAGTGCCTGAGGGGTTGCCGGAGGCTATTCCGTGACATGCCAAGCGGAGCACTCCTGGTTGCTAGTCCTCAAGGTACCCGCGCCTCCTCTTGGGCGGGCTGTGGAGAGGCTGGAGGAGGAGGAGGAGGAGGAGGAAGCCTTTCCTGCCCCCTGCCCTGCTGGCTCTTGACGGCAGAAGCACAGAATCCATGGGGGGGGGGTGTTGGGATGGCTCGCTCATTTGCATTACTTAACCTAACTGTAAAATCCACTTTGCTACCCTGGCCTGTTGAGAGCTTGCTCCACTGCTTCCCCTTTTTTCCACCCTGCGCTTCTTAACCACCTGCTCTCTTGCATCCAAGCACCGGCTGAACTCCTCTGTCCTGTGGAAGGGCGGCAGGGATGGGCGGCGAGCCGGTCTGGCCTCCGCTGAGCTCTGCAGTTGGGCTTAAAGTAGCATCATCGTTATTCGTATACATACAAAACAGGAAGCCCCTTCAGATCATATCAACAACCGACTTCCTTATATGTACAAAAATAATTCCGACAGCAGCCAAACCAGCACTTAGACAGAGACGAGCCCCGCATCTGCAGGCCCAGCCAATCAGCAGCCTAGGGGGGAGGGGGGGCTGTTTTAAAGGCAGCTGGGCTCACTGCAATTAGTCTTCGTATATTTCTGCAAGAGAATCACAAGCAGGTAGCAGTGCGGAGTGCCACTTCCCTCTGTGCAGCCATGTACCGAGAGCAGCTTCCTCCAGGGCCCCTGCGAGGTAAGGCTCGGAGGGCAGCTGCAGAGCAGCCGGGCTTCCCCATTGGGGGGGGGGGGCTGGCACTGCTCTCCTCCTCCTCCTCCGCTGGAGGGACGGCGGGTGCCCCTGCGGTTTCTCCACCTCCTGGCAAGGGCAGCTTCCGAGCTTACAGCTGGAGTGAGTCAGCCCCAGGCCCCAGCCTCTGCCTCCAGTTGGCGCCCCAGAGTGGCCAGCCGCCCACCTCTGCTGTTGTGCCCGAACCGAGCTCAGCCTGTGGAGGGGGAGACCGTCCTGAGTCCGCTGTGGTGACGGGCTGGCAGAGGCCTTGGTCTGTCAATTGAATGGGGTGGTCATGCCAAAAAGCACGAATGAATTCTGCCTGGGGTGCAGTGAGGCTTCCCTCATTGTGGAACTTGGGGGTTTGGATGAAGCAGCCTGCGCAAATAGAAATGCTTCCTGTTCAGTGTGTCTGCTGCAGCACTCTTGCATCCTCCTCTGCTTCCGAGTGGCTGCAGCGGTAACCCGGCAAAGAGGGCCGGGCACTCTCCAGCCCTCTCTTGGCCAGGGGGTGCTGGGTCGTGAGGGGCCTTGCTGGGGGGCAGGGGCTGTTCAGGAGCCAGGGCATGGTGGGCTGTAGATGGAGTCGGAAGAGTGGGGGGGGGGGCCAAGCCAGAAGAGCACCTCACTTGAAGTCAGCACATCCAGACTTCAGAAGCTGGAACGGGCCGGAGGGTTTGTGCCGAATCTCCAAGGGAGGCGCTTGGACCTCGAAGGGCAAGACTGGCTGAGCACATCAGCTCCCTCTTGGACAGAGCGGCTGCCTGCCTGCCAAAGCCGGGTCCCGGGTCATCTAAAGGCACCTTCTGAGCACACTGGAGTAGGCTGCAGCCAGACAGAACCACCCATAGGCTGTAATTCACTCTGAGCAGAGCCGCTTCCAAGGCTGTTGACAAGATATAAACAAAAAAACCTGTCATAAAACTCACCAAATTAAAACAAAACCCAACAGTGCAAAACCAAGCAACATGCTGCGCTAGAAAGGGTCTGCCCTGGTTTGCGTTGGAATGGGAGGCTACATGTGAGCGGTGCGAGGGATTGCCCGGAGGAGGGGGTGGGGGGCAGAGCCCAGTGGGAGAGCAGCTGCTTGTGGGCCGGAGGTGCCAGGTCCCCTCCTTGGCATCGCCAGGGAGGGCCGGGAGAGAGGCCGGCCTGCCACCTTGGAGGAGCCCTGCCAGTCGGTGTAGACGGGACTGAGCCCGGTGGGCCACGGCTCCAATTCGGTGGAGGGAGCTTCCTAGGCACCGAGTTCCAGTGAACCTTTGTGTTGGGAGACACCACATCTCTGCTTCCGGGTTTGAGAGGCAAACAGGCTGGCTCTCTCCTGTGGCCCCTCGAATTCTTTGCATCTGTGTGCGGAGTGAGCTTTGTTGTGGGCAGCAGGGTCAAGGCATGGTGTGCGCACACCGTGTACATTCAGAGTGGGGGGCCTTCCTGATTCAACCCGAGTGGGATCTAAAATGAGCGGAGCGGACATCAGAAAACTTGTGAGCGTGCGCACACGCCTTAGAGGGACCAGTGGCTCTCTCCCCTCCTGTCGTGGTTATGAGCTGAAGGGCTTCTAGAGGGGCCTTGAGGGCCTGACTTACCCAAGCAGCCATTGCCGCTTCTTGTGCTTGCCTCCGGGTTGCCTTTGTGGGGACTCAGTCCGTTTGCCCTCTAGCTCCAGGTGACCTCCCGTCACCGCCAGGAGGGCAGCCCCAGCCTATGTTTAGATTGTGAGCCCCGGCGGGATCGACTGTGGACTCGGGAAAATGTTGTAAGCTGTGCTGAGCCTTCTGCGGGGGGGGGGGGGAGGGATATAAATCCAATTGGAAAAACCATAAAGTGCTCGCAGGCTCTCTCCTTCCCCGTTAGTGACAAATGCCAACGGGGGGCGGGGGGGGCTGTGTTGAAGGGTGAGTGGTTGTTTTCTGCAGCAGACCAACAAAACCGTTTTTGCACCTGACAAAAACTGACACAGTTACGGTGGCAGAAGCTTTTGTTGATCCTGGCCCACTTTGTCAGATGCATGAAGCCTTTGCCTCTGCCGGCAGATACATACATGCGCACACGTGTGGCAAAGAAATGTTATTGCAAAATGAGGCCAGAAGTGGGGCGGGGGGGAGGCTGGTGGGGGCTTATTTCTGTGCAAGCAAAACACTTCTCTTCCCCTCCACTTGACGTTTGTACTGTGCGAGTGATCTTCGTGCACTGAGGAGAACACTTCCTGCAGCTGACGGAGGGGGCCCTGATGCACTCAGATGCTGCTGCTGCTCCAAGGCCTATGTTGGCCTTTAAGGGGCCACAAGAGTCTTCTCCCCTCCCTCCCGCTTTTGACGTGGCATTCCTTGTAACTGCATCTTCCTGTTATGGCAGGTGGCTTTTCGTCACACCAGGGGCCAGGATGGGAGCCTAAGGTGTTCCTTTTTAAATTTAGGCTGTGTTTTCTCCAGTACCGACTCATTCTCACGAGTGCTGGGGGTGGGCACCCAAGGAGGGAGCTTGGGTGACTCCTCTCTCTCCCATCCCACCCGAGAGCCATTCTGCCTGCAGGCTGACCATTAACTGTGTGGTTAACTGTGCCGCTCTACCTGACAAATGGCCAGCCTGCAGGCAGCATGGCTCTTCTTAATGCTGGGGTGGGGGCAGAGGAGCAACCTGAGCAACCTGAAACTTTGGGCTCCCCCCCCGGCTTGTTGGGATGAGCTGCTACTGATTTTCTCTTATTCTCCAATTTAACACCAACTTTCATAAATAGAGCCAGGTTATAAATTCAACTCTGTAATATCTATCTATCTATCTATCTATCTATCTATCTATCTATCTATCTATCTATCCTGCCCAAACTTTCGTCTCTGGGCGATTAACATAAAACAAATAAAACACATATAAAAAGTTAAAACAATTCAACAATTTAAAATCAACCATAAAATTAAAACAGACAATTATTAAAAGCTGGGAAAGCTTGGGTGAAAAGATGGGTTTTCAGATGTTTTTTAAAAATTGCCAGAGATGGGGAGGATCATATCTCAACAGGGAGCGCATTCCACAATCTCGGGGCAGTAACCGAGAAGGCCCGTCTCTGTGTAGCCACCAAACGAGTCAGCGATAACTGGAGATGGACCTCCTCAGATGACCTCAATGGGCAGTGGGGTTCGTAGCGAAGAAGAGGCTCTCTTAGATACCCAGGGCCTAAGCCATTTAGGGCTTTGTAAGTTATAACTAGCACTTTGTATTTTGTCCAGAAACCTATTGGCAGCCAGTGTAGCTCCATCAGCAAAGGAGTAATGTGGTCTCTCCGAGATGACCCAGAGACCAACCTGGCTGCCACATTCTGAACCAACTGAAGTTTCTGGACTGTGTTCAAAGGCAGCCCCATGTAGAGCGCATTACAGAAGTCAAGTCTGGAGGTCACCAACAGATGTACCACTGTTTTGAGGTCATTGATCTCGAGAAACGGGCGCAGCTGGCGTATCAGCCGGAGCTGATAGAAAGCACCCCTGGCCACCGCCTCAACCTGAGAAACCGGGGAGAGGTGTGGATCCAGAAGTACTCCCAGACTGTGAACCTGTTCCTTTTGGGGAAGTGTGACCCCATCTAGAACAGGTAGATCAAGATGGTCTCTGGAGTTCTGACCCCGCTTACAATAAATACAATAATTTGTATCCAAATTATTGGATACAATAATTTGATACCATGGGTAACCCTTCCTCCTTTCACTTTTCTTCAGATTAGCGCTATTCAATAAATAATAAGAGAGCCATTAAATAAAAAAGTCAGATGCGTGTATCCTTCCATCCTGTAAACACCTAAAACACATCACCTTGTTCTTTAGAAAGGTCTCCTGTGAGCTTCTCAACCATTTATCTGAGTTTGAGATGATCAGAGAGGAAGTGCTTACCACTGTGTGCCGTTGTAGCCGGTTACACCTTCGCTTAGCTCCAGGCCATCCCTCCTGATCCCCAACCCAAAGTGATCAAGCTCTCACTGGCTTTCTGGGAAACCAAAGCTGTGTCGTGTCGTTGGAGCCCATAGTCTGAAAGTGGTCTTTAGATACTGTGACATGTCTATACCTACAAAGATTAGAATTGTAGGACAATGGTTTTCCCCATAACACTCTATGGATGCAAAAGCTGGACTTTGAAGAAGCAAGACAGAAAATGTATTGATGCTTTGAACTTTGGTGATGGAGAAGACTTTTGAGAATACCATGGACAGCCAGAAAAACAACCAAAGGAATCATAGAACAAATCAATCCAGAATTTTCACTCAAGGCACAAATGACTGGGCGCTTCGGACACATTATGCGAAGACCCAGCTCCCTTAAGAAGTCCGTCATGCTGGGAAAAGTTGAAGGAAAGAGAAGAAGAGGACGGCCAGCAGCAAGGTGGATGGACTCGATGACGACAGCAATGAATGCACCATGGAGAGACCTTAAAGGCCAAGTTGAAGACGGATCATCCTGGAGAGAATCTATCCATGTGATCGCTAAGAGTCAACACTGACTTGACGGCACTTAATCAATCAATCAATCAAAGTCTGAAAGTAGCTGGAGGGCTGAAGTTGTGCAGCCTTTCCCTCATGGATGGAACATGGAGCAGGGCCTGGAGCAGGCCTTCATGTCCAGGGTGGCTCATACGTGAGAAGGTGCGCCCCCCGAGAGACTCAGATATTGCGTTCCTAGGCTACAGCACCTGGTCACTCTCTGCAGCTGAAGTGCTCTGGACTGCTGTTAATACTGCAAGCTCCATAACCCGGTCTGAGTGCTCCGTGTGATGCTGACTTTAAAAGAGTGGCAGTAAGGCGCTGAAAAGCCTCTGTGCCTGAAGAGACTGGGAGGAGTCACAGGTCTTCCCCTTGGCTTAAGAGCTCCAGAGCCATCTCTCCCCCCCCCCAAAGGGGACCCCTCTGCCTTGGGTGAGAACAAGGTTGGGTGAGTAGGAGTAGAGCTGGGACGGAAGCAGCTTCTGAGCTATAGGCCAGAGGAGTTGTTTTTAGCAGGAATTTGTGAGACTTCTGGGAAAGGGGGTGACCAGACTTCCTCAAGCGAACAGAATCATAACAGGCCTGACTGGGAACAAGAGATTGGGTGCAGGATCTGTCCAAATCTGAAAATAGGTAAATGTGTTTTGTTCTGCCTTGAACAAGTTCTCTGTTGGCTGCCTGACCACTGAAGCTGATCCAGTGCAATCTGTGGCCGTTTGCCTTTCTGGGAGGCCCAATAAGGCGTCTGCTGTTTTCTTCTTGCTGCATCTCTTGAGCGCCGGGGTGGCTCGTTCCATTTGAGCTCGAAGCTCAGTCTTTGTTGGTAAAGAAAGTCAATGGTTTCAAAAAGAGGGATTACCTTGCTTTGCCCTTCCAGGCTGCTCTTTTCCCCGGCTGGTGCAGGATTCCACAGGCAGTAGAGCAAAATGGCTGCTCAGGCTGCCCTCTCCAAAGGGTGGCATGGCGGTGTTATTCCATGCTCAAAACCTGCCTCTTTTTTGCCACCTGTCTGTCGTAAATCTGTTAGCTCAGCTAACCCAACAGGATTTACAACCCCCTTCAGCACTCCCCAGTGAGTTAACAGAAAGCAGCAGCAGAACTGCACAAGTGAAAAATAAAAGGCTCACAAAGAAAAACAGTAAATTAAGTCCCCTGAACTGCACTAGGTACCCCCCTCTAACAATAAGTGAGTAATAAGTGAAAGAAAACATAGGGCAAAGGAATGAAAATAGCAAAGGACAACAGAAGCAAGGAATTAACAGAACAAAGCAGGAAGTATAAACAGGGCAAACTGGAACTCGGACAAATTTTGGGAATTCAGTGGCACACTGTCTGCAGCCAGCGAACGTTGCAAACAGCCTTGAGCAATGTAGAGAGTACCAAATATATATAGGGTTCAAGAGAACCAGCAGCCAATCAGGCTTCCCTGAGTCAGCACTTCAGCTTCCTCTCTAATGATCTCCTGCGCCTGCGTGACTTCCACTGCGCCTCCCCTTGAGCTGTCTTCTCAAGATAGGTGAAATCCCAGGCTCCTCCCCATCAGAAATCATGCCTGGCAGCTGTTGCGAATCCTCAGCTCCAGAGTCTGGGCTCCCTGCCAAGTCTTGTTGCTGTGCCTCTGAGCCCTCACCAGCAGGCAAATCCTCCCATTCCTGCCCTGACTCCTCTGAGTCAGAAGTCTGAGGCATGCCACTGTCCCATCCTCTCCCTCCATCTCCATTGCCAGCTGGAACTGAACGTGAAGCCCACAGAACTGCATCTGCCCCTTCCTCCTGCTGGCGTCTTCCTCATTGTCGGTCTTCAACTGTAAATTCCTTCAAGCAAGAATCTCGCTGCTTTCTATGCAACTCATTCATGGTCTTAATGGCTTTATTTGTGTATACTGCTTTTCCATATATATTGCTCTTAAAGCAGCTTACATGTCACATTAGGGAAAAAACCATACAACTGCATCAATAAATTGTTGATTCCAGAATAACGCAGCAATTTATTTTAACTTGGACACAAACTACTCAAATAGATCATTAGGAAATAGATCAATAGGAAATTAAATACTAATTCACTCATGGCACAGTAGGATGAAGGGAGAGAACTGATCAGCGGTGTGAGTGGGGTAGAAGGAGAGGGCAGTGGTTGAAAAGGAAGGGCAGGCCGAGGCGGACCTGACTTGGACGTATGTTTTTCGTAGGATGAAGGGGCACACAGGAACATGCCCCAGCCCCAGACAGGAGGAATCTTTCATCGGGCACAGAGTCAGTATAGGATCAGTTTACGTTGTGAAGATTTGACTGCAACCTGTTGAGAAGGGTGTGGGGAAATTGGAGATCATGTTGTGGGCAGCATCAGAAGGGCCTAATATGCTTTGAAAGCCAAAGCAATAAAAGTGAAGGAAACGAGCATATTTTGCCAAGAGGAAAGCAGGAGAAGGCCAAGACAGGCACAGACTAACCGAAATGCAGGAACATCTCTCTCTCTGATGGGTAGGGAAGATGGGAGAGAGCAGTCCTTAAATTATTAATGACATAAATTTGTTGGAAGAAAACAGTTTGGCCCACAACAGTTTTTCTTCCAACAGTTTGGAAGAAAAACATGCCTAGAATCCTCCTCTCTGCAGGAGAGGGCTTGGACCTCCTGAACCCTGGCATGTGGCTGCTTTCCTGCCCCACAACTCCACAATTATGTGAGCTGGTCTTGTGATAGCCAGCATAAATTGTCCCCTTTGCTAAGCAGGGTCTGCCCTGGTTTCCATTTGAATGGGAGACTCCATATATGAGCATGCAAGATGTTCCCCTTAGGGAGTGGGGGAAGAGCGCCTGCATGCATGCGTGCAGAAGGTCCCAGGTTCCCTCCCTGGCAGCATCTCCAGGTAAGGCTGAGAGAGACCCCTGCCCGCAACCTTGGAGAAGCTGCTGCCAGTCTGAGTAGACAATACTGAGCGAGATGGACCAAGGGTCTGACTCAGCAGAAGGCAGCTTCCTAGGTTCCTAGTCGAGCTATTTTCTGGTGGGGCTACTATTTCTTGTTGTTCGACTGGGTCTCTGCTTTCCCTCTAGAGAGCTCAGGGCAGCTGACGTCTGTTCCCCAAAGGTCTGCCATCCAGGCAGCTCACAAGGCCAAGCCTGCTTGGCTTCTTCAGTAGGGTGGCACCATTTTGCCTTTAGACGTTTCTCTGGGGCAGCCCCCATTCTAGCCCTGATTTGGCCTGCAGTTAATATTGGGTGTGGGAAATCAGGCAGGAGTCCTGGAAGTGCCCCTGCACATTTGACTTGGCACAGACTTCTGAGGATAATCCAGGGCACTTTCTAGGCTTGGCCTAGAAAGCCCTCAAGATTCTTTCCCACTGTTATCTCCAAGATGCTCATTATATTCAGTTCAATTCAATTCCTTTATTACGATCACAGACCAGCACAGTTTACAAACAGAAGTCCAACCAAACCCTACATAACCAACAGATTTATAATACAGTGGTTAAGCACATACCTAAGCATACAGATCAGTTAACAACTATTCTTAACGAACTCCTTGCAGGTTTTACTGGCTATCAAACAGCACTTAGCCACATTATAGGATCTCAGGTCATTCTAATCATTTAAAAGATAATCAAGATTAAAAGAGTCTGTACAACCTGGATGGCAAGTAT
Source organism: Hemicordylus capensis (assembly GCF_027244095.1). Classification (NCBI taxonomy): domain Eukaryota; kingdom Metazoa; phylum Chordata; class Lepidosauria; order Squamata; family Cordylidae; genus Hemicordylus; species Hemicordylus capensis. Next base: position 457,654,071 of record NC_069657.1, read on the forward strand.
TAAAAGGGGTTATATGTATACGCCGTAAATCTTGGTAAAATTGACAGTCAGGGAGCACATGAGCCGTTGTTTCGATATCTCCCTCTTTGCAGAGACAAGTACGTTCTTTGTAGGGGATTTTCTGATATCTCCCTTCCAGGACTGCTGTTTGCAAGGCGTTGCATTGCGCCTGTGTCAGAGCTCTGCTGTATTTTGGCACGATTATCTGGTTGAGGTATCTGGCAGGGTTGAAACTCAGAACTTGGTTGCCCAAATGGACACCAACAGGAGTTTGACCCTGGCATTTTCATACCCCAGAGTTATTAATGCAAGAGGGGAGAAAACAGAGTGGGGCAGCCCTTCATCCAGCTCCCTTTCCCCCCTGGAGAGATAGCTGTCCTTTAACACAAGTGGAGATAGGCCTGCAGGTTTGAAAACCAGCTTCAGCCAGAATTTGAAGATCTGAATCCATGCTCTGGCCTCTACTTTAAGCAGTCCTGCTTCTAGACGAAGGACAGCACTGGGCACACACTGGGGTAACTGAAAAATGTTAGTCAGGAACTTAGATTGCATGGCTTCTACCTTAGAGAAGTTAGAGCACATGCCAAGTAGTGATGTGCACGGACCAGTCCGGAGGCCATTCTACAGGATGCCTCTGAGTACCAGTTGCAGGGGAGTAGCAGCAGGAGAGAGGGCATTCCCTCAACTTCTGCTGTAGGCCTCCATTGGCATTTGGTGGGCCACTGTGTGAAACAGGATGCTGGCCTAGATGGGCCTTCTTGGGCCAGATCCAGCAGGGCTGTTCTTATGGAAACTCTTAGGGTGCTCACACATGTGGTCTCCCACCCAAATGCAAACCAGGGTGGACCCTGCTTAGCAAAGGGGACACTTCACGCTTGCTACCACAAGACCAGCTCTCCTCCCACGTTCCACTAGAACAACCAGTGGATTGTTCAGAGTGGGCTTCAGTAGGAGTCATGGTTTTTGAGGGTACAAATTACCTTGGCCTTGAAGGAAGGGTAGATTCAGCAAGAGTTTTAGAGGTGGACGTCTCGGGCTTAGCCACCGCCGCGGTTTTTTGCTCTTGGGCTCAAGGAGTGCAGGGAGGATGCTCTTGATGGTCCTGCTCTGTCCATTCCCAGGAAGCTTCTCCTAGAGCAGGGGGTCCCACCCAGGGGTCCCCAGTGGTGTTCCTATCATCCCCAGCCCTAGTGGCCTTGGCCAACATCATCTGGGAACGCAGGATTGGGAACCCCTCTCCTAGATCATCATGATGAATTGAGAGAGAGTCTTCCTGAACCAGCGTGGAGGAAGGGGCAGGATGTCAGCTGCTGGTGTGTGTCTGGAGAAGGCCCAGCTAGGAGTTTAAAAAAAACTCGGTCTCTGGCTCCTGCATCAACTTCCTTGGCAGCTAGTTTTCCAGCTCTGGGCCAGGGATGGTTTCATGCAACATTGGATCCTTGTCAGTGCCTACACTGGTTGGCAGCAGCTCTCCAAAGTTTCAAGCAGGAGCCTTTCCCAGCAGCCCTGCCTGGAGCTGCTGCTGCTGCTGCCGCCAGGGATTGAACCTGGGACCTTCTGCATGCCAAGCAGATGCTCCCGCACTGAGCTACGGCCACCTGCTCAGTCATGTTTTCCCTCCCCGATGTAATCAAACTCCCGTCTCCTGAGTATACTTACGAGGAAGTGCTTATTCTCGGCCGGCTTGCTTATTTTCCTGTCTTCTTGTTTTCTCTAGTATCAACCAGGCTCTCGCAAGTGTCCTCTCCCCAGCCAGGCTGCCCATCTCCCTCCATCCCACCAGGTAAAGTCATCTCATCATCTCAGAAGCTCAGCAAAAAGGCACTCAAGCAGGTAAGTGGAGCACCACCTGTTTGTTTGTTTTTGGTTTTGGTGGGTTTTTTTGCGGGGGGGGCACATAACAATGTTTAGCAACCCATTTATTTGGGGCCAGCAGCATGCCATTTACACTAAAGACACCCCCCTCACACACTTGGGGGTGTGCATTCTCCCCTATGCAGGCATTTGGAAGGGGGGTGGGGTCCTTTGCTACCACCATGCCTGCCCTGTGCTTTCTCCTGCTCCTTTGCTTTTCTGCTTTTCCTGCCCTGCTCATATCTTTATTTCCCTCTGCAGCCTCCACCAAGGATCAAGGCTCATTAGGAATCTGTTAAATTCTAGGAAGTTGTCCTGCGCCCAGTTTTGTGAAACTGGTGGGGAGCTGAGCATGTGGGCACAGGGTTGCGGCCGTAGACCAAGGCGCATTCAAATGGCCAAGGGTGATCATTAACCTCTCTTAAAGTGCCTCCCTCTCAGCTGGCTTGTCGAGAGTGGCCTCCGAAAGGCAGCCCAGCTTCGAAGGCGCCTCACAGAGGAAGTTTTGTCTCCTCTTGGGTCAGCTTGGACTTCTGTTCCGAAAAGCCCCTCTCCAGATGGCCGCCTTTGTCCTTCCTTCTTCCTTGGCAGAAGGGACTCTGGGAGGGGGGCTTCTTGCTCTGTCGGAGAACTCTGGTGTCTTCCCTGATCCAGTCCTCGAGCCCTTTCTCCCTCCCCTCCCTGCACATCCTTCCCTGGATGGAGAGTCGCTCTTGATCAGGATCTGTGCCTTGCAGCTTGGTTGGGGCCATCCAGCCTCCCCGTGGGGAAATCGCTGGGACAGCTCTGCTCTGACACTGTCCTTGTGCATCAGGCCTCTTGGGACACAGCACCAGAGAGAACGGAGCCTCCTTTACAGGTGGCACTTCAGATAGTCTAGCTAGGTGCCATTGATTAAGCAGGAAGGGAAGAGCAGAACATGCTCTTAGTGTGTGTGACGGTGGTGCCCAGATAAAAGGCCCGTTGCACCAAGTCTCTTGTCCTGTTGAGAAGCTCCAGAGGTGCAGAATTTCCTCATAACTGGTTGCTTAGCAGAGTGTCTGTGTAGTGGGACAAAAGAGCCCACCCATACCTTGGTGAGAAAGCCAGCTCAGAACTGCTCTGTGGTTTCTTGCTTCATTTTTTCTGGTTAGGGTGTCAAGTTAAACATTAGTAACCAAACCAATCTTTGGCTTGACTAAAGATTGTAATAAGCAAAACCTAACCTTGTCTTAAGCCTGGCCCTGAACCTCAAGTGAAGCCATTTGCTGGGCAGCAGCAGTAAAGCCAAGGAGCGCCTGGCCAAAGGCAGGAGTGCAAGGTGTATCCTGCTGGCTCAGCGGGGCAGAGAGCTCCGAGAGTTGCTTCCCACCCTGCAGCAGGCCACTGTGTGCAAGGAAGAGAGCCATCGCCAGTTTAAACTGGGTGTTTAAGAGGGCCCCGGTTGTTGCTGGCAGAGGTAGAAATGCTTTCCGATATGCCCACATCTCGCCCACTGTAGAACCATCTGCTTGCTGATCTTTTAATCTGTGCCGTACTTTTCTTTTGAAGCAAAGATTCAAAGAAGCCAACAACTATCGGGGGAGGGGGAGGCAGACTATGAATGATAATCAAAGATAAACATAACATCACCCCCACCACCCGCAAATCATACAGAACAGTCAGCAAAACCCAATAGAAGCTGCAGAAAACCCGCCCCATCAAAGCAGCAGAGAACAGGCAGCCCTTCCCCAGAGGGGCTGTGTCTTGGTGATTTCGAGATGGGGCTTCCCTGGGGAGGCATTGCACCACTGCAGGGGCCCTCTGCCTCCGTCTCCCTCCCTCCCTAGGCCCTGAAGCAGAAGCAGCGGAAACAGCAGCAGTGCCGGGCCAGTGGCTCCGTCTCCTCCAGCCACCACCTCCTGCAGCCGCAGCAGCAACAGGCCAAGGCCACCAGCCACCCTGCACCTGCAAAACCTGGTAGGGAGACCGCGGGGCGGGGCGGGGCCGGGGAGACCCTCTTGCTGCTTCTGGAGATGTCTTTGCCCCACTTAAATGGGACACAGTGAGCATGTTGCTTTTTGAAGGTCGGACTTGCCCCTCAGGAAAGCCTTGGCTTCCCCAGAAAAGTCTTGCCAGGGTGTCTTTCTAGGAACGTCTTCCAGTGGGAAATGTGGAGGAAAATAGGGGGCGGGAGTGGGGAAGCTCACAGCAGAAACCTGAGGAGAGCCTTCTGGCTCAGAAGGAGCTGGCATCATGCTCCCCATCATGGCTAGCCAGATGGAAGCCCACAAGCTGGGACTGATGACAGCAGCTCTCCCTCTCTCCCCCTGCCCCAGGAGTGGCCCACGGCCCCTCCGATAGCCCTGAGAGACCTCTTCTCCTCTGTGAGTGTGTCTCGTCCCCTTTTACTAAAGCCGTCTGCGCCTTTGACCATCAGCAGGTCTTGTGGCAGCAGGTTCTCAAAGTCCACGATGACACGTTGCACACACACATGCACACACCCTGGCTTGCTGCCCTGGGGTTCACCTGCTCAGCATCACCCCTCCTGCAGTCTTAGCCACCTGGTTTCCATCTGCGCATGCAAGTGCGTGCTGAGGAATCCTGGCTGCTCATCATGGGGCACCAGCAGTCTCGAGAGGCAGCAACAGGGTGCAGCGCTGGAAGGAGGCTGCCTGCAGCTGTTTGGTGGGCCTGTGGAGGAGCCTGTGGAGGAGCAGGGCGCTGGCCAGGCCCTACTTCCTGCCGTGGCACCTGCCTGCCCACCTGCAACGTGCAGCTCTTCCAGCAGGACGTTGTGCCAAGTGGGTAGACTCATGATGTCCAGAGACATCTTTGCAACCTGGCACCTTGTAGCTCATGTCCAGCGTCAGCTCCACTGGTGTGAGGAAGCCAGGCGCTGTGTCTGCCACTAGTCCTCCTCCTCCTCCTCCTCCTGCGTTGTGCTCCCATCAGGAGTGTTCCAGACAGATACCAGCCAGGTACAGGCTTAAAGCGTCCATTTTGAAGGCGTGGTGCTGAATGGAACACTTAAATCACTCAAACCCAGGCTGAGTGTCCCAGCTGATTTTTCGGAAGACTGATTGTTCCTGTAACTTTTTGGGGTCAACCTGAACCCTGAACAGGAGGCGGTTGAGCACTCGAAACTTGCTGGTTTTGCAAGACTTCCCTGCTGGGTACCTGACTTCAGCAGAACCCTTTCTCTCTCTGCCTTGCAGCCTGGGAAGGCAAGCACTCTGACGGGCACTCAAGCAGCTCCCAGAACTCCACGTCCAGCTCCTCCCCCTCTGTGAAAGCCGAGCCCTCCTTGTCAGTCCTCGGGAAGAAGCCCTTCCAGAGAGCCGACCGGCTGCATGCAAGTAAGACGGCACCTTCCATCAGCAAGGAAGTCTTTGCCAAGGACCAGTGATGGCGGGGTGGGGGGTGGGGGCGGGAGGCTGCTGGCCCCAAGAGCCTTTCTGAGTGGTCAGCATCCCAGCACTGGGGGTCAGCTGCTGGAGTTCGTTCTGGGATGGGAGATCATCGCAAGTCCATGGAACCTTTGGAGAGCTGAAGATGTCCAAGGAGAGGTGGGGGGCATGTTTCTCTTGAACGTTCGCCCCTTACGTGGCCTACAAAAAATGTAAGTGGAGCTCTTTATTCTCTGCTGCTGTCGTCCAAGGGTGTCTCATATGTGGGGTTATGCTCCCCATGTGACTCTAAAGGCAGGACTATGTGAATTAAATTAGGCTTTTTCAGACTGGGAGGAGCATATCTCCCCCCCGCCCAGTTCTTTTAGTCCCGCGTGGCTCTAAAGCAGCTCTTCCTCAGCTCTCTTAGATCTTATCCTCAGTTTACCTCTTAAAAGCTTCTCCCCTAACGTTTCCCTTGTTTCTTGTGGTCTCTTTTTTAAAAAAACCCTCCTTGCCTCCTTACTTTCATTTCTGCCACTTCCCTTCCCTTCCCTGCATGGAAAGGGCTAGCAAGGTACTCCACTTTCGGGTCCCAAAAGGGAAGCTACAACAGGGCCCACCGAGGGCCATCAGAGCAGCCGGGAACCTGCCCCAGAGGCTGAGTTTCCCAGCCTGCTCAGCGGCTACACACAGCTCTCCGGAATGCTCAGCCACCGCTGATCAGCTGTTTGGCGGCGTTCTGGAGCCGGGGGATGCGCCAGCCGCCATTTTGGAGAGCGGGGAAGCAGCCCCGGCACCGGCCTCGCTGCCGCTTCCCACCATCCCTCCGAGCCGACCGCCAGCTGTGGCGACATTCCCGCTACCCCTGCATGCCCATCGAGGCCTCGGGGGGGAGGCAAAACGGGCCCGACTCCACTGGCAATGGCGTCCTCAAGCCTCCGGAAGGCCCCCCAAAGGACCAGGACCGCTAAGGCTGCAGCAGCCTTGGCGGGAGCAGGAGCAGGAGCAGGAGTGGGCCCAGCAGCTCCCAAGACTACCGCAGCTCCTTGCAACCTGCTCTCTACGCTGTGGGATTGTGTGTCTTCAGGCCGCTGTGAACTGCCAGGGCAGACACCCTGTGGCTTTTTGCTAGGTTAGATAGTTCCCACTGTTTGGCGCATGTTTTTTCCCTAGTTGAGGTGGTTTTTTCTTCCAAGCTGGAATGGGATGCTTGTCACCTCTTGACCTAAAAGCACTGGGGGGATATGCTCCCCCAGTCTTAAAAAGCCTAGCTGGATTCGCATAGTCCTGCCTTTCGAGTCACATGGGGAGCATAACCCACACGTGAGACCCCCTTGGAGTCAGCAGCCAGAAGGAGCCTTTGCGGTGAGGAACCAACCCACGCTCCAGTTCTTCCTTTTCAGGAATTAGTGGGAGCCCCTCACTTCTTCTTAAAAAACGAGCTGGCCCAGCTGTCTTGAAATCACTGCGTTCGCCTTTCCCTTTGGGGTTATCGGCCTGTAGAAAGAAGGGAAAGTGTTAGCCAGCATGTAAATTTGGGCCTGCTGGGATGTCTTTTAAGCACCAGCCCAACTTCTGTTTCTCGGTTAGTCTTGCGATGTCTCCCTGCGTCTAATGCACCGTCTTGAAATGGTTGCCTCTGGCGAAGAGCGGCAGCCCTTGTGAAGCCCTGGCTGTTCAGAGGCCCCGGCTCCATCAGGCCCAGTTCTGCCTGTTCTAACGGGGGCAGCAGCTTTTCAGAAGGCCTTTCCCAGCCCTGCCACTTGAGAGCCCTTGACTAGAGGCAGCAGCAGGGAGAGAGCCCAGGACCTCGCCCTGCGTGCCAAGCGGGAGCTCAGCCCCTGCCCTGTGGGCCAGCCCCCCCCCCCATGGAACTGAGCCCAGAGGCACCTTTCTCACGGGGCGGATCTCTTATAGTGAGCAGGGGGAGAGCAACCGGCCCTCTCCGGCCCCAGCACAGCACCCCACCAGTAGCTGTTGCGGGTGTCTGTCTTACGTTTTCCTTTTTAGATTGAGAGCCCCTTGGGGACAGGGAGCCGTTTTATGTGTGTGTGTGTGTGTGTGTGTGTGTGTGTGTGTGTGTGTGTGTATTGGTCTCTCTGTAAGCCGCTCTGAGAACTTTTGTGGGAAAGTGGCCTGTGAACATTGGTCATAGTCCTGGTGTCGATTGAGCGGCTGGCCTGGCAGAAGCAATCCTGTGTCGGCCACTCCTTCTGGAACGGACTGGGTGGGGGCTCCTTCTTCCCAGGAGGATTTCAAGCCACGGGGGTTGTAGAGGGTCTCGGAAATCAACCGTGCCCCAAACGGCTGGGGACTCAGAGTCGGCTCAGTCTGGGGCAGAGAGGAGGATGGACTGAGAGGCCGGCAGAGAAGAGCCCCCGCCGAGGGCCGGTGGAGCCGTGCGGGGTGGGGGGCGGAGGCAGGCTGGGCAGCCGAGAAGGAGCCGGACGAGGCGGCCCTCGGGGCTTCAGCCAGGACTGCCAGCTGCGGGTCCCCTGCTCTGGGGAAGCCGCCCTCAGAACGGCCTCTGCTGCGCTGCTGGAGCTGGTGCTCGTTTGTGCCTCTTTGCGCAGGGCAGCTGAAGAGGGCCAGAGGCGCCGAAATTGACGTGGAGACCCCGGACTCCATCCTGGTGAACACCAACCTGCGGGCCCTGATCAACAAGCACATGTTCTCGGTGCTGCCCCCCAACTGTCAGCACAGGCTGCTGCTGCTGCTCCCGGAGGTGGACAGGCAGGTGGGTCTCCAGGGCAGGGCAGGGGCCGGCCGTGGGTCAGCAGCTGCTCCCTCCGCACTGGGTTGCCTGGGGCGTCAGACGGGCGGCCCCTTCGGGAGCTCCCCTTTGCTTGGTGCTGGCGTGGCTCAGCATTTCCGCCCCCCTCTGTCTCTTGGCGCAGAGACAGAGTTGGCAGCCCTCTGGCTGGGGGGCTGAGCCAGAGCGGCGTGTTGAGAAGCCAGAGGGGAAAGAGCCCTCGGCTGCAGGCGCCGGGCCGGCTTTCGGCAAGAACCGGGCAAGGCCCCACTGCTTCCATTTCGCTGTGGCTGGCCTTGGCGCAAAGAGGCCGCGGGGCTCCTTGGGGACGGCCACCTGCGCAGCCTCCTGCAAAGGGCCCCCAGGCGTGGCCAGAGACCCGGAGGCCCCAGCTGCGGGGGCTCCTCTCCCTCTTGCAGTGCTGCCTGCAGGCCGGCTAGTCGGTTAACCGCGCAACCCTGCCGGACGCCTGGCCAGCCTGCAGGCAGAGCGGCGGGAAGAGAGAGAGGAGCCCCCGGAGCTGCCTCCTTGGGTGTCCTCCGGGCTTGTTAGGGCGAGCCGTTGCTGGCTGAGAGCCTTCCCGCTGAGGCACGGCTGCCAAGCCCCCTGCCCCGCGACCTCCGTATCCCTGGGCCGGCTCTCTTTCGCCCCTGGCTCCCTCTCCGGCCACGAGCCCTGGGAGGTGGACTGGGTCCTGCACCGATGTCGTTCTCGCCCCCTTTTTCTTCCCCAGGTTGGGCTGGATGGGCTGATGAAGCTGAGCAGCTCTGCCCTCAACAACGAGTTCTTCACTTCTGCTGCCCAAGGGTGGAAGGAGCGTCTCTCAGAAGGTGAGGACCGCCCCCCCCCAAGAGAGGAGGGGCCCCCCAGGAGGGATCAGGAGGGGGGCACTGAGTTTGGGCTGGAGGAGGGCATGGCGGGGGAGCGCTGCAGAAAACGGGACACAAGTCTCCTGCAAGAGGATCTTCGGGCGGGGTGGGGGAGCATGTGTGGCTTGGACCATGGTTGACGAGGTGGTGAGTACTCACACTTCTCTGGCGCCCCGGACCCACTGAAGCTGGGGGGGGGGATGTCTGCCCACGGACGCTGTTGACCCTGGAGGACCGTGTCTCTCTCCCCGCCCCCCTGTTCTCTGTGTGTGGCAGGGGAGTTCACTCCAGAGATGCAGCTGAGACTTCGGCAGGAGCGAGAGAAGGAGAAGAAGGCAGAGCTGTGGAAGGAGCACTTCTTTGAGAGTTACTATGGCCAGAGGTGAGGGCTTGGGCTGCCTTCCTCCCCCCGTTCCTCTTCTTCCTCAGCGCCCCAGAGTTGCAGGAGGGCTTGGAGGGCCATCTAGTCCCAAGACCCTGCTCACTGCGGGGAGTCCACAGTGGGCACATCCCCAGCAGGGGGCTCTCCCAAGTGGTCGGGTCCATCGCCACACTGCTCTTGGGTGGGTTGGATTGTGCCGTCGAGTTGGTGTCAACTCCTGGCGACCACAGAGCCATGTGGTTTTCTTCCAAATTTCTCCAAACGTTCTGCCAGAACGTACCCTCCTGAAACTGGAGGCCTTGGGCCTGGCCCTGCCTTCTGGACCAACAGGGGGCAGGGCCTTCTGTTCCTTCGCTGCTTCTTGTCTGTGCCCGCCCTTCCTCCCCTCTTGGCCAGGTGCCCTCCTGTCCCTCTCGGTGCCAAGCAAGCCCAGTTCCTTCCACCTGCCTTCCTAGAGCTCCTTTTCCAGACCCCTGATTCCCGCCATTGCCCTCCTCTGAACCCCTCCCTGTGTGTTCGCGTCCTCCTTAAAGTGTCGGGACTGGACATGTTCCTCCACATGAGGTCCGACTAGTGTACAGCCAAGTGGGACTGGGACCTCTCGGGATCTGGTAAGGATGCTTCTGTGGCTGATGCGCCTAAAATGGCACTAGTCCCTTTTGCGGCAGCATCGCCCTAGCTGGGAATCCGCTGCAATTCTGGCCCGGCTGCTAGGCTGCCCTAAGCAGCTGCTTGGGCCGGCAACCTGTCGAGGGGGCACCGTTGCCACAAGAGGTGGTGACAGCCAGCAGCCTGGATGGCTTTAAAAGGGGTTTGGATAAATTCACAGAGGACAGGGCTACCAGTGGGCTACTAGTATGCTGGCCATATCGGCCATTTCCAGCCTCTGAGGCAAGATATCGGTGGCAGGGGACCAACAGCAGGGCCTGCCTTCCCCTCTTGCCGGTGGGCTTCTCCGAGGCATCTGGTGGGCCACTGTGGGAAGCAGGAGGCTGGACGGGGTGGGGGCCTCCTTGGGGGCCTGACCCAGCCGGGCTCTTCTTAGGTCCTCATGCCCATTTCTGCTGCAGCCATTGTAGCAGACAGGAGAGCGGGTGGGCAGTGGGGACACGGTGCCCGCCTGCCCACTCGCGTGGATCATGGGAGGCAGCCGCACAAGCCACGGGGGCAGAGGCCTACCTGGGCATGTGACAGGGCAGGGGGCAGGGCTGCACCTGCTATGGGGAGGAGGGCTCCAAAGCCAGGCTTCTCCTGGGGCGCAGAAAATCCATGGGCCGGCCCTGATCAGCTGCCATCCCAGAGGAAGCTTTCCCCAGGGGCTGTTCCCCCCATCCATTCCATGTGCATTGGTGGGGCGGGGCGGGGTTGTGTGTGTTCTTGCTTCATTGGAGAATGTTGTATTCTCTGTTGAATTTTGGATCTTGACTTCCATGGCTGACGGTGTGTGTGGACTGGTCCGCCTGTGTGAAAAGGGGGTGAAGGTTGACTTGGATGGCTGGAGCCACCAACTAGCGGAAGGTGGGGAATGTGCTGACTCCGCGTGTTCCCCGGGGAGTCCCGGATGTCCTCCTCGGTGGTGCCCTTGAGCAGCACCTGACATCCAGGGCTCCTCTCCTCCGTTAGGACTGAGTCAAGGATAGTCCACCCCCTTTCTCCCGTCTTCTGGAAGAGGAAGTGGTCAGCAAGGCATGTGAGGGATTGGCGGGAGGGCTGACCCTTCGCAAAGGGCCTGGCGTGTTGCTCCCCCCCAGTCGCGAGGCAGGAGGGTCAGGCTTGGCTTCTCCGCTGCCAAGCATCTGGGATCCCTCTTGGCAGCTCCTGGCTCTGAAATGGCTTCGAGGCAGGAGGACATTTTTTACTCTCAGTGTGTGAAGGCCACCAGGTGAAGACACTTCCAGGGGCTTCTCCTTGCCCGCCCAGGGAATCACTTAGCAGGCAGGAGGTCTTGCCTCCCCTCCTTGGTGAGGTGCTTCTGAGGGCCCGGGCAGTCTGGGAGCAGGCCAGGAGAGGGGCTGGGAGGGCGTTGGGCCTCCCCCTGTGTGTGTGTGTGTGTGTGTGTGTGTGTGTGTGTGTGTGTGTGTGTGCGCGCGCCTGACTCTCCTGCCTCTTGCTGTCTCTCCTTCTAGCTCTGGGCTGAGCCCCGAAGAGGCCAAGCAGCTGACGTCCTTCCCCACTGCTGCGCAGGCCCTGGCTGGGGACCCAGCCCTCCCGCCGCTGGAGCAATGCGTGCCAGCCCCACTAGCCGGGCCGGGCCAAGAGGAGGCACCCACTGCTCTTGTGGGTCCACAGGATCTCCCTGTGCCACCAGCAGCCGGCAAAGGAGAGGGCGACGAGAAACCCCCGGCCCCCATGCCCACTGAACTTGCCACGTCCTCTGACAACAGTGCCCTCGCCACGGCCGGCAGCCGGCCTCCCCACAAGCCGTCTCAAGGGGCCAAGGAGCCCACTCAAGGGGAGCCAGCAGGGGAGGCCTCAGGAAAGGAGCATGCAAGCAGGCCAAAGAGCCCGGTGGCAGCGGCTGCTGGCATAGAACCAGGTCCGGGAGAAGAGGCTCCGGAGAGCCCCGCCAAGGACGCCCCTGGCCCGGAGCAGATGGAGGTTGGTGCCCCGGGGCTCAAGAGGAAACTGGAGAGTCCCGAGGAGGCGTCGACAATGCCAGAGAAGCGGCCCCACGTGACAGAGAACTGCTGCTCCAGGCCGCCGTTTCAGAGCCCGCCGCAGCCCTTTCCCGCCGCGCCTGTCCCAAAGGTCCCCCCGCTCCGGGTAAGGAAGCCTTTGGCCTCCGGCCGGCTCCATCTCTCGCCCTGCCTGGCTTGTACGCTGACCGGCATCCCGATCCGGTCTGCGTCACTCTCCCTCCGAGTGATCAAGGGAGGCTGATGACTGGCTCTAGAAGGCGGGGAGGAGGAGGGCGTGGGTGGGATGCGTTCCAACCCCTGGGACGTTCGGGGACAGGGAGCAGGAGAGAGCTGGCACCAGACCCAGATTCCGCCCTGACGTCTGCATGGAAGAGGGACTCATGGGGGAAGGTGGGCAGGGGGTCTTCCCAGGGGGTCTTCCCAGGGGCCCGGAGGACTCTTGGTAGTCCCTGGACTCAGTGAGCTGCTGGCCCGGCTTGCTCCCCTTCAGAGGGGGTGACGGACCATGTGACCAGACCGTGGGCATGAGAAGCAGGCTCTTGGGTCATTGGGGGGTGATGCAGAGTGGACTTCATTGGGATGCTGCCGCTCATCTGGGGGGACCCGTGGCTCAGAGGTCCTGGTTTTCAAAGAATACTGGCCGGGAGTGGCGGCTCCTCCCAGCGAGGCAGCCAGCAGCGGGTGCCAAAGGAGGCGCCGCGGCCTCTGCTTCCCGGAGCTCCATTGGCTCCTCTCTCCCATCCCGCCCCGCCATGAATGGCCACCTCTGTGCCGCTCGACCTGAGACACGGTCGGCCTGCAGGCAGCGCAGCGCTCATGAACGCCCAGGGCGGGGCCGGAGAGCTCCGGGAGGCAGAGGCAGCTGTGCCTCCGGTGGCCACGAGCCACTCCTGGTCCCAGCTGCCTTCAGGGTGACCCTTGCTCCTCCCATCTCGAAGCCTCAAGTAGGGACGGCTGAGGAGATGCCCATCATGCCCCTCTTTCAGGGGATCTGCACAAGGCGGGTGCTGTCTTCAGATGCTTCGGGAGAGGCACGACGGTCCGTGCAGGCTCCTGCCTATCCGGGGGGGCGGGGGGGGCGGCACAGAGATGTGTGGGGTTCTGTGGGCATCTCTGCCCTCTTCCCAGCTTGCACGTTCAGGGTGCCCGCCGGGCAGAGTGACAAAGCCGCTAGGAAAGACCCGGAAGATTTTGCAGTGGGCAAGGCGACCCTGGCCTGGTTCAGGCTGAGAAAGCCTGTGGCCCGAAGGACCTGCTGGGTGGGAATTGGGGGGAGGGGGAGTGTTGGGGGGGGCAGGGGCCACGGGCCACGTTGCCTGCCGAGGGTTGCCTCCATCCCTCGTGGTCACAGAGGTGCTTCTCCGCCTCTCTTCCAGATCCCCGTCTCCAGGATCCATGGCTCTCCTCCAGCGCCCTTTCCTGCCAGCCAGGTCTCTCCCAGGCCCACCTTCCCAGGCACCGTCACCAGTCCCCGGAGGACGGGGGCCAGGACGCTGGCCGACATCAAGGCCAGGGCCCAGATGGCCAGGGCCCAGCGGGCAGCCGCCGCCGCCGCCGAAGCTGCTGCCGCCTCCAGCGCTGCTACTGCTGCCTCCATTGCGGGAGCCATCCCCGGCCCCGGCCCCGGCGGGGGGAGAGGAGAGGAGAAGAGCGGCCCAGCGCCAGGGACCCGGCCTCATGGAGCTGCGCTGGACCTGGCAGGCCCTGGCCTCCGGGCCGCCCCCCCGAGGCCCTGGCCCCCCTGCCCAGGCGCCCGGGCCCCAGCAGCGGAGCCGGGGGTGCCCAGCGGTCCTGCTCGAGCACAGCTACAGCCGGCCTCCCCGCTAGGCCCCTGCCCTGCGGCCCCCCGCCCCGTGGCTGCCTCTGCTGCCCAGGGGGCCAAGGCTCTCCTTCCAGGCCGGGGGGGTGGGCTTGGAGGAGCCCCTCCCACTTCCAGCCAGGCCTCCAGAGCCGCCGGTCAGCCCGAGCCCCGGACAGACTGCCGGGAGGCCACCCCTGCCGCCCCCTCCTCGCCCCGCCGGGCCCCCGCTCCTCCCCGCCTCTCTCCGCTGCCAGCCGGGTCTGTCGCCTGCGGCCTTCAAGCCCCTGCCGTCTCCTCAGGGAGCAGCAGCAGAAGCACATTCCCCCCCAAGATGAGCGCCAGCATCCCTGCCAACAACCCCCTGGTTTCTCAGCTGCTGCAAGGCAAAGAGGTCCCGCTGGAGCAGATCCTGCCCCGGCCCCTCACCAGGGTGGAGGTGAAGAGCGTCCCGCTGCAGGCCGCAGACGGCAAAGAGCCATCAGCCCCCGCCAGGCCTGGCCCTCCCAGGGAGGCCAGCGGGAAGCAGCCTTCATTGGGGGAGAAGCCCTGCTCCAGCCAGGGCAGGCAGCAGCTGCCTCCACCCCCTTCTCCCTTCCTGGGGCAGGACTTGTGGGGCCGTCAGGCGGTGGGCAAAGGTGCCCCGGAGCCCCTCCTGCCCCCCCTCATGCCGAGGGGGCCCAGGCAGAGCCTGCCCCCTGCCCTGCAGCCTCTCCCTCCCCCAGGCCTCCTGCTCGAGAGCTGCTCCACCAGCCAGAGCTTCATGCTGGGCTTCACGGGGAGAAGGACCTCCAAGCCGGCCATGTCTGGCCATTACCTCCTGAATGTCTCCACTTACGGGCGCGGCTCCGACAGCCTCCGCAGGAACCTGGCCGTGCCCCCAGAGAGCCGGATGTGCCCCGACGGGCCCAGGATGGCGTTGGAGGGGCGGGAGGAGGCGCCTGGGGGCAGCGGCAGCAGCGGGGAGGAGGGCTCCGAAGACGGAGAGGGGTGCATCCCGCTGGAGGAGGAGGAGACGCCGCCACCCTTGACTCCCGAGGCAGGGGCCGCGCGTGCTGCGAAGCTGGAGCAGGCAGGGGGCAGCCGCCCCTCCTCAGCAAGCCAAGACCTCCTCAGAAGCCCCACAGCCAAGGACTTCCTTCAGGCAGCCCAGGAGAAAGTGGCCCAGGTGGCGAGGGGCCGAGGGACGTGGCCTCACAGCGTGGAGCTCCCCACCGGCAGCCCGGCGGACTCCCTCCCCCCTCGGCTCCTGTCTCCCTTGCACCCTTCGCGGCTCTTTGGGAGCCCGGCCACGACCCAGCTCCTGGGGCCCGGCTACAGCGGCACCATCAACGTCTCCACCTCCCCGGAGATGCAGCAAGAGGCGCTCCTGTCGGGGCTGTCGGACCCCAGTGGCATGGGGGACGTGGTGTCCTTCTCGGTGACCGTGACGGCCATCCCTGCCGGGCCGCCGGGCAGCACAGGCAGCCACCGGCAGCCCCTCCCGGGCCAGGCCTTTTCCCAAGAGGGCAGCCTGGAGGACCTGCCCTCCAAGTGCTACTGCCGCTTGAAAGCCATGATTGTGTGCAAGGGCTGCGGGGCCTTCTGCCACGACGACTGCATCGGCCCCTCCCGGCTCTGCGTCTCCTGCCTGGTGGTGCGGTAGCTCTGCGGGCAGACCGGGAGAGCCGTCCCCCTGGAAGCAGCGGCGGCTGCACTGGAGGCTTCCCCTCTCTCCCCCGACCCACAGCGCCCGCCTCGTTTCCTCAAGAGCAGGCGCACCTTGGCCGGCCAGCTGGAACTTTGGGAGAAGGGTTTGCACTTACGGAATCCTGTACATATGTTGCATTGTTTGGTCTTAAAAATGATTATTTTTTTCAGTCTCTTGCGCGAACTCCATTGGTTTGTACTCCATGCTCATGGCCTTGCAGAACTAGGGCCCGGCTGGTCTTGCCTCTCCAAGGCGCCCCCCCCCGGCCCCTCTCCCCTCCAGCCAGCAGTGCAGCCCTGCCCCGCCCCACGTGTGCACGCCCACACACACTCGCCTCTGCTGGTGGGGCCGCCCGGGGCCTCTTCCCCTGACCGTTCCCGGGCGCACAAACCGGAGGCTGCTGCCTGCCAGTGGGAGCGAGGGGCCAGCAGTGGCCAGGCTCGGCCCTTGGGGAGCAGGGGCCCGGGAAGCCCACGCCCCTCCGGGCAGCACTAAGCTGGCTCAGGGGCAGGTGGGCAGTGTGGCAGGCCCGGGTGGGACAGAGCCCATCATGCCTGGGGGCAGGCAGCAGGCAGGGGCCTGGGCTGGCCCACCCTCCTCCTTGGCTAATGCCGCTTCTGCTTCTTCCTCCTCACCTCCCCAGCTCTTCATTCACTGGAAACTTGACCCCGTTCGTAGTCAGGAGTGTGGCTTCTTCCGCTGTGTCCCACAAGTGTGGAATTCTCTCTGAGAGGCAGAATTCAGCCCTCTCTGAGAATCGCAGTCTTTCTCTCCTGCTCCCTTGAAGCCAGGTTCCCGGCCATTAAGACTGCAGAGTCAGACTTGAAGTGTGTGCATCACTATACCTGGTTCAATCTCCAAAGCCTGAGCACCCTGTAAGAACACAAGAACAGCCCTGCTGGATCAGGCCCAAAGAGGCCTATCTAGTCCAGCATCCTGTTTCACGCAGTGGCCCACCAAGTGCCTCTGGGAAGCCCACAGGCAAGAGCTGAAAGGGGCCTGCCCTCTCTCCTGCTGTGGCTCCCCTGCCACTGATAGACCAGTTCTCCATGAATTTGTCATAGGAACATAGGAAGTTGCCATATACTGAGTCAGACCCTTGGTCAATCTCGCTCAGTATTGTCTACACAGACTGGCAGCAGCATCTCCAAGGTTGCAGGCAGGAGTCTCTCTCAGCCCTCTCTTAGAGATGCTGCCAGGGAGAGAACTTGGAACCTTCTGCTCTCAGAGCAGTTCCATCCCCTCAGGGGAAGATCTTACAGTGCTCACATGTAGTCTCCCATTCATATGCAACCAGGGTGGACCCTGCTTAGCTAAGGGGACAAGTCATCCAGTGATCAACTCTCCTCTCCTCCTCCTTGTCTAAGCCCCCTTTTAAGCCATCCAAGCTGGTGGCCATTATGGGACCCCAAGATCTCCTGGTTAGTCCTGGTCAGACCCCATCAGTGTATATGTGAAATCGGGGATGTTTGCCCCAGTATGCATCTCTTTTCACTTTCTTACATTGAACTGCATTTGCCATTTTATCGACTACTCACCCATTTTGGAGATATCCTTTTGGAGCTGCTCACATTCTGTTGTGCATTTCACTAGTTTAGTGTCATCTGCAAATCTGTCCACTTTGCTGCTCACCCCAACTTCTAGATCATTTATGAACAAGTTAAGATCACTGGTTCCAGTACCGATCCCTGGGGGACCCCAATTCCTACCTACCTCCATTGTGAAAATTGTCCATTTATTCCTACCCTCTGTTTCCAGTTACCGATCCACACATTAACCTGTCCCCTTATCCCATGACGACTAAATTTTTTCAAGCATCTTGTGGAACTTTGTTGAAAGCTTTTTGAAAGTCCAGGTATCACCTTTATCCACATGCCTGTTGACACTCTTTAGTGAGGCTGGACTTGCCCTTGCAGGAGCCTTGCTGGTTGGTTTTCCTTCAGTAAAGGCCTGCTCTATGTGTTTTAACTATTTTGTCCTTAAGTATGTTTTCCATCCACTTACCCAGCACAGAAGTTAAGCTAACCAGCCTGTAGTTTCCTAGATCCCCCCTGGATCCCTTTTTGAAAACTGGAGTTTCATTAGCTACTTTCTAGTCCTCTGGTACAAAGCCTGATGGTAGGGACAAGTAGATCAGCAATTTCACATTTGAGTTCCTTCAGAACTCTTGGGTAGATGCCAGCTGGCCCTGGCGATTTGTTAATGTTTAGTTTTTCAAGACAATTTAGAACAGGATTGGTCAACTTAGGCCCCCCCAGCGGTTTTTGAACTAGAACTCCCATAATCCCCAGCCACAGTGGCCAAAAGACAGGGATTATGGGAACTGTAGGCTGACATCTGCAGGAGGGCCAAAGCTGAGCTGCCCTGGTTTAGAACATCTTCCTTTGTCACCTCAAATTGGCCCAGTTTTCCAGCATCCGAGAACCTCAGTTCCAGAGGGATTATATGGTCAGTATCCTCCGCCATGACAACAGATGCAAAGAACTCATTCCGCTTCTCTGCAGTCTCCTTATCCTCCTATAATAATCCCTTTCACACCCTCATCATCTAAGAGTCCAACCGCCTCCCTGGCAGGTTTTCTACCCTTGGCACTTCAAGCTATATGCTCCTCAAACCCTCTCTTTGCATCCCTTATTGTCTGATAACAACAACAACGACAATAATAAACTTTATTTGTTAGCCACCCCATAACAAATTGTTCTCTGGTGGCTCACAACACAGCATTAAAACATCAAGTAAAAACATATACACTACACACACACCCCAATATAATTCTAAAACCTTTTTTTAAAGTCAGTTTTTAAAAGTCAGTTTTAAAAATCAAAATTTAAAAGGCCCGAGTGAACAAAAACCTCTTTACCTGGTCATTATGTTCCTTCCTGTTCTCTTCATTTGGGCAGGACTTCCATTTTCTGAAGGAAATCTCCTTCCCTTTTATAGCTTCCCTGACTCTACCTGTTAGCTATGCTGGCGGCGTCCTGAACTTGGTGGTACCTTTCCTCCTCCTCCTTGGTATACATTCCAATTGAGCTTCTATTATTGTGGTTTTAAATAGGTTCCCTGCTTTCTGGAGTGATTAGACCCTCCTGACTTTCCCCTTCATCTCCCTTTTACCAGTCCCCTCATTTTTCAGAAGGTTCCTCTTCTGAAGTGCAACGTATCCATGTTGGACTCCCTTGGCAATACGCCACTTGCATATAACCTGAGTTGGATCCCACTATGGCTGCTGTTCCCCAGTGGTTCTACAGCTCTGACATCTCACACCAAGTCCTGGGCACCACTCAGAACTCAGTCCAAGGTTGCCTCCTCTCTGGTTGGTTTTGGGTCCAACTGTTCTAAGGCACAGTCATTTAGCATGTCTCGTAATTTGGCTCCTCTGTCAATTCCCACACGTGAACTTTCCCAGTCTCTGTGAGGATTATTGAAGTCACCCGTTATTACTGCTCTGTCTCTCTCTGACATCTCTCTGATTTGCTTCTCCAACTTCAGGTCACTATTGGCATTTTTATCTAAAGGGCAATATCATGTCCCTAGTAACACATTTCCTTCCAGTACTTGTATTGTCACCCATAATGATTCTGTGGAGGGCTCCGGTCCTCCTAGGTTTTCTAGCTTGTTGGATTCTATCCCTTCTTTAATTTACAATACTACTCCACCCACAATCTGCCCCTCCCTGTCGTCTCTGTAGAGTTTATATCCAGGAATAACAGTGTCCCACTGGTTCTCACTGTCCCACCAGGTTTCTGTTATGCCCAATATATCTGTGTTTTAATTAGCAACCAAGCACTCCAGCTCGCCCATCCTGGCTTGGAGGCTTCTGGCATTGGCATATAGAAACTTATCCACAGAGTCTCTTACCTGGAGTCGGCGTGTGCTATCTCCCTTACTGTCATTTGACCTTTTTGACCAGTTTTCTTGTGTTCCTAGCTGTTCTACTCCTCTTTCTACTCTGTCCCCTTCTGGTTTATTTGAAATGTTTGCACCCTCACACCTTGGGGGATTTTGCTTGCTGAACCAGATCCCACCCAGTTCCTGTCGCCTGGGCATCATTTTAAAAGCTGCTCTGTGACCTTTTTGATTTTAAGCACCAGCAGTCTGGTTCCATCTTGGTTGAAATGGAGCCCATCTCTTTTGTAGAGGCTTTGATTGTCCCAACTTGTATCCCAGTGCCTATCAAATCTAAACCCCTCCTCCTGGTACCACCATCTCATCCATGGACTCTCAACTCCATTCTCGCTGGCCCTGAGCATGGAACAGGTAACATTTCTGAGAACATTACTTTGGGGGGTCCTGGACTTCATTATGCTACCTAGCAGCCTAAATTTGGCTTCCAGGACCACCCAACTGCATTTCCCAACATCACTGGTGCCAACATGCACCATGACAGCTGACTCCTCCCCAGCATTATATAACAGCCTGTCAAGACGCTGCATGATGTCCATAACCTTTGCACCAGGCAGGAAAGTCACCACATAGTCTACATGCGGGTCACAAACCCATCTCTCTATACCCCTAACGATCGAAATCCTGATGAGTCCTTTCTAAGGGAGCATTCCCCTCTTCCTCAGACTGATGTATTACTTCCCTAAGACCTTCATTCTCCATGACAGCGGAGGGTGCTGGCAGCCTGGAAGTGGGATGCTTCTGTCACATCCCTGAGGGTCTCATCCCTAGACCTCTCTGAGCTTCTCCAGGTCAGCCACCTGAGAGCCAGGAGCTCTTTGCACCAGGTACACACCCATGGCTTCTGCCTCTCAGGCAGATAGTCATACATGCAACATCCCGTGCAATACACAGGGAAGCACCCCATCATCTGCTGGCTTTCTACCTTCATAACTGGTCTTATTGGCTATTTAGAATATATAGAGCTTGTTTACTTGAAAGCTAGGTCTTAGCTGCATTTGTCTACTAATTAAAGTGTTTGATCTCTCTCCTCCAAGAAAACTACAAAAGTGGGGTAGTACTCACTTTTCCCAGGTGCTGGGTGTCTCCTTTGTGATAAAGGGGGACCACTTGGCTCATCACAAACTCCCCTGCTTTACTCCACGCAAAGCTCCTTTTATACCTGTTAGCAAAGTTCCAGTTAGCAAATCTCCCATGGCCTGCGCCCTGTCTTCTCAAAAGCTGCTTCCAATCTGAGCCACCTCAGGAAACTCCAAGGCCTGCATGATTCATTCCCCCTCCCCGGGACTAGCAGCCGCAGCAGCAGTGACAATATAGATTAAGGCAAGTTAGATCAAATGTGTGCAGGCTGCATAATTACAGCTTTATTGGAGCAGATTTATAGTTTTAAGAAAAAGCAAAATTTAAAAGAGCTTCACATAGAAGAGAATAATAATAATCAGATGGTTCCCTGTCCTCAAAGGGCTTACAGTTCAAGAAGAAACACAAGGGAGATGCCACCAACAGCTCCTGGAAAAATGCTGCACTGGGGTTAAACAGGGCCGGTTGCTCCCCTCCTGCAACAAGCAAGAGGATCACGTAGTGTGAAAGGGTCCTCCTGGCCTAGTCAGCAGGGAAGCCCCGTGGCTCCCCTGCAAAATGGATGCAGTCCCTTCTGTCCTTCACTCACTTGAATGAGCACCATCATGTGAGTAGCAGAAGGAGCTGCAGGTTGGGGATGGAGGGAGGGCAGGGCGAATGAGAGTCTGCCCCTGTGTCAGGGAGGCGCAGTGAGAGGAGATGCCTGTGTGCCCCTCGTGGCCTGCACTCCGCCTCCATTTGCATGGATGGGCCAGGAAGAGGACCCCAGCCCGGAGGGCAGCCCCACAGCCCCAAACGGGGAGAGGCACAGAAGTGGAGAGGCCAAGCCCCTGCCCCCGGCTCCTCTCTGCCGCTAGTCCAATTTTTATTATTATTTATTTATGTATTTAGATTTCTATACCGCCCTTCCAAAAATGGCTCAGGGCGGTTTACACAGAGAAATAATACATAAATAAGATGGATCCCTGTCCCCAAAGGGCTCACATTCTAAAACGAAACCTAAGATAGACACCAGCAACAGTCACTCACTGGAGGGATGCTGTGCTGGGGGTGGATGGGGCCAGTTGCTCTCCCCCTGCTCAATAAAAAGAATCACCATGTTGAAAGGTGCCTCTTGCCCAGCTAGCAGGGGATTTATGCATGGAGGGAGGGGCTGGTTCCTGCCCGGGGGTCCAGCCAGTATGCCAGCTTGCAAGGGGTGTTGCATGCAGAGAAGCCCCCTTCCCCAGCTGCTCTTAAGCCCCAGGCGAACTCCCTCCCGGCACCTGGAATCCTCACACAAGGAAGGGGGCGTGAAAGGGAGACAAGGCTGGGGGGGGCTTTAGGTGAGGGAGAGGCGGCCCTAAGTGGGTCTGTTACCCCAACTGGCAGCCTTTGGCAAGGGCCCCGCAGCAGCTGAGCAGAGCACAGAGTGGTGTGGCACTCAAGGAAGCAGCACGAGACTCTGGCGGGACTCCCAGAGTCGCCCGAAGGACGAGGCCTCGGTTGCTGCGTCCGGATTTCTTGGACAGGGAGATGACGATGCCGGCCTGGCCATTCCCATGCCCCGGGTCTCTCTTCTCCATGGATGCGCAACAAGAGCTCTGTGAGTCCATCTTGCCCCAGTGGAGCCCCAGAGCCCCTCCAAGGGACCCCCAGCAGGGTGTGAGGGCAGGCAGCAGGCCCCCGTGTGCTCTCGGCCGACTCCCCGGCAGCTGGCATCCCGAACGGCCTGCTGCCTCTGCAGACGGGACCTCTGTGTCCCCATCCTGGTGGGCTTGCCATTGCTAGAGCTCTCCTCCCCTTCCAGGAACCAGTCTAAGCCAGTAGCGTCACCACACCTTGTGGCAGTCAGTTCCAGAAGGTAACCATTGACCTGTGCTCCGCCCTCAGCTCTTGTCAGTAGTGGCTCATCCTAACGCACTGGGGGCACTCCTGCTTCCCAGCTGCAGCTGGGATTGCTTCTCTCTCTCTCTCTCCCCGTCCGGCCTGAGAGTCCTGCCTGCAGGCTGGCTATGCGTCATGGTTACCCACACAGCTCTACCTGACAAATGGCTGTCCTGCAGGCAGCATGATTCTCGGGGGGGGGGCAGGAAGAGAGAGGAGCAAGCCGCGTTGCCTCCTTGGGCGCCCCCTGGCTCCTTAGGACCAGCTGCTACTGGTTGCTGATCCTTCTACACCACCTTCAGTGTATATGGAGCCTGACCGAATTACACAAGCAAAATAGGCAGGTCCCTGACTCCAAGGAGCTTACAGTGCAAAACAGACGATGGGGGAGGGAAGGCTGAGGGAACGGGTTAGGTTCCAGTTGGGAGTGAGGACCAAGGCGCTCGGCCAAAAGTGACCCAGTGATGCAAGAGCAGGAGATAAAAGTGCCTCTCTCCCCGCTTTCTCTTCTGCATCATTCTATCCACCTCTGCCATGCCTTGCCCTGAAGTTGCCTTTTCCACCCCAAGCACTTCATAAGAACAGCCCTTCCGGACCAGGCCCGGGCCCAACTCTCTGGACCAGGCCCGGGCCCCCCTCTCCTGCTGGCCCTGCCCTGCCCCTGGCATTCCAAGGCATCCTGCTGGAGCTGGCCTCTAGCCGCCAGACAAGCAGCCATTGACAGACCTGGCCTCCACTGATTTGTCTAAGCCTTCTTCAAGCCCTCCAGGCTGGTGTCTGTCACCACATTTTGTGGCAGGGAATTCCATAGGTTAATTGTGTGTTGTGTGAAAAAAATACTTGCTTATGTCAGTCCTCACTTTCTTGGCAATCAGTTTCATGGGATGACCCCTGGTTCTAGTGTGATGCAAGAGGGAGAAGAATCTCTCTCTATCCACTTTCTCCACACCATGCATGATTTGATAGACCTCTATCATGTCTCCCCGCAGTCGTCTTTTTTCTAAACTAAAAAGCCCCAGCTGTTGTAGTCTTGCCTCGTAAGGAAGGTCCTCTAGGCCCCTGATCATCTTGGTTGCCTTCTGCTTTTCCAGTTCTACAATGTACAAGTATAGCTGCACCATAGTTTTGTATAAGGGCATTATAATATTAGCCATTTTATTTTCACCCCCCTCCCTAAGGATCCCTAGCATGGAATTGGCCTTTTTCACATCTGCCACACACTGAGATGACACTTTTAACCAACTGTCCACCATGACCCCAAGTCCCCTGCTAACAGAGCAAACAGGCACTTCTTAAAAGTGGAGATTTTCTTTACTGAGTGATGAGGGAGCAACCTGCCCCATCCATCCCCAGCACAGCATCCCTCCAGTGGCTGTTGCTGGTGTCTAGCATATATTTCTTTTTAGACTGTGAGCCCTTTGGGGTCAGGGAGCCATTCTATTTATTCATTCATTCATTCATTCATGCATTTATTTATTTATTTATTTATTTATTTATATGTAAACCGCTTTGGGAACTTTGGTTGAAAGGCGGTATATAAATATTCATCTTCTTATTCGTATCGCTCTCCTGGTCACTCACCGACAGCTCAGACCTCATCAGTGTATATATGAAATTGGATTTTTTGGCCCAAATATGCATCCCTTTACAGTTGCTAGCAGTGAACCACGTCTGCCATTTTGTCACCCACTCACCCAGTTTGGAGAGATTCTTTTGGAGTCCTCACTTTTGCATCTCTTTTGGATTTCACTACCCTAAATAGTTCAGCAGCATCTGCAAATTTGGCCGCCTCGCTGCTTCACTCCAGGCTTTCCTCATAAGGGCAGAACTCCAGAGTCCCCTGGTCATTTTGGTCACCCTTTTCTGCATATTACAAGATCCTTTTTGAGATCGGGAGACCAGAGCTCTCCACAGGGTTCCCAACGATACTGCAACACAGATTTACATAATGGTATTCTAATATTAGCAGTTTTATTTCCAGTCCCTTTCCTAATGACCCTTAGGGTGCAATTTGCCCTTTTCACAGCTGACACGGAGTTAAAGTTTATCCACCATGACCCCAAGACCTCTTTCCTCATCAGTCCCAGCCAGCTCAGACCCCACCTGTGCATATGTGAAGATTTGGGGGGCAGGGTGGTGGTGCTAATGTGCATTACTTTACATTTACCTGCATTGACAGTCATTTGACATTTTCTTGCCCATTCACCCTATCTGGAGAGATCCTTTTGGATCTCTCTAATCCCTTTTGATTTTCACCATCCTCAGTAGTTGGGCGTCATCCACAAACCCGGCCACCTCACTGCTTGCCCCAGAGTTCAGATCCTTTTTTAGCAAGCTAAGCAGCCGTGGGGAATAGATTCTTGAAGACCCCGCTGCTTCCTTTCCTCCATTGCAAGAACTGCCCACTTCCCCCTGCGCTCGCTTTTCTCTTCTTGAACTGCTTGCTGATCCATCAGAGGACTCTTTCTCTTACCCTGTGAGGCTCTCCGATCACACGGGTGCAAAACCAGGCTAAGGGAGCCCAGCCTGGTTTTGCATGCGCTTGTGAACCGCCAGGATCAGAGCAATCCTGGCGGCCACACGGTGGCAAACCCGCCAGAGGAGCCACCCTTTGAAATGAGTTCAAGGGAGCAAGCACTCCCTGGACCCTCGTGGCGTGGCTGCCAGGCTGAGGGGAGCGGGGGAATCCCCATGCTGGACCGGGCACTAGCGCAGTGCGTCGCGGTGTTTCCGGGGGCTGGGACGACCCATCCTGGCCCCTGGCCCTCCCCGCTGCCTGGGCGCCTGGGGAATCGTCTGGGTGTGCAGGGAGCATGTCCGGCATAGGAGGAGCAGCCATCTGTGGGGATGGTCCGTCTAAGCCGCCTTGCCCGCAGCCCGTCTCACCCGTCGTGAAAAGAGGCTCTGTGTATGCGGCGAAATCCACACAAGAGTCTTTGCTGAGGGTA
Organism: Hemicordylus capensis; assembly: GCF_027244095.1. NCBI lineage: Eukaryota > Metazoa > Chordata > Lepidosauria > Squamata > Cordylidae > Hemicordylus > Hemicordylus capensis. Next base: position 457,679,202 of record NC_069657.1, read on the forward strand.
CTCTGACAAAAGTTTTGCATTTGAAAGTCTGTGTTTTGTGCTGGTGTGGCAGACTTTATATTTTTATTTAAAGAAAATAAAGTTATTCATTATGATAATGTCTGCTGCATCATCACAATCCACTTGCTTGCTGACCCTCTCAAAGAACTCCAAAAGGTTGGCTAGGCAGGGCTTACCTTTGCATTCATAATGCCTTTTGCCCATTTACCTGGGGCAAAAGTTAGGGCAGCAAGTCTGGGATGCCCTTGCTTAGCCCTGCCTCTGTATTTTAAAACTAGTGCTCTACTGGCTGGCTTTCCATAACAAGGCTGAATCTCATGGAAAGGCCGTCACTGAAGTTCTAGTGCTACAGAGTTTTGGTTGGATGGGGACAGGACGACAGTGTCTCCCAAGTCCAAAATTACCTTTTCGGCCTCCCCACCCACCCACCCCCACCCCCTCCGAGCACACAATCACTTGTGGCTGATTCCAATGTAACTTCCGCAGCAGCTTCCTAGATCCCACTCAGAGAATCTTCCCAGGAGTGATTCTGACATAGCCCTCCTGGGGAGATGCGTCTGTGATGAGACGCTCTCCAGACACCCTCCGAGGAGGAGGCATCAGCCATGAGAGGGCACCCACACAGCAGATGTTGCTCTAGCCCAGCGTGGGCACCAAGCAGCTCCCAGGCTGAGCAGGAGAAGCTCTCCAGGCCTTTGGGCTGGCTCCTCCCTCCCCTTCCAGCCCATCCTGCCAGTCTGATTGGCTGGCTCAGAGGGGGTGTGGCTGCACCATTTTCATCTCCCCCCCCCCCACCTTCGGGTACTCAGGGTTGCTTTTCTTTGCTCTCTCACTAACTTTTCTACTGTCAAACCCGCCATTCCTGGCCATGGGTGGCCCGGCCTGCATTGAGAGGGAGGCCTTGTGGAGATGCACGGTGTCTCTGTGCATGGAGCACATGGGCACACTGCCATGCCACCCCAAAGCAGGAGCCCCTTGCGGATTGCCACGGGCAGCTGAGTTCCAGGGATGGCAGCCCAGCCAGTGAACCATTGCCCCTTGCTGGTGGCAAGGAGTGCCCAGGCTCCAGTTGGTGGCGGGGGGCAGAGTGCATTTGACAGAGTTCTGGAGTGGGGGACGGGGGTGTGTGGCATCAGCGTAGGGTGAGCTGGACGACTCTCAGCAACCGGCAGCTGCCTGCCAGTCAGCCGCCCAGAGAGGCCTGCCCTGCCCGCCTGGCTAGTCGGGCCTCCCTAGCCCTCCCAAGCAACCTGGTCAGGACCGGCTGGCAGGGGCAGCCTTTGCGCCCCCGGCCAACCTGTTCTCAAGTTGTGGCCCCCCCTTGGCTCGCCGTGGCCTGTGCCCACCCTGGGGGAACCGGATCCCGCCGCGGTGTGCAAGCGCACCATGTCCGGCCCCCCTTCGCTCAGGGCAGCATATTCTCCCAGGCGGGCTCAGCAGAGCCAACAGCGGCTGCTACTATGCCTGCGAGTGTCCCTGTGCCGCTTTTCAACCAGAGTTCTCAAGCGGAAGGTTCCCTGCCCCCCAGGGCTCACTCTCCAAAAAGAGCCAAGCGTGTGTGATCTCCCCCCCCCCCTCAGCTGTGCTGGTGCAGGTGACTCTGCCGTCTGGCAGCTAAGAGGAGAGCTCTCAGAAGGGGGGGGGACACACGCTCCCGCCATGGCCTGAAGAGAACGGTTTCAGCCCTGGGCACAAAACACAACACAGCCAGGGCTGCAGCAGCTGCTGCCTCCCCCTCTCCTCCCCCTGCCTTTGCTGCTAGGAGCCAACCTTGGGGGCTGGCCAGCCTGGCGTGGGCCGCATGCACTGGAAGAGCCCATGTCTGGGCCTGGCCCCGGCCCCAAGACTGTCCGGCCGGCAGCCCCACACACTTGCCATGCCTTCTCCAGTCTCTCTCTCACTCCTCCAGGAAGGTCTCCTGCAGACAAATTGGAGGGTGCAGGGGCTGCACAGGAGCCCAGCGGCTCCTGCCCTTTGAGCAGCTCCCCCCCCGCCGCTCCTCATCCTGGCGTCCCCAGCCCTCCACCGAGGGCGGTGGCCTTGCCCTCCTCTCCCTGCTCCCCCCTCTTGGGCCAAGCAGAACCCTCCGGCAGTCTGGAGCTAGACTTCGTCTTCTTCTTGTCCTTCTGCTGCTGCATGTCAGGAGAGGCTGTTAGTGGGGATTCCGAGGGAGGCTGAGCTGAGCCACCTGCCTTGCTGCTGGAGAGGGCCGGCCAGGCGGGATGCCTGGTTGGGCCAGTGGAGTCTGGGAGGAACCTTCTGCTTTGACCCCGCCTGGGAGTCAGTGGCCCATGATAGAGTCCGGCCAGTGGACCTTTAAGCTGCACGCCAGCGGAGGGGTGTGTGTGTGTGCTCAGCATTGCCAGTTGTCTCCTCAGTATCATCCTGATGAAGAGACACATCTCTGGACTGATGCTGTCACTCATGCTGAGATTTCGGGGCGAGCGGACATCCCTTTGGAAGGAACACCGTCACCCCCTCCTGGGCGAGTGTCCGTCTTCATGGGCCCAGAGGAGGAGCACAAAGGGGGGACCTGTGTGGATCTGCTTCCTCCACTGGAGCGGGGAGCTCTGAGTGAGGCCCTCGTAAGAACATCCCAGGCCCTTTCTTGTGGGGGGTGGTCCTTTCCCCCAAATGGCCGCCCCGCCTCTGGAGATGGGGCCTTCCTGGCTCGGGGGCAGTGCAGAACTGGGCCGGAGGCAGCAGCCTCTGCAGGTCGGGCTGGGCAAGACCTTTCTCTGCCCGAGACCCTGAAGAGGGCTGCCTGCCAGGCGGGGGACTCTGCGGCGAGAGAGACCGAGGCTCGGGAAAAGGCTGTTCACTCCACATGGTCTTTATTCCTGCCATTCTGAGCTGACAACCCTGATTGTGACGTGTCCGACTTCACAGGCCACAGAAGTGGTTGGGGGATGCTTTTGTGGGTGTGGGTGGGGGGGTGTGCTGCCTGGGCTCACTTGTGAAAATGAGGCTGAGCGGAGGGCTCTGGCGCCTGGGCTTCTGCACTGAGCGCGGGGAGCAGGAACTGGCCCCAAGAGGGCTCCCCACTGGCAGCATTTCACCAGGGACAGAAGCAGGTCCTCGGGTGGGCAGGCCGAAGGGGGCGGCATGCTGGGGCTGCAGGGGCCGGGGGGGGGGGCTCCTCTGAGCTGGTGGGTGGGAGGGGGCGGCCAGAAGGGAGCAGGGCCCGATCCTGTCGCCCTGTCTTGCTGCTGCTGCCGCTGCCACCCACAGGGCCACATCACACAGATCCATCGGGGGGGGGGGGGGAAGCGAGAGGGTGTGGCCGGAAGAGGGCAGGTTCCTCCTTTTATCCTTTCCTTTGGCAATTTTCTAAAAGTTGTTTTCCCCGATGCAATACATTTGATATGATTGAAAACCAATTTAAGAGCTTATAAGTAATATATTTTAAGTAATATATATTTTAGTACCTCTGTATTACAAAAAGTGATGGAAGAAGGTTCATGAACCAGATCTGCAAGGTCAGTGCGTGTGTGCGTGTCTGTCTGTCTGTGCGTCTGCTGTTCTGAACTTGGTTTCCCCCCAGCAGAGGAGCTGAGAGCCCCCCCAAGGCGAGGCCAGAGGACGGCTGGAAGCAACCCAGCGAGGCCCTCCCCTGTCTGGTTTCTGTGGGCCAGAAGGGAGAAGCCCATAGAGGAGGGGCTCCCCGCTTGGGTCCCCAGATGTCATTGGGCTACGAGGATGATGGGAGTTGTAGTCCAGTAACCTCGAGGGACCCAGGGCTGAGAGAGTGCTCAGCGTTCCTCTGTGGTTGCCTTTTTAAAAGGGACTTAAATTGGAAGCGAGAATTCTAGATAGCGGTCAGGATGACACCATTGAAAAGATCATATTTTTTCAAAAATAATATAGAAAAGAGAATATTTTACTGCAGAGATCTAAGTATTTGAAATAAATATAGGTATGTAAATACACTGTATGTACTTCATATATTATTTTACATTTTATTGTAAACAAATGGATATTAAAAATCTTTGAACTGGTTTGATGGGGGCCTGCAACTTCTCTAGTGATGGGTTCTGCAGGGAAGGAGGAGCAGACCGAGGGCTGGATCCACCCGGGCTTGTCTGCGTGTCTCCTCCTTTTGCTCCTTCTGCAACAGGAGATTTGGAGGGTACAGAGCAGTGCTTTCGCCGCACAACAGTCCTGTGGGGGAGGCCAGTCGCTGCGCAGGGATCTGGGCCTCACTTCCCCAGTCGCGCCTGGCACTTTAGGAGCCCTTGGTACGACTGGCAGGGTGTTCGGCGCTGGGCCACATGGCACGTTTCATCTGAAATGCTGCCTTCTTCCCCAGCAGGGAATTCTCAGGCCTCGTGAGAAGCCTTCTGCCCACCCACCCCCAGCCTGGCAGGGTTTCTCCGGCTTGGGTCCACAGATGCTGTTGGCCTTTGGCCACCGTGGCTGAGGATGATGGGAGTTGTAGTCCAACAACATCTGGGCACCCAAGCTGGAGAAGCCCTGACTTGCAGCCCTCCTCAGAAGCAGGAGCTCAGCAGGTGCTGAACCTCTTTTGAAAGGATTAGAAACATGGCTAACGCCCCCCCCCCCCAAAGAGGACTAACCTGGAAACTGCCAAAATAGCATGGTGAAAAGAGGCATTGTACACTCCGCCCGCTGCCCCAATCCAAACCAAGCTACACAGATGATCAGGTGGCCCTTCTCTTCACTGCCAGGAAGCACCTGAGACTCGACCCCATGGCAGAAGGTGCTCAGAAAAACCCGTTGCGACCCACCCTACCCATTCGGGGAAAGCCAGCTTGGAGACAGACTTTGCTCTGCCACCCGTGATGAAGGGCCTTGTGTTGCCACATGAGCCGATTTGGGGCAGCCCGACCACCAGGCCGAGTGGGGCGTGGACCTAGCCCATGGAGCACGATCCATCAGTGGGAAGGCCCCGGCCGTGGCTGGCAGGAGCATCTCTTCTGGGCAGAGCCAAGAAGGCCTCTGTCTCTGGCCATCACCACATCTGCGAGCAGCAAATGCTTTGAGGTTAATTCTGTCCCGGGAAGAGGGTTGCTTCTTTAGACCCAGCAAATTAACGGAGTGACCCGGAGTTCTAAGGCGATGGGAGGAAATCTAGAGTCTGACTGGAGTAAGTTCTTACGTAAGCCTCTCCAGAAAGGGCTGGGGTAGACCGTCATGGGGGGCCGACAGTCCTGAGCTAGGTAGACCAAGGGTCTCTTGGACGTTAGAGGACCGTGGCGCTTTCCTCGTCCCGCCCCGCTCAGAGCAGGGAGCAGCGATCATATCTCCCCTCCGCATCATGAAGCTACAGGGGAGCTGAGGAAGAGCACGGTAAGCCTCCATTCATCTGAAGAACCCTTGTGCAGGAGAATTTCCCACTTCTCCAAGCGGCCTTGGGGAAGTTGCTGCCAGTCTGTGTAGACAATGCGGCGCTAGATGGACCAAGGGTCTGACTCGGTATATGGCAGCTCCCTGTGTTCCAGTGTCCCCATGTGTGCTGTGTGTTAATCAGCAGGGAGAGGGACTTCCATTGGACTGTGTGCCGCAGCCACCAGACTGTGTGTATCTTGCAGTCAGTGCTTTGTTTCTACACCCCATTTAGATGGAATCAAGTTTCCTACAGAGCTACTGTCTACATGTCTTTGGTTACTCTCATGGTCCAAAGGCCTGGAGGAAGAATGCAGTCTTAACCTGCCTGTGAAAGGCCACCAGGGAAGTGAGGACTCAGGTTTCCATGGGGAGAGAGCCGTCTGGGAGCAGCCACTGAGAAGGCCCTGTCCCAAGGGCTTGACAAGCAGCCTGCTGCTCTGATGCAGAGCAGAGCCGGCAGATAAGGTGAGCAGACACTCGGGGAATCTTGGGCTGGCTACGATCACTGGCCAGTGGCTCTTCTTTTTGTCTGAGGATATCTTTCAGCTTGCACATCAAGGAGAGAACTGGGAATAGAATAAGGTGAAGCAGGGCTGCTGGTAGTTGCAGCCAGCTGCCTCAGAGCGGGCAGTCATAGGGCCGTAGGGAGCTGCCTTCTACCGAGTCAGACCCTTGGTCCATCTAGCAGCTCACCTCTTGGCCACAGTGACTGGCAGTGGTTCTCCAAGATCTCAGCCAGGAGTCTTCCCCAGCCCTACCCAGAGGCACCAGGGAATGAACCAGAGACCTTCCACGTGTGAAGTAGATTACCTCTGAGCTCCAGTCCCGTCTCTGGGGACCCACACTGCCAGGACTTTGCCTGGTGTCAGCCAGGACAGCAACAGCAGATTTGATTTATTGCAGATTACTTCAGGACTGCAGGTAAATAGGTGGCCTTTTGGGATAGCACTGTGCCTTGTAGAGATGCATCAGGCAGAAATTAATCAAGGGCATCTCTAGGAAGTGATGGGGAAGCTGTTGAATGTTTGCCTGGATGCAGCCCTCCCCAGACCAATGTCAAGCTGAAGGACCAAGGCAAAGTGTGGGTGCATGGACCCTCGTTTCTAAAGCCAGCATGATATACAACACTGTATATAGTCTTTACAGCTTCAATGGCATCGAAGTGAAGATGGGAACCTTCTTGGAGTTTCCATGTTTTTTAGAGCACAAGTGAAAATGTACTCTCATCTTAAACCGGAGATTTTTTTTTTTAAACTCAATTGTACTTTATCATAATGTGTATTTTTATCATACACCTTCCCAAGTTCCAATTTTTGGGGGAAAGGCAGTGGTATATAAATACATTTCCTCCTTCTCCTGAGCTGACCCCTTCTTTAGCTCATCACATTTCCTGTTCAGCTGCTTTTGCAGGTCTCCTCACTATCTCAGAGCTCTCAAAAACAGAACTTCTGCTCCGACCACTGCATTGAAATGAGGATGGTGGTTCCCTCTCCTTGTCTATAACTTCAGAGTGACTTCCTATTTCTCTTTGTATTTGCTCCCTTTGACTCATGCATCCCTGTGCTCTCTTGCTTTTATTGTCCTGACCCACATGCCTGCAGTGCAATGGTGTTTTGAAAGCTTTAAAAAGTTTCAGAAACACTACTACTACTATAAATGCTTCTCGGTGCCGTCAGAGGAAAGGGAAGTTGGCAGGATTGCAGGGTAACAGTGAATGAATGGTTGTGTTCTCTCCAATGATTACTCCATGTAGCGGGCACAACCGTTTGTTCATTGTTACCCAGACTCTTTCCTCTGTGCAAAAATGACTGCAATCTTAGCCTAATGGTTCGTGGGTAGGGATAAAGAAGGGGTGGTGACACAGAGAAAGCTGTAAGTGCACGAGAGTGGATTCGTGAGAGTGGATTTATGGTTTGTCATTGAAAATCTCATATGCTACCAGAGAATCTACACTCAGAACACCTCAGAAACAACAGAACCCAGCATCCCATGAGTTAGCAACCCATGGGGGTGGTTGGCACCCTATGTGCACTACACCACCACTCGCTCTGGGCCACCCCAGTGCCCTCCAGGTGGAGTTATGTGGCTGCTGAAACCTCCATTATTCCCTATGGGGGAAAATCTTAAGACACTTAAACCTCAAAAATTCCTAAGGAATCAGCCCTTTGCCCTGTTTGGAATCTGAGTGCACCACCCTTGGGGCACTGCCACCCAACCTACTGTTTTGCCCCTGAAGCCCCACATAAACGAGTTGAAAGAGTGACGAGAATGATGAACAACGACGACACTTAATTTTTTGGCACACTTATATGAGAATTTTGCAGCGGGTGGGAGCCTGTCCTTGTGGCACTAGGACAGCAGCACAACCCATTTGTGGATTCAAGCAATCTATGAATAAAAATGCTCCCTCCCCATGGAACAGTGACCACAGGTCACTTGAGATAGCAAAATAGACCAATGACCTGCCTTGGTTGGTACTATGGAACAGCTTCAAATGTTCATTTAACTGAAGTGGAGTGAGCAGTAGCTCAAACAAATCAGCCTACTATTCAGAATTGTTGAGATTTATCATCACTGCATTCAAGAAAGAGAGAAGCAACTAAGATTCCTGGGGATGTCAATAGATTGACAGGGGTATCCCCCTCCCTCCTGTCAGCAATCTGGCCACCCGGAAGGGAAGTCCAGGAAGATAGTCCACAATACAAACTGGGCTGCAGAAACGAAACACGGCTTGGAATAGTTCTCTATATCAGGCTTGGGCTGAAAGCTGTCGACACGAGGGTTGACAAATGTTGTCTTCCAGTGGCTAACAGAAAGCTGTTGACGTGCTTTATAGTCCAAGCTGATAACTCTCAGCTGGCAGGGATTCAAGGCTTATCAGCCCTCTGCAAGAGGGGTTTACTCCTCCTGATAGTTTCCAGCTGTGCTCTTCGCCTTGTGACACGCCTTTGCTGTGGAGTCAGTGGGGGTTGCCTTAACAGCTCATCTTCTAGTCTGTCTGTCACTGTCTCTGCTGCCTCAGACTGCTGTGCCTGCTCTGAAACATTAGCCGGACCTTCCTTAGCCGTCTCTTGGGAACTGACAGCCGGGCTCTGCCCCTCAGGCACCCCTGCATTGGCTGAAAGGCTGTCAGCTTCCCCTTCCTCCTTGCTATCTGAGATCGAGGGCATGACACCCCCCTCCTTTTGTCTCCTGTAATTTCATGTGGATGACCTGTCCCTGCAATGGCAAAAATTGTGAACCACTGGCTTAGATATCATGTCCCACCAAATTACATTGTGGGCTAAATTACATTAGACTGCGCAATTTGGGCAACAAAACTTAGACATCACTATAACTCATAAAAATCAGAAAAACAAAATAGCTCTTCAAAAGACTCCTGAACAAGTCAAGAAACCTTTGGAAAGAAAAACCTGTGTAATATCAGAACTTTCCTAACCAGCTTCTGGAAAAGCTTCTCCACGCAACTTATACCATGGCTTTTAGCAAGAGCTTTGGAATTGCACTGAGCTCCCAAAGATATTTGGGTATTTCTGTCTCAAAGTGCTGTCTTCCACATTCCTTTGCAAGGTCAGTTTGCATTTCAATCAAACTGAATACAACACACACTAATGTACTAAATAACTAATAACTAAACCATTCATGCCCAACAGGGAAGCTCTGCCAACTTTTTGCATATCTTATCTTCTGCATATCTTCACACAGTGCCTCAGCTGGAGTGGAAAGAAGTCAGAGAAGTCAGTTTCAATTGCAATGCTGAAACAGACTTTTCTGAAGGACAAAGCATTTGGTCTGAAACAGGGTCATTTCGATTTGGAAAGAAAAATCTCTGTTTTTTAATGCTTGATTTCATTTTGATTACAAAACCTCGGCACAAAACGTTTTGTACCTGAATCAAAATGCACAAGCCTACTTCCATTGTGAAAAAACCTCCATGTATACCTACCCTCTGTGTCTTGTCCTTCAACCAGTTGGCAATCCACACATGTACTTGTCGCCTTATCCCTTGACTGCTAAGTTTTCTTAGGAGTCTTTGATGAGAAACTTTGTCAAAAGATTGTTAGAAGAAAGTTTAGAACATTGTCTCTTGTCACTTCTATCTGACTCATTTCTTTAGCCTCCATCCCCAAAAAGCCTGGTTCAGGAACAGGTAAATGCTCGGTATCCTCTGCCATGAAGACGGATGCAAAGAACTCATTTAGCTTCTCTGCAACCTCGAAATCCTCCTTAATAATCCCATTCATTCCCTCATTGTCTAATGGTCCAACCACTTCCCTGGCAGGTTTACTGTATCTGATGTATTTAAATAAGTTTTTGTTATTCCCCTTGATGCTTTCGCTTCCCTTATTGTCACCTTGCATTTCTTTTGCCAGAGTTTGTGTTCCTTTCTGTTCTCTTCATTTGGACAGGCCTTCCAATTTCATAAGGAAATCTTCTTCCCTTTTATGGCTTCCTTGACATTACCTCTTAGCCATGCTGGCACCCTCCTGGACTTAGTGGTACCTTTACTCCTTTGGGGTATACGATCTAACAAGGCTTCTAGTATTGTGGTTTGGAGTAAACTCCATGCATTCTGGAGTGAAGTGACTCTCCTGATTTTCCCTTTCAGCTTTCTTTTCACCATACTCCTCATTTTGGAGAAGTTTCCTCTTCTGAAATTCAAAGTTTCTGTGTTAGACTTCCTTGGCGATTCTCTCCCCGCATGTATGCTGAATTTGATCGCACTATGGTCACTGTTCCCCAAAGGGACTGACATCCCGCACCAGGTCCTGGGTGCCACTCAGAATTAAGTCCAAGGTCACCTTCTCTCTGGTTGGATCCAAGACCAACTGTTCTAGGGCACAGTCATTTAGCGTATCTAGAAATCTGACCTCTTTATCATGACCTGACTGTGAATCTACCCAGTCTATGTGTGGGTAATTGAAGTCACCCATGATTACATCCCTGCCTCTCCTTGACGCCTCCCTGATTTCCTGCTGCAACTCCCAGTCACTGTCAGCATTTTGATCCACAGGGTGATAGCATGTCCCCAGTAGGGATGTGCAAAAAATTTCGGGCACAGAACGATCTGTGCCCGAAACGAACAATTTCGGGTGATTCGGGGCCGAACCGAATCACCCTTGATGTCCCCCAAATTTTTTCGGGCACGAGCCGAATCACCCGAATTTCGGGCACAAAAAATTCGGGTGATTCGGTTCATGGTTGATTTTTGGTGATTTTTTAAAGTTTTAGTGACTTTGGGGCAGTTCGGGGGCATAGCATGGGATCTGGGCAAAAGGAGTGGGGTGGGGTGATAGTGACTAATGGGTGCAGGCTACCACCCCAATTTCAGGGGGATTGGGCAAAGGGCTGATTTTTGGTAAATTTCTGAAATTTTCATGTCTTTGGGGCAGATTGGGGCATATTGGGGCAGAAAGTGGGGCCTGGGGCAGAATAGTGACTTGTCCCCTTAAGCTAAGCAGGATCCACCCTGGTTGCATACGAAAGGGAGACTAGAAGTGTGAGCGCTGTAAGATATTCCCCTTAGGGGATGGAGCCGGTTAAAGTCATGCTTGCTACCCCAAGACCAGCTCTCTTCTGTCTTGGTTCAAGTGCAGCCTGTCCTTTTTGTACAGGCCTTGCTTGCCCCAAAATGTATCCCAGGGGGATACATACCTTGGGGGGCATGGATTTCAAAACGCTATCTATCAGCCTAAATTTGGCTTCCAGGACCTCCCGACTACATTTCCCCACATTGTTGGTGCCAACATGCACCACGACAGCTGTCTCCTCCCCAGCACTGCCTAAGAGCCCATCTAGATGCTGCGTGATGTCCGCAACCTTCGCACCAGGCAGGCAAGTCACCGTGCGGTCAACATGTGGGTCACAAACCCCTCTCTCTATACCTCTAATGATTGAATTGCCCACTACAAGGAGGCCCCCACCCCCTGGAGGAGTATCCTCTGTGCGAGAGGATATGGGCTCATCATCCATGGAAGGGGTCCCTTCTAAAGGAGCATTTCCCTCTTCCTCAGACCAATGTCCTCCTTCCCCGAGCCCTCATTCTCCCTGACAGCAGAGGAGCTATCATAGGAACATAGGAAATTGCCATATACTGAGTCAGACCATTGGTCTACCTCGCTCAGTATTGTCTTCACAGACTGACAGCGGCTTCTCCCAGGTTGCAGGCAGGAATCTCTCTCAGCCCTATCTTGGGAGAAGCCAGGGAGGGGACTTGGAACCTGTAGATGCTCTTCCCAGAGCGGCTTCATCCCCTGCTGAGGGGATTATCTTCCAGTGCTCACACTTCTAGTCTCTCATTCAAATGCAACCAGGGCAGACCCTGCTTAGCTATGGGGACAAGTCATGCTTGCTACCACAAGACCAGCTCTCCTCTCCTATCAGCCCTGGAGTGGGATGCCTCTACCACATCCCTGAAGGTCTCGTCCACATGCCTCTCCGAGCTTCTCCAGATCCGCCACCTTGGTCTCGAGGGAACAAACTTGTTCCCTGAGAGCCAGGAGCTGCTTGCAGCGAGCACATGCCCATGACTTCTGCCCATGGGGCAAATAGTCATACATGTGGCACTCTGTGCAATACACTGGGAAGTGCCCCCTCCCCTGCTGACTTTCTATCTTCATACTGTCTTGTTGGCTGTTTACAGTATTTAGAGATAACTTATTGTAAGTAGTTTATTATCTGTTTATTAGATAGTGTATTAGAAAGATTGGTCTCAGCTATATTGGTCAGCTGTTTAACTGTCCAAACAACCTTTCCCAAGAATATGAGGGAGGGATTTGTACTTACCTTCTCTTCTCCGCCAGGCTCCTTGTGATCACAGGGGCTTGTTCCAGGCTCCCACGCACACTTCCCGCCAAATTCCCGCGTCCTGTTTGCTATCCCTGTTGGCTATACTCTCAGGCCTTTACCTCTTATGTAGAGAGTAGGTTTCAAACTGAGACACAGGATGTGGGTGAAAGGAAGGTGGGGCCTCCCCCAGCCCTAGCTGACTCTACCTTGTTCTCCTCTGGAAACTCTTAAAACCAGATGGAAGCCCCTATGGGGTAAAGAACATCCACACCCTGGAACCAATAGAAAACAGTAGCTAGCGAATGGACACTGAGTTCCACCTGAGTTCGGCAGGAAGGCAGGCCCTTTGTGGAGGGGGCATCTTACTCCCTGCGTCTCTCCCTCCTTTGGACTCAGGATCGGAGCTGGGATGTGCAGAACTCCAGAACTGCTCCACAGCATTTTAGAATTACAAAACAAAATTGCACAAGGTCAGGGTAACATTTATTCCCCGCATCATTCAAGGTGTGTATTACAATACAGCCACAAGAAGTTGCAGTGTTTCTGCTCTGTAATAGCCAGGGGAGGGCATCAATTGAGCTCCCCCGAGACTGGCATCCTTCTTCCCTCCTGTGGGGACACTTGGCCTTGCTCAGAGACTCTTAATTTGAGATTGTAGCCTCTTGGAGTCAGGTTTGTGGAAGCCTGTTCTGGTGTCCTCTCTGGGGCTGGCTCCAGGGCGCCCAAAGCATCCTGTGGCCAGCCCCTGAACCCCCCCCAGCGTCCCATACAGAAGGGGCTGCTGGGAAACAGCAGCAGCACTTTCCACAGTACCCACAAATGGGGACTGGGGGGTGGTAGGAGAACGCAGCAGCAGTAAGGATCTGTCAGCCGGAAGACGCATAATCTCATTTTTATTTTACAAATTGTGAGCCCTTTGGGGATGGGACCATCTCATTTAGAGATTATTTTTCTATGTAAATCGCTTTGAGAACTTTGGGTGAAGAGCAGTCTAGAAATATCCATTGTCGTTCCTTCCCTTATCCACCTGTGGAGGAGGAGGCCACTTGCCCAAGGAAGCAGCCGCTACTGGTGCCTGGGCCACCTCTGCAACCCAAGTTGCCGACACCGCAGGCCCCCTTCCGCCCCCCACCTGCCTCCCTGCAGGAGCTGTGGTGCCGTGCCAACCTGGAGCCCTCTGCTTTCCTCACCCCAGAACCTCCTCCTGGAAGGCTTTTTTGCTTCCTTCCTTCCTTCCGGATGGCCCCCCATCCCTTGGCTTTCCTGTGCTGACTGCCACAACCACCTTTTGCAGCAGTGGATGGGATTTGGGTCTCCTCCCACTCAGCAGGCAGCAGCCAGGAGGGCCCCTTGCTCCCTGGGGACCTGATTGCTGCTGCTGCTGCTCCTGCTGGGAAGGACCCTCACACCACCTCCTGAGCTGTGAAGAATCTGCATGATGTCCTGTCACCAGAGGAGGCCGGAGACACGCTTATGGGGGAACCCACACTGCACCCCACTCCCTGGCCCTGGCTGGAATTGTACTCTCCACGGAATGGTTAGTGTCCCCATGCAAGACTGTAAAATCCAATTTGTTGGCACTTTAAATGGATGTACTGTAATTAAAACCCAACACGGAATTGCTTCAGTGCCAGAAGATGCTTTTGGCAGCGTGGCACAAATGGATCTATGGTGAACTGCCTGAAGCATAGCTAGGGCTCTTGTTCCCCAGCTTGCTGCAGCTGCTGCATCTCCTTCCAAACACTCGTTGCAGGGGAGCAGTGGCAGGAGAGGAGGGTGAGACAGGAGGCTGGACTAGATGGGCCTCCCCAGGCCTGATCCAGCAGCGCTGCTCTTATGAGATACACTGCCTCAAAACATGGAGATTCCATTTAGTTCTCATGGCCAGGAGTATAAGAAGAGTCTGGCATCCATCTGGACCCTCCAGCACCTTGTTTCCCACAGTGGCCAGCCAGATGGGTGAGAAGCCCGCAGGCAGAGCACGGAGTCCTTTGCTCTGGAGGCCATTTGCATTCCATGGCATCTCGCCACTTGATCGTGCCCCCGGTTTTGTCCTGGAGCCTCTGTAGAGAGCTGCCACCAGCTGCTGCTTCTGGAGAAGAAGGTCCAGAGAACCACAGTCCCAGCGACCGCTGCCCTGGCTGCCAACTGACCCACACTCGGCACCTGCCCCAGGCTGGGCTGCTGCCCCTCCAGCCCTTCCTTTTGGGGAGCACCAGGAATCCTCCCTGCCAGGGGCTGATGCCGGAGGCGGACCGTCGAGGCTGCTTCCAGTCCTGCGGCTCGAACTGGGCTGAGGCCTTCCTGTCTGGTAGCCATCTTGCAGGCCCTGTGGGGAAGGGAAGTAAATACACAAAGAATGCTGCTGCTACTGCTCATGGAGGTTCCACCTCCTCGCTGCCCTGAGCCCCCTTTCAAACTGTCTAAGCCAATGGCGCCCCCGCCCCCCCTTTCAGGAGGCAGTGGGTCTGGCGGATAAAGAATTGCGGCTCCTGCGGAGGATCCGCGGCTCCCCCCCCCGAGAAAAAGCACCTCAGTCAGTCAATTTTATTACTGCCATAGGCCATGCAAAAGGCACCAGAAAGCAGTGGAAACAGAATATTGTACATAGTAAACAGAATAAAACAGACTCAAACACTGAGCTCCTCTGAACTAGACCTTAATCAAGATCTTAACCTGACAGCCACACAGGAGGATTTGGCCAGCCCTCCAGGGGCCTCATTATTTGGTTTTCAGGCAGAAGTTCAACTGGGAGGGCCCGGAAACGACTCTAAGGGAAGACACCCCCCCCCGGAGCCTCCTGCTCCTGCCCACCACAGAGGAGCCGCCTTCTGCTTCGGGCTTCCGTCCAGGCAGGCAGCGGCGGCATCTTCGCAGGGGACAGCCCGCCTTGGGGGGTCTGCCTCGTCTCGGCGGCGGGGAGGAGGGAGAGGCGGCAGCAGCCCGAGCGGCGCAGGCGCGAACGGCCCATCACCACCACCGCACCGGCAGGAGAGTGGACTGCGCCTGCGCAGTGCGCACGCCCCAGGAAGCGGGGGCACGGAGGGGCGAACGTTCGGCGAGGGGCCGCTGGGGCGCGTGCACGGAGGCGGGAGGGCGCGCGCTCGCCCTTGGAAGGTAGGTTGTGCGGCGGAGAGGAGGGGCGCCGCCTCGCCCCGCCCCGCTCTCGGATTGGTTGAAGCGTGGCGTGCAGGGCGCCGAGAGGGCGGGGACGCGCACCGTAGTCCTCGCCTCTTGGTTGGCTGGCTCCCTGGCGGAGTCTGGAGTGGCCTTTGGGTTGGCTGGAGGCTTCCTCCCGCGGCCTTCACCCATCGCCCCACCCCTTCACCAGGGCTGCCTGGATTGGAGGGTCCTCGTGGAAGGCGGGACCTCCGGGCTGAAGGCGGAGCGAGGGTTGGCCAGTCTGTGTCGGGCGGTGCGAGCGCCGGAGCTGCCGGAGGGGAGCCGAGCGGAGGGGCGCCCGGGCTGCTGGGTGGGCGGCCAGGTGAGCAAGCGAGTGCGGAGCGCCCCCGGCCCCCCATGCCGCCCCCTCCCCGCGAAGGATGGGGCGGCCTGTTCCCCTCATCCCTCCTCGCGCCTCCTGCTGGCTGGCCGGCCGGCCGGCCGGCCACTCGTCAGGTCGAGCTGCGCGCGGGGGGGGGGCTTCAGCCTGCTTGGTCCTCCCAACCGGCCGGTTGACTGCGCAGCTCTCCCTGACGAGTGGCCGCCTGCAGGCAAGCGGGGTTCTCGGTTGGGCGGGGGAGGCCCCCGAGGCGAGCTGCCCCCGCCCAGGCCTCCCTCTCGGGCGCTGGGGGGCCGGTGAGCTAAGCCGGCCCCAGCCCAGCCCAGCCCTGGGGGAGCGAGCTGGCCCTCGGCGGGGTCTGCAGCGGCGCCCGCTCCCGGCCCCCCTCCTGGGCCAGTGGGTGGCCGGCTTGCTCTGGCCCGCGCTTTCATCAGCCCGCCTCCCCCCGCCCCCCCCCCCCGGTAGTCTGCTGGGTCGGTCGCCAGCTGCTGCCGCTGGAGGGACCGCCAGGATCTCGGGGCATCCTGGGGGGGGGGCGCAAAGCAAAGCTCCGACCTCCCCAAGCGGGGGTGAGCTGCCCTTGCTGGGGGGCTGTGTCCCTAGGGCCACTAGCACCAGGGAGCCCCCACTTCAGATCCCCATTTAGCTTTGGAACTCACTGGGTGACTCTGGGCCGGTTGCTGCTCTCCCAGGCTAGCCTACCTCACAGGGTTGTTGTGAGGGTCAACATAACTGCGAACACTCCTCTGGGCTCCTTGGGAGAGAGTGGAATAGAAACCCCCAAACAAGATGAAATTTAAATAGGAAGTGGCCTTCTCCTGAGTTGGACCCTTGGTCCATCCAGCTCAGTCATGGCTTCACTGACAGGCAGCTTCTCTCCTGGCACTTAGTGACTGTAGCTCTTTTCTTGAATGTAAAGGTAAAGTGTGTCGTTGAGTCGGTGTCGTCTCCTGGTGCCCACAGAGCCCGGCGGTTGTCTTTGGTAGAATACAGGAGGGGTTGACCATTGCTTTCTCCCACGCAGGATGAGATGATGCATCTTCCTAGATCGCTGCTGCCTGATATAGGTACCAATGGGGATTTGAACTGGCAACTTCTGGCTTGTGCCGCTGTGCTGTTATATAGAAGGAAAAGGAGAGGTGCCACTGGGTAACAGGGTTCCCTCTAACAGGGATGCCCAGCTGTTGCGGACTACAACTCCCATAACCCCCAAGCAAAGGCTATTTTGGCTGGGGGTGCTGGGAGTTGTAGTCCACACCGTCTGGGAATCTCTGCGAGAGAGCACACCAGTCGGTGTTCTGGGTTGTGACACAGCCTGCCTTCCCTCCCCCCCCTGCAAAGGAGACTGCGGGTGGTCTCCTCCTCGGCCCGGCTCACGGCCTCCGGACTCTCTGCTAGGGAGCCAGATCCGCTGCACAATTATGGGTTTGCTCAGGGCTTGCGGTGCCTTTGACTGGGGGTGCAAGAGCTGAAGCCTAGAGGAGGGCCGGGCCGAGGACTGAACCTGAGGCAGACTCCTGGTGGTTATGACCTGGCTGGATCAGCACTAGCTGCTGCTGGACAGCGCTGCCTCTGGGGAGCTGCTTCTGGCCTCTGGGAAGGCAGTGCCTCCCGGGGCAAACTGGACACACGAGGGCCTGTTACTGCATACAATGAAACACACACACACACCCTGCCTTTTTGTGCGTGAAAAGCCAGTTTGGAAGACAGCCCTTTGGAACCGTGGTGGGACTGGGCGGCCTAACCTTGGTAGCCGGTCGGACCTTGTGGTTGCTGTGGAATGGAGCCTCGCTAGTGATGCCCGACTGAGCTTTGTAGGGCCCCTCAATGCCTCTGGGAGCAGAGCGGAGTGGGAGGGGCAGATTGCAGAGGCTCAGGGCACAGAGAGAGACCTTGCTCCCCCCCCACCCTCCCACTGCCAGCCTCTCTGAGGTTCTGTGGACGGGGAGGGTGTGGGGGACTCCCTGGAATTACAAGTGGCAAGGCAGTGCCTGTCTGGGTGGACCCCTGGCCCTTCCCCACGGCTCCCCAAGCGATTGCTTCCCCCAACAGAGTCCCAGGTTTGTGTTTGTCCCAAAGATCCACATCTGGGTAAACGGCTGCAGCTGGAGCTGTGCATGCCGGAAGCAGATCCTGAGGATAAGTGCTGATCTGGGGCAGAAGAGCCACTGGCCATGGAAGCATTGGCGTCCCTTTCCTCTCCTTGCCGTGGTGCCTTTGCTCAGGATCTCGGCCTCCTGAGGCTGCTTTTGCATACAGTCCGTAGTTGGCCCTTTACTCTTCTGGCAGCTTGGCGCTAAAGGGGCTGCCAAAGACTGGTGTAACTCCTTTGACATTTGTGAAAGGTTGGCTCCGGAGATCTGCCATAAGTAGGACGCTTTTTGTGAATTTCATGTGGGTGATGTGCTTTAAAGGCTAAGGTCTTCACTGTGGTGTGTTTGTGTCAGTGAAGCCTCTGAACAGGGAATGGGGCCGTAGCTCAGTGGAAGAGCATCTGCCTTGCATGCGGAAGGTCCCAGGTTTGATTCCTGGCAGCATCTCCAGGTAGGGCTGGGAGAGACGCCTGCCTGAGACCTTGGAGAGCTGCTGCCGGCCAGTGTAGACGATACTGAGCTAGATGGATCAGTGGTCTGACTCGGGACAAGGCAGTTAGCTACCTCGGATCCTGTGGCAGTGATTGGCTAAGCGGGTGATGTTGGATGGGCTGCCTCTTTATTAGCAGCTTGCAGTCCACGCCCTGTAAGAGGAGTCCAACTTCATGCAGGGAGCCGGCTGAGGACTGGGAAGGGGCCCTGGGGCAGAGGGAAGCCAAAGGAGCAGAGAGGCGGGGAGAGGTGTGGCCTCATTGGGGAAGAGGGGCCTGGAACTGGATGATCAGGGCAGAGAGGGCAGGGGACGGAGGCAAGGGAGCTTCTGAGCGCACCTCATGGTGTTTAGGGCCAGTGGGGGCTGGATACTTTGGGGGCGGAGAGGAGTGCTTGGGGCTGAGGGCTGCTGGCAGGAGGCAGTCTTGTCTGAAGGAAGTTGGGGAATGTAGGCCGTGGCAGCCAAGGGAGGGGCTGTGTGCTGATGGCTCAGAGGGAGTGGGTGAGCAAGGGAGGAGGTTTGGAAGCCGGGGGCCTGGGGGCCGAGAGACCCAGAGGAGGCCAAGTTTAGATGGGAATGGAGGCACTCTGTTGGTTGTGGCTTCTGCTGACGTTGCAGGACTGTGGCCTGGCCACCTGAAGGGTCTGGCGATGTCCAGTGAGCATTGGTCAGGGGTCCACAAATCCATGCACCCTGATGGAAGCCCTTTCCCCCTCTGGCGAGCCCCATCCATTCTGCATGTGCTGGGCTGTTCCAGCTGCCAAGAGCTGGAACAGAGGCAGGTGGGGATGGTGGGAGGGGGAGGCAGCAGCAGCGGCAGCACTAGGGCCTCTGCCCAGCTCTGGAGGGCAAAGGCGGCGACACTGAATGTGGCGCTACCTGGGGAAAGTGCCGCCTCCTGCGACATGGGCGATTCCCCACACACCTCCTGAACCTGGAGCTGGGAGAAAAATGGAGGAGGTGGTGCTGAGCTTGGGCCAGGCTTAGTCCCAGAGGACGACATCAATCGGGTGAGATGCTGCTCCTCTGGGAAGGGCTCACGTGCCCTCTTACCGTGTTTCCCCGAAAATAAGACAGTGTCTTATATTAATTTTAGCCCCAAAAAATGTACTAGGGCAATTAGCAGTACATCAGAAATTACTGCTAGGTCTTACTTTCGGGGTAGGTCTTACTTTCGGGGAAACAGGGTATTGATAACGCTCTCTCTTTTCAATATTTCGATGTGGGAGGCATTCCTGCATGAGAAATAGCACGGAATCCACATGCAGAGCGTAGTGCCAGTCATGGCTGTGTCCTGCCTGTAGGTGCATTAGGAAGAAGCATTCATTAACTCCTCACCAGCACATTCTTGAGAAAACAAGTTTTGGGATATTCAACGTGGCTAACTGGGTAGTTAACACAATACAATAGCGACAGAATTGGTACAAGAAGACAGAGGCAGACGAAAGCAAAATAGAAACTTAACGGTGCAGGAAGCCAGAGTGCACAAGAATAAGAATAAAAGCAGCCATGATGTGGTTGAGAGTTTGTGTGGCTGTGGTTTCCTGAAACATGAAGGCCTCTCTGAAATGTACTCCTCAGTTGACCAATTTGGAAGAATAGCTGCAATTATGGTCTGATCTTAACATAGTTACTTGGAAAGAAGGCGGCCCTGGGGTTGCAGCCTCTGCAAATGAATTACGATGCATGTTTTGCTTTAAGAAGGCAGACAAAAAACCTTGAAAGTTTTCTTTAATGCAGATAGGTAGTTGCATATTTTCTCTTATCGTTTGCTATTTTCTCTTTTTTGAAGTTTTTGCCCCCCCTCTTCAAAACATGCCCATGTATGCAAAGGACTAAAGATTTTGCTTAGTTTGCCACAGAATCCTGCTTTCTATTGAAAACTGAAATTGAAGCCAGCACCTGCCATGTGTCTAAATCTGGGCACGTCCAGATCTTCCAAGTCTGCTTTATAGACTCTCCTTTAAAAGATGTCCTCCGGAATTTGGAGCAAGCATGCTTGTTTTTTAAAAAGACTGTGGTGGTGATTTTGTTGGAAGCTCTGTCATCATTCTTAACTCCCAGTTAGGTGACTTTTGCAAGTGCCGTTGAACACCAAAGGGTGCCTCCCTGCAAGAAAGGCAACTGGGGCAATTTCAGAAGGTGGCGGTGGGGATTACTAGGTGCTCCTAAGATATCAGGTGTATCCAGACGGTGGGTCTTGTAGCAGCACTCTTGCATTTGACCATCTACCCCAAAGCTGCAGCCCAGTGATGAATTATGCGGCAGTGGAATGGTGTGTGTCAAAGGGTTTTGTGGACCGTTGCTGCTTACGTTTTTAACACAGTCGTAGGGAACATGGCTGAAATGCGTGAAAGGGATTTGGAACTGGCCAAAGAGTATAGACACATCTTCTTCCAGATTGTTTGGTTATCTCTTCTCCCTCTTTGCCCCTGTGCAGTAGACCAATGTGGTGGGAGGCATGGGAGGGCCTGCCCTCAACTCCTGCCTGGAGGCTTCCAGCGGCATCTGGAGGGCCACTGTGTGAAACAGGAGGCTGGACTAGATGGGCCTCCTTGGGCCTGATCCGGCAGGGCTCTTCTTATGTTCTTAAGGTAGGCTCCCCACAGAATAGCTTGGTTGCTCATGATGGCTTGAATACTCATATTTATGCATTCTTCGTGGTGCTTTGTTGTCTAGGGATGTGTATGAATCAGTTTGGTGCATCCCGTAGGGATGTGCTGAATCGATTCGACATGGCCCACCGAATTGTGGGGAGCGGTACCTTTTTAAGCATGAGTAAAGCATGTCTTTGCCTGCTCCACCCCCCGGCCGCTTTTCTGGGTGCGGCGCTGCACCTCTCAGAAGTCTGCACAGGGCTTCACCCAGCAGCCTCTGCATGGTCAGCAACACCATGTTGGCCACGCGTGGCCGCTGCGTGCAGGCTGCTGGGTGAAGCCCCACGGCTGTGCCTGGACTTCTGAGCAATGGTGCCTGGAAAAGCAGCAGGGAGGAGGAGCAGGTAAGGGCCTGCTTTACTCGTGCTGAAAGGGGTCGTCCCCTGCCCCGCCTTCACATTTGTGCACATCCCTAGCGTTGTCCCCTTCTTAAAGTGGTGCAGCTTGACCTGTCACATCCTGGGATCCTTGTACACAGGATTGCAATCACAGTTATTGTCAGTTGAGATGCTGCAAGTTAATTGACTAATTAATCAACCAGAGTTAATTATTTAATTCTGATCCACATGAAATTCAAAGGTGGGGGGAGTTTCGTTAGCCACTTCCCTGGCCAATGGTGGGGAATGAAAATGGCTTGGTGGTGCTGAGGTCAGCGGCCTGTGGCTTGGGCTCGACAGAATCCCAGGGCGTGTTCTCCTCTCCTCCTCCTCCTCCACTGAAGAGCCATCTATAAAGGGTGCTCGTAGTCGGCGGGTAGCAATGCTTATAGGGTTGGCTTTTTAGGTGAGTGTTTCTTAAAGGCATTTGGTTCAACCCCAGCAGCCCAGTGCAGCACTGATTCCGGGGGGCTGCCCCTGATGTGTCTCCAGGCTCCGAGGTCTCTCTGTGCCTGGCGAGTTGTGCATTCAGTCTCCATGCAAGGCAAAGCCCAGGGCTGCCTCTCTCCTGCTGTGCAGGCTTGCAGCAGTTGGGCTCCAAAGCTGCAGAGAGAGAGAGGCGGATTCTGCCACGCTGAGCCTTCTCTGCAGCAGCTTTGCTCAAAGTTACTGGCCCTGAGTCGGGCCTCTGAAGCGGGCAGGAGAAGCAGGGCAAGCGAGAAGCTGTGCCACTAGGCTGTGGGGGCGGGCAGAGCCTCCTCCTCAATAGTGCCGGGAAACATTCACGTGCACAGCCTTGGAGAAGGGATTCAGCAAGAGCAAAGGGGTGACATTTAGACTCTTGAAAGGTCCTGGCAAGGCTCTCCGCCCGTGTAATGAGAAGCATTGTCTTGGACTGCGCACTGGCCTGGATCATGCAAAAGAGCGGGAATAAAGGACCCATTTGATCATGCTGGGAGTAAGTCATGCCAAAGCTCTGTGCCATGTGGATTAGTGAGAACAAGCATAATGGCAAAGTTCAAGGCACGTCTCTATTGCAGCTCACCTTTGGCATCTTGAGCAGCCTGTAAGATCCCAGAAAAGGCTGAGGCTGCGGGAGGCAGCAGGAAGCTGGTGCTTGCATGGGAGGCTCCGGTGTCTGGCTGCCAGGGGGGTTCCCCCAGCCCTGGTTCTTGTGCTGGCCAAGAACACTGCTTGGGCTAGTCTAGAGCATCAAAGCAAGTCATGAATCAACGATTGCAGAACGATCTGTTGCAAAGGCTGGGATTGGTTTCCTTTGGATTCCTAATGGGCTTAACGAAGTGGAGTTTGAAGAGAAGGGAGAGCAACCACCCGTCTGCCTTGTGGAAACTCTGAGGAAAGACTCCAGCTTGGAGGCCTCTTTAGCTTAGAAAGGAGGCCAGTAAGGGGGGACATGATAGAGGTGCATAGAATCATGCCTGGGGAGGCTACAGTGGAGAGACACACACACACACACACCTGTCTCTCATAACGTTATGGTGGGTCATCCGTTGAAGCTAAATGCTGGGAGACTCAGGCCAGACGAAAAGAAGCACTTCTGGACCCAACATGGAGTCAAGCCATGGAATTCGCTGCCGCCAGTTGTAGGGGTGGCTGGCCACCAGTCTAGACAGTTTTTTTGAACAGGGGATTAGACACATCTGTGGAGTGGACAGGGCTCTTGGTGGCCACTAGCCTTGGCAGCTGTATATTTCCATCAGGTGGGAATGATGGAATGTTTCCTGCAGCAGCCCCTGAACACTCGGTGTTCTTTTCTCCCCGTGTGGACTTCCCCGAGTGTGGAGCGGGATGCTGGACTAGAGGGGCTTTGGGCCTGATCTAGCAGGGCTCTTCTGATGTTCTTAAATATCCTCTCTTCGTGTACACAGCTCATCTCGGCAACTCACTGAAGCAGGCTGGGGAGATGAGATCAGGGTACTTTGTGTTGTGCTCTAGCACCCAGGTGTGTTTAAGTTGCCAGGAGCTGGCTAAACAAGTGCAGCAAGAAACAAGCAATGTGACTGTTGCTTTAGGTTTTGTGTCCGTCCATTCTGTGATCTCTGTCCCTGTTAGCGCGAGACTGTAAGTCTGCATGTGTGTGTGGAGGGGCGGGGGGGAGATGGGACCTCTGGACTTGGCTCCAGACAGGAAGCTGCACCATTTAAAATAACAACACCTGGGCTATACCTCTTATCAGATACACTGCAGGAATAATAGACTTGGACCCAGGCAGAGCTAGAGATGCTAGATCGTAAGACCAGGAAAATCATGACCATCAATCATGCTCTGCACCCCCGCCGTGATGTAGATAGGCTCTACCTCCCTCACAGCTCAGGTGGAAGAGGAATGCTGCAAGTCCATCAAACAGTAGAAGAGGAGAAAAGAGGCCTTGCAGAATACATAAAGAACAGTGAAGAAGATGCACTTCAAATGGTCAGGAACGCGAAACTATTCAACACCAATGAAAGAAAGCAGGCCTACAAGAAAGAACAAGTCAAGAACCGAGCAGAAAAATGGAAAAATAAGCCCCTGCATGGTCAATATTTGCACAATATAAGTGGAAAATCAGACATCACCAAGACCTGGCAATGGCTTAAGAATGGCAACTTGAAGAAAGAAACTGAGGGTTTAGTAAGACACTAAGAACAAATGCAATAAAAGCAACAGTTGAAAAGTCAACAACAAACAGCAAGTGCCGCCTCTGTAAAGAAGCAGATGAAACAGTGGACCACCTAATCAGCTGTTGTAAAAAGATCACACAGACTGACTACAAACAAAGGCATGACAAAGTAGCAGGGATGATACACTGGAACATCTGCAAAAAATACAAGCCACCTGTAGCCAAAGATTGGTGGAACCATAAAACTGAAAAAGTGGTAGAAAATGAAGATGCAAAAATATTATGGGACTTCCGACTACAAACAGACAAACATCTGGCACACAATACACCAGATATCACTGTAGTCGAGAAGAAAGAAAAACAAGTGAAAATAATCGACATAGCCATACCAGGGGATAGCAGAATAGAAGAAAAAGAAATAGAAAAAATAATAAAATACAAAGATCTACAAATTGAAATTGAAAGGCTGTGGCAGAAGAAGACCCAAATAATCCCAGTGGTAATTGGTGCCCTGGGTGCAGTTCCAAAAGACCTTGAAGAGCACCTCAACACCATCGGGGCCACCGAAATCACCATCAGCCAATTACAAAAAGCAGCTTTACTGGGAACAGCCTATATTCTGAGACGATATCTATAATAACAGCAACAACATTGATAATAAAATCCAGCCATCCCAGGTCCTTGGGAAGGACTCGATGTCTGTGTAAAACAAACCAGTCAATAATACCTGTTTGACTGTGTCAACAACAACAATAATAATGTGTTTTAAAGTTGCACCCTTTCTCAGATGCTCCATTGAACTGAATGGTACTTTGAAGCAAGTCCCAGTCAGTTCAATGGAGTGTCCGAGACAGAGTGCAGTTTCTGAGTCCCGTTGTGCAGAATTGGACTGGGGAAGGGCTCCATCCATCCATGCAGCTGTGATGATCGCCTCCCCCTCTGGTCACCGCGCTGCTCTGGGTGCCCAGCACAGAGGTCTCCTCCATGCGCTGCCGAAGGGGCCTCTCGTAGCGCCAGGAAGGAGAAGCAACTTGACTCCAATTTGCCTTCTGGCATGTCAAAAGAACTCCGGGAACCATTTTTATTTTACTTAAAGAACTATTTTTCTAATATGGACTCTTCAGCAGGGTTTGAAATATAGTAATAACAGCAGGTTGGGCAGGGTAAAATCGAGTTGCAATGTGGAGTATGTTTTGAATTATTATAGCAGTGGTTTCTATGTATAGTTAACGTGAACAGCGCAGACAGGTAAGCAGGATGTCAATATTTACTTAATTGTAAGCTATTGTAAAAGCCAATAAAAATTTAAAATGCAAAAAAAAGAGAACTCCAGGGATGGGTGTTGGGCGGGGGCCTGGTCCTTCACGTTGCCTGCTGGTTTTTGGAGAAGGAAGCCGCAGGAGGGGCGGAGCTCTGCTGCTTTCCCCTCTGGAGCCTGATGCCGAATGGCAGGAGCGATTTTGCCCCACTGCTGTGTGTGCTGGAGGGCTGCAGTTGGCAGACAGAGCAAGTCTGGCAATCGTCGCCACCAGCAGCCGCTGTGGAAATGAACCGTCTGGGCCACACGGCCCTGGCCGCAAGAGGGCCTGCCTCTGGGTTTGCCCCCCTGCCCACCCATTGATTGGCAGGCCGACTGCTGAGTGAGTCAGGGCAGCGTTGTTCTCTTGGAAACCGGTGGTGCTCCTTGGGGGAAGATGGGCCTCCGGAGAGGTGCTCTCCTGCCCAGGCCTGCTGGCGGCCAGGTGAAGAAGGGGCCCCGCCTTTGGATGCACTTCTTCAGTGGTCCTTCTGCCTTAGGGCCATAAAGGCCCTCAGAGGGGCTCACCTGGTGAGCATCCTGTGGGTGGGAGTTCCGCTGCAGCACGGGAGCCATTGTCAAAAGAGCCCTGCTCCTTATCCACATCCTTCCTGCAACTGCCAGCCTAGAGGTTAGGAGGGAGAGGAGGGTTGGGAGAGTTAAGGGGTGGCAGGATTTACACACTGCTTGAGAACAGCAAGCCAGATCATTGGCTCCGGCTTCTCTCGCTCTCCCTCCTCCCTCCTGATCTTCCTGCTGTTCTCGTGGGCACCAGCGAAAAGGGCTACCCAGAGGATTAGCTCCTGTTGAATAGCAGAGTCTTCCTTTCAACCCTAACCTTATCCCAGCAGGCAGCTCCGTTCTCCATACCCAGCATCTGCCTGCATCACTCCCTGGGGTTTTTCTTTTGCAGGCTGGAGTGGTGAGGAGGAATGTCACTGCGAGGCGGTTTTGCTTTGGTGGGAGGCGGGTGCATTTCCGCCCCCCCCCGCCCGCCCTGGTTTCATCCGAGGCTGTGCCCGGGTCCGGCTCAAGGGCCTCCAGTGGGACTCTCCGAAGCTTGCTTGTGAGCGGGCCCAACCGCCCCCCTCTCTCCTCGGGCCCCTTGTGCCTCATGGCCACAGGCCCAGAGCTCAGGGCAGCGGGGCTTGTCAGGTCCGGCCAGATGGGCCGCTTCTTCTCCAGCTTTCCTTGGGTCGGTTTGTCGTGGGAGACGTGATGCCCCCGTCCTCTCCACAGCAGCCCCGGCGGCAGGGGATGGGGCCCCCGTGGCTCAGTGGCGGC
Source organism: Hemicordylus capensis (assembly GCF_027244095.1). Taxonomy (NCBI): domain Eukaryota; kingdom Metazoa; phylum Chordata; class Lepidosauria; order Squamata; family Cordylidae; genus Hemicordylus; species Hemicordylus capensis. Next base: position 457,705,663 of record NC_069657.1, read on the forward strand.
GCATTGGCTGGGCATGCCGAGGGTCCTGGATTCGGTCCCTGGCAGCAGCAGCAGCAGCAGCATCTCCAGGCAGGGTGGGGGAAGCCCTTGCTCTGCCCGAAACCTGCCGCTGCCCCTGCGAGCAGGCCCCTTGGCACTAGGTGCCCCAGGGGTCTGGCTCAGTGGGAGGCACAAGGTCCTGGGACTGGCGTTTTGGATGCCAGCTGCGAGGGAGAGAAGCTGGAGGAGAAACCACACAGTGCCCCCCCGCCCCCGCCACTGGGCAAGGCGCTTCCTGCAACGCCTTGCTGCTGGCCAGCAGAGGAAGATCCCGGTCGGAGAGGGGCTGCGCGAGATGCTTGCCTGCCAAGGCCAGGTGCGGCTTGCCTCTGGAGTCCTGTCTCTTGGGCAGTCCTCCACTGCCCGTGTGAATTCCTCCACGCTAGGAAAGGGAGCTGGGAGGAGGGGGGCTGTGGCCGGGGGGAGGGTGGGGGGGCAGCAAACGCAGCAGCTTGTCCTGAGGAGGCAGCCTGGGTGGATCCCCCCCTTCCCCCCCACCCCACTTGAGAGCCATCGCGTGGACCGTGAAGCTCTGCCTGGCAGTTCAGCTCTGGGGGAGAGGAGCAGCCCACGTGGCCTCCTGTGGGGCCCCCCGGCCACTTGGGACCAGAGCTGCTCCTGGACAGGGACACCCCTTTCCTCTCCTGCCACCGGGGAGCCAAAGAGGAAGGGTGCCTCTTCCCTGTCCGGCTGCTGCTTCCTGTGCCTGTTCACGGAGGTGTCGCCAGGTTTCCCCCGAGCAACCGCGTGTGCCAATCTAAGGAAAGGCTGGGCTGCCCAGTCCCCTCCGAGTGCAGTGCAGTGTGTGGGTGGGGCGTTCAGAAGAGACCTCCGCTTGCTGCCAGAACCCTGCGAGTGGTCTCTTCCCACAGACGCAGGCGCACTTGAGGTGCGTCTCTCGGTCGCATTGAGAACAGAGGGGGCCGTTGGGGAGGGGCCTAGGCCAGCAGCAGGGCACACAGGGAGCTCCTGGGGCCAGTTGCTCACCTCGCCACTTCGAGGGCTCCTGGGGAGCAGCTGATGGACAAGGCTCCTGCCTGCCTGTGCCTGAAGCCTGGGACAGTTGCTGCCAGCCAGAGCAAACCCTCCTGGGCTAGGCTGACCAGAGGTCTGGCTTGGCTTGCTTAAGGTGGCTGAACGTCACTCTGCTAAACTAGTAGGATCTGCCTTCCTTTGGACGTCTCTTTCGTTTGTTCATTCTTGCCCAGTCTCGGATGTTCTGGATGGATAGCAAGGCGCTTCATATTTAATGGTGATATTGCTTTAATAATATTTAAGGGGGTTTAAATGAGTTTTATGTTGCCACAAAGCCATTTAAAACATATTTTATGTTAATACTTTGAATGGTTTTATTTTTGATTGTGAAGCACCCTGACCTATTTTTGGATGGGTGCTAAATAAATAAGTGAAATACATAAACATTAGAATGTAAATGGATACGAAATCTTTAAGAGGTGAAACTCCCTCCTCAGCAGGCATGAATACCTTTCCCTGCGTCTGGGAAATACAGAGCTGAAGCCGAAGGGCTGGGCGGGCCACTGGGGCACGAGAGGAAAGGCGTGACGAGAGAAAGGGGCTCTGCTGATGGTGGGGGGAGGCAGGGTTTCCACAGGCTGCATCCCCATGCCACATCCCACATGCTTCGGGGGGGGGTCTCCTAGGGGTGCTTTAAGGGGGCACAGGGAGCTGTGAGGAGGGGCGGGAGAGTGAGCCCCGTCCCGTGAGCAGAGCCTGACTCTCGGCTGCCTGTACCGAAGCCTTTGCACACCTCCGTCTGGGCATCACTGCGCACAGTAAGTGTCGTGGTAACTGTGGACCCCATTAGCCACACGAAGGTCCTCTTCATGCCCTTTAAGCAACCTCGTATCTCTGAACATACCAGCATCTCAAGTTCTTCCTCTGGTCAAAACCTCTTTCTGAAAGATCAGCCATAGTTTCTGAATCTGAACTTCTGTTTTTGTTGCCATGATCTTTAGAGGGCCGGAGAACCGCCCCAGACCACCCTGAGGAGCTCACATTGGGCGGCTTCTTGATGGAGGGGAGGGTGGGTGTGTATTTCCAGACAGACCAGCTCCTTTCACAGGCTGTAGAAGGCAGAGGAATCTGGAGGAGGTTTGAGAGCTTTGTGTGTCTCTGGTAGACAAGAACTGGCCTTCTCTGCCACTGTCACTTATTTCACGCGGTTATGAAGACAGATTTGGAGGCAGCCAAGGGTGGTTGCAGCTGAGGCCTTGACCACTCCCCACTCCCACTTTGGATCTAGGAGCCAGACTGTGGGCACGTGATACAATTGCTGGACTTGGTGACTGAATTGTAGAGGGGAAGGGTACATAAGAACAGCCCTGCTAGATCAGGCCCAAGGAGGCCCATCTAGTCCAGCATCTTGTTTCACACAGTGGCCCACCAGATGCCATTGGAAGCCACAGGCAGGGCATGCCCTCTCTCCTGCTGTTGCTCCCCTGCAACTGGGACTCAAGGGATCCTGCCTCTGAGGCTGGAGGTGGCCTGTAGCCCTCCGACTAGTAGCCACTGATAGACCTCTCCTCCATGAAGTTATCCAGACCCCTTTTAAAGCCATCCAGGTTGTTGGCTGTCACCAGATCTCGTGGCAGAGAATTGCACAAGTTGATTATGCGCTGTGTGAAAAAGTACTTCCGTTTGTTGGTCCTAGACCTCCTGGCAATCCATTTCATGGGATGACCCCTACTTCTACTGTTATGTGAGAGGGAGGATTTCTCTCTATCCACTTTCTCCACACCATGCATGATTTTATAGACCTCTAGCATGTCTCCCCGCAGTCGTCGTTTTTCTAAACTAAAAAGCCCCAGGTGCTGTAGCCTTGCCTCATAAGAAAGGTGCTCTAGGCCCCTGATCATCTTGGTTGCCCTCTTCTGCACCTTTTCGAGTTCTACAGTGTCCTTTTTTAGATGTGATTACCATTTCCCCTTGTGCTGGTCATAGAATGATTTTTGATTGATTGATTGATGTGGTGACCAGAATTGTATGCAGTACTCCAGGTGTGGCCGCACCATAGTTTTGTATAAGGGCATTATAATATTAGCACTTTTATTTTCAATCCCCTTCCTAATGATCCCCATTGGCCTTTTTACAGCTGCCGCACATTGAGTCGACACTTTCAAAGAGCTGTCCACAACGACCGCAAGATCCCTCTCCTGGTCAGTCACGGGCAGCTAAGATCCCATCAGCATATACATGAAGTTGGGGTTCTTTGTCCCAATGTGCATCACTTTACACTTGCCAACACTGAACTACATTTGCCACTTTGTCACCCATTCCCCCGGTTTGGAGAGATCCTTTTGGAGCTCCTCACAATCCATTTTGGATTTCACTACCTGAAAGAGTTTGGTATCATCTGTAAATTTGGCCACCTCACTGCTTACCCCTATTTCTAGATCATTTGTGAATAAATTAAAAAGCACCGGTCCCAGTACAAATCCCTGGGAGACCACACTTCTTACTTCCCTCCATTGTGAAAACTCTCCATTTAGACCTACCCTCTGTTTCCTGTCTTTCAACCAGTTAGCAAACCACACATGTACTTGTCCCTTTATCCCATGACAGCTAAGTTTCCTCAGGAGTCTTTGGTGAGGAACTTTGTTGAAAGCTTTATGGAAGTCCCGGTATACTATGTCAACTGGATCACCTTGATCCACACACTCGTAGACATTCTCAAATAACTCCAAAAGGTTGGTGAGGCAAGATTTACCTTTGCGGAAGCCATGCTGGTTCTCTCCCAGCAGGGCCTGTTCTTCTAGGTGCTTTACAATTTTATCCTTAAGGATGCTTTCCATCAATTTGCCTGGAATGGACGTTAAGCTAACTGGCCTGTAATTTCCCGGATCGCCCCTGGATCCCTTTTCGAAAATCGGTGTTACTTTTGCTACTTTCCAGTCCTCTGGTACAGAGCCTGATTTCAGGGATAAGTTAAATATTTTAGCAAGGAGGTTGGCAATTTCACATTTGAGTTCTTTGAGGAATCTTGGATGGATGCCATCCGGCCCTGGCGATTTGTTTTCAATTTTTCCAGACAGTTTAGAATATCATCTGTTAACACTTCTATCTGACTCATTTCTTTAGCCTCCATCCCCGAAAAGCCTGGTTCAGAAACAGGTATATGCTCTGTATCCTCTGCCGTGAAGACGGACACAAAGAACTCATTTAGCTTCTCTGCAACCACCATATCCTCCTTAATAATCCCTTTCACTCCCTCCTTGTCTAATGGTCCAACCACTCCCTGGCAGGTTTCCTGCTTCTTATGTATATAAAGAAGTTTTTGTTATTCCCCTTGAAGCTTTTAGTTAAATGTTCCTCAAACTCTCTTTTTGCCTCCCTTATTGCATTTCTTTTGCCAAAGTTTGTGTTCCTTTCTGTTCTCTTCATTTGGACAGGCATTCCAATTTCAGAAGAAAGTCGTCTTCCCTCTTATGGCTTACTTGCAGGACCTGTAAGCCATGCTGGCATCCTCCTGGACTTAGTGGTAACTTTCCTCCTTTTGGGTATACAATCTAACTGGGCTTCTAGTCTTGTGGTTTTGAGTAAACTCCATGCATTCTGGAGTGAAGTGACTCTCCTGATTTTCCCTTTCCGCTTTCTTTTCATCATACTCATTTTGGAGAAGTTTCCACTTCTGAAATTCAAAGTTTCTGTGTTAGACTTCCTTGGTGATTCTCTCCCTGCATGTATGCTGAATTTGATCGCACTTTGATCATTCAGTGTATCTAGAGATTTGACCTTTTTATCATGACCTGACTGTGAGTTTACCCAGTCTATGTGTGGGTAATTGAAGTCACCCATGATTACAGCCCTGCCTCTCCTTGACGCCTCCCTGATTTCCTGCTGCAACTCCCAGTCACTGTCAGCGTTTTGATCCGGAGGGCGATAGCACATCCCCAGTAGCACGTTCCCTTTCAGGCCTTGTATAGTCACCCACAGGGTTTCTGTGGAGGACTCCAGTCCACCCAGGTTTTCTAGCTTATTAGATTCTATCCCTTCTTTAAAATACAGTGCTACTCCACCTCCAAGGCGCCCCTCCCTGTCCTTTCTATAGAGTTTATACCCAGGGATAACAGTGTCCCACTGGTTCTCACTGTTCCACCATGTTTCTGTTATACCCACTATATCTATTTCTGCGTTAGCAACCAAGCACTCCAGCTCACCCATCTTGGCTCGGAGGCTTCTGGCATTGGCATATAAGCACCTATACACCGAATCTCTCCTGATAAATGGCACAGGCTCCTGTCTGCTCTTTATTGCGTTTCTGCTCTGTTCCCTTCTGTTTTATCTGAATCCTTTGCACCCTCGCACTTTAAAGGATAGCTTTTGCCAAACCGAATACTGCTCAGCTCCCGTTGGCTATTTCTCAGGCATCATTTTAAAAGCTGCTCTGCAACCTTTTTGATTTTAAGCGCCAGCAGTCTGGTTCCATCTTGGTTCAAGTGCAGCCCGTCCCTTTTGTACAGGCCTTGCTTACCCTAAAATGTGTCCCATTTCCTAACAAATCTAAACCTCTCCTCCCGGCACCAACGTCTCATCCACGCATTGAAACCCCTCTGCTCTGCCTATCTCACTGTACTTGCGCGTGGAACAGGTAGCATTTCTGAGAATGCTACCTTGGGGGTCTTGGACTTCAATACACTACCTATCAGCCTAAATTTGGCTTCCAAGACCTCCTGACTACATTTCCCCACATCGTTGGTGCTGACATGCACCACAACAGCTGTCTCATCCCCAGTGCTGCCTAACAGCCTATCTAGACGCTGCGTGATGTCTGCAACCTTTGCACCAGGCAGGCAAGTCATACGTGGGTCACACACCCCTCTCTCTATATCTCTAATGATCAAATTGCCCACTACAAGGAGGCCCCCACCCCCCAGAGGAATATTCACTGTGCGAGAGGATATGGGCTCATCATCCATGGAAGGGGTCCCTTCTAAAGGAGCATTTCCTTCTTCCTCAGACCGATGTCCTCCTTGCCCGAGACCCTCATTCTCCCTGACAGCGGAGGAGCTATCAGCCCTGGAGTGGGATGCCTCTACCACGTCCCTGAAGGTCTCGTCCACATGCCTCTCCGAGCTTCTCCAGATCTGCCACCTTGGTCTTGAGGGAACAAACTTGTTCCCTGAGAGCCAGGAGCTGCTTGCACCGAGCACACACCCATGACTTCTGCCCATGGGGCAAATAGTCATACATGTGGCACTCTGTGCAATACACTGGGAAGTGCCCCCTCCCTTGCTGGCCTTCTATCTTCATACTGGTTTTGTTGGCTGTTTACAGTATTTAGAGATAGTGTATTAGAAGTAGTTTATTATCTGTTTATTATTAACTGTTTTTTAGATAGTGTATTAGAAAGATTGGTCTCAGCTGTAATGCTCAGCTATTTAACTGTCCAAACAGCCTTTCCCAAGAATATGAGGGAGGGATTTGTACTTACCTTCTCTTCTCCACCAGACTCCTTGTGATCACAGGGGCTTGTTCCAGGCTCCCCCACACACTTCCCGCCAAACTCCCGCCAAACTCCCACGTCCTGTTTGCTATCCCTGTTCCATGGACTGCTCTCTCCTTTACAAGTAAAGTACTTAGCGCAGAAGCAGGGCAGCTGGGACAAATAAAGATTTTCTGAAATCACTCTACCTCTGCCACAGTTCAGTTTCTAGGCCCGCTGGCTGCCTGGTGTCTGCAACTTCTCAAGCTCTGTGCTACAACAGTTTGTAAAGCCTTGCCTGGAAAAGCACTTCACTCGTTCTAAAAAGAGAGAGGCTTAAACTTCCCTGAAACTTCCGTTGTTTCCATTGGATAAGTTGGGCTGTGTGTGTGTCTGTCTGTGTCTAGGATGAGGATGCTCCCCGTTTTGCAGCGGTTTCTCTCTTCCTGGGCCTTCACATCTCCCTGTAAGGGAGGGGTTGGAGTTCACTAGGCTTGGCAGGTCAAAGAGGGACTTGCCTTGAACTGGGCCCAGGCGATGGTGGGAAGCTGAAGAGCATTGCAACGCCAGCCTCATGGACTGCTGTTAGCCCAGCCTGGTGAGGAGGAGGCCAAGGCAGCCCCTTCCTGCACCAGGTGAAGCTTCTGAACACCCCATAGGTGGCAGTTCTGGTGCCCCCCCCCCCCCGCTTGAGTGAGCCAAAGTTTGCCACTGCGGCTTCTGTTTCCCTGAAACAAGCCACTGAGGAATGTAACTGGACAGCTTGTTCCAGCTGCACCTGGCGAGGAAGCTTCCTTGCAGCCTGGGTTCAGATGATTGGCATGGCACTTAAGCCTCTGTCTTGACATCTTCATGGAAATTACTCTTCATTATAATGCCGTTGGGTACCCTGTTGACAGAACCACAGATTCCAAGTCCACTGGTTAAAAGAGAAATCAAAGGCATCAGTAGCCTCTGCACGTGAAATGTTGGGCAGTTTCAGAACATGAGCATCAAAAAGTAACCTTTCTCCTCTTATAGTGGCCGTGGCACGCATAACAGTTTAGGGTTTCGAGGCAGAAATGGTGCCCTGCTGTCTCCCTCGCAGCTGGCCGCCATGTTGCCTTTGGAACCCTACCGCCAATAGGCCGTTACCTACAGCTGATGAGCTCCAAGAAGAGCGAAACCTGTTAAAGGAGGTCCTGTAGTATTGGCCTGGGGAGCTGGCCTTGGTGTGGCACATCGGCCTTCTGCTTGTTTGGTCGTTCTCAAGCAAGCAAATGGGGCAAACTGGACCCTGAGGCTACCTCCATGGGATTGATGTGGAATTTGGACAGCAAACAAAGGGTAGCCGTTATCTGTGGGTCTGCGAATCCTGATCCTTGTCTTCTCCTGGAGTACTTTCTCAACATGGGCACGCCTCATGTTCATAGTTATGCGGTTTCTTAAGACTGCTCCTGTCATGTGGACAGGGACTACCCCACTGGACTCCATCTTGTAGAATGGTCCCCTCCCTTGGGTGCCCCCCTAATGCCGTGGTGGTGGTGGTGGTGGTGCTGCTCCTCAAGGTCCTGCCGCACCTTTTGCAGCAGCAGCAACTTCCTTGTGTGAGTCGCATGGAGCGCTCGCCTAGCCAGAGTCACAGGGGGATGGGGACTGTTGAGTCCACCCCACTGGCGAGGAGCCAGCCTTGAGAGCTACCCGCAGGCAGGAGTGGTTGAGGGCCACCTGCTTCCTGCCTAGAGGGTTTTGCAGCCGTTGTCTCATTCCCAGTTGCCTCTTGTGCAGGACAACTGCCTCTTTCCCTGCCCCCCCCCCCGCTTGCAACACCTGTACCTGGAGCGAGATCCAAAGATGAAGCGGTGGGCGCGTCTTCCATGCTGCCATCGACTCCCTGCTCGGCCTGCACGGGTTCTCCCCCTCCTGCTTCGGTCAGAGTCCACTTTGCCTCCTGGCCTCTGTGGGCTGCCTTTGGTGTGGCGGGCTAGGCCAGGCTCATGGCGAAGTGCCTGGGTCCGTGAGGTTGACGGGGTGTGAGGAGAGCCTCTCGCTGAAGCCCTGACTTGTGTCTCTAGGATGATTGAGGAGAGTGGCAAGAGGAGGCGGACGGCGGCAGAGAAGAGGCAGCTCTTCATGGAAATGCGTAAGTAGGACCCCCTTCACTCCCCAATGGGCTGCAGCCTTCTTGCGGCATCTTGCCAACGCCTGCTTCTCTCAGGAGGCTGGGACTGGGGCGGCCTCCCCCGGAGTTGGTGCGTGCCTTCTGTGTTCAGACCACTTCCACGTCTTCTGCGGTGTGCCCTTCCCGCTGGGGTCCCAAAGGAAGCCTTTTGCAAGCCTGGGGCAGACATGGCCGCCCTGTGCTGCTCTTGTGGAGGTTGCCCCCTGCAGCTGCTGATCCAACCCTGGCCATTGTTCCTCCTCCAGATATTTAGAAACATGCCAGATGGGGCTAGATTGCTGGTTTGGCCAGGGGTAGCAAGGAACAGGGGGTGAGGAGTGATGGAAAAGAGGCAGGTCTGCTTGGAGAGGGGTGATGGGGTGGAGTGCCCTCTGGGGCCCCAAAGGGCAGGGTTCCATGGAGCCGCTTTGCGTCCTCCAAGTCTCCCCTGCATTGCTCCTTGTAACAGAGATTCCTAGATGTTGATGACTACAGCTCTCATAATCCCCAGCTAAAGATCATTGCAGCTGAGAATGCTGGGCGTTGTAGTCAACAACATCTGTGAATTCCTGTTAGAGGGGACCTTGCTCCCCTGTCCCAGTCACGCACTATGACAGATGCTGCTGCTGCTGCTGCTGGAGAAGCCCTAATATCACCTGGTGCCCCACAAGTCTTTGCAACCACCTTGCCCCAGCTGTGGAATTGGGGTGTGGCTTCTAAAATGCCAGCACAAACGCAGCCAGACTTGGAACAGATCATCCCCTGCAGAAGATGGCAGGCGGTGAGGAATCAGCGTCTAGGTTGGGTTGTGAATTGAAGCTGAACAATCGGCCCTGCGTAAACGTTGGTGTTGGGGAGTTGGGGAGCAGCCCTCTCTAGCTTGGATGGCGATGCTGCAAGGAGAGTCTCCCTCCTCCAGTATGTCTGAAACCACTGGCTGGCCTGCCCAGGAGGATCCTGCTGGCTCCTGTGGAAAACGGTGCTCCTCAGAATAAAGTGGAGTAGACCAAAACAGCTGGGCCCAAATGGCTGGAAAACAGTGGTGCTGTTTTCTTGGCAACTGGAAGCCAGAAGTGAAAGTTAAAGCTTCTGACCCTGCCAAGCAGAGGAAAATCGAGACCCAGTTCTCACGGAGGTCGCAAGTCTGTGTCTAGGCTGCACCACTTTGGACTGCAGGTGAGGGTCATGATTACCAAGCAGTCTAAACATGACTGGAGAGAAATGCTGCCCCAGAGAAGGGGGAGAAGGTCTCTAGCCTAGCAAGGGGCTTTTGGGCCCCCAGGATGGGAGATGCGGATTGGGGGGGGAGGTGGGCTCGTGTGACAGAAGTGGTGCCGTCCACACGCAGGTTTGCCCGCCCCCGCCCCCGCCAGTGAGAACGAGGCCGTAAGATGCAGCTGCAACACAGCTGAAGGGCTTCTTCCTCCATAAATCGGGAATGCCTGGTTAAGCCACCTCTCTTCTAACTTAACAGGGGCTCAGAATTTTGATGTCATCAGATTGTCCACATATCGGACTGCCTGCAAACTGAGATTTGTGCAGAAAAGATGTAATCGTAAGTAAAATGTTAGTTGTCTGTGACCAATTTCATTTTGATATGTGCATTTTATAACCCCCCCCCCACTCCCCCATAAACTCACCTGGAATGCAAATGATCCCATTCACTGTAAAACTGGGCTGGTTCAGACCTCGGGAAAGCCAAGCTTAAGCCTTGGTTGCGTGCCGTGTCCCGGAGCCCTGGGAGTCCGTGCTCCCTGCCCCCCTTCTCAGGAAAGCTGCAGCCAGGTGCCCCTTCACGCTGTGCTTGGAGACCGGCCAGGTGGGTTGGGATGTCTGAACCAGCAGATCCTGGCTTATTCTAACCAGGTCTGAACACGACTCCAAGCCTTGAGTTTAGATTGCGGGTTATTTTAAGGGGGTGGAGTGTGTTGTAGCTCCTTTCATGGGATGGTTGGCCCCCTCCTCGGCTCTCCTGATCCAGCATCTCTGGCTAATTATCCAGTAGTCAAATGACCAGGTGCCTGAGCCAAGCAGCCGGGGTCAACGGAAGAAGGCGCTTCCCTCCTTGGGGCACGATATTAAACGGTGGCTGAGCACGGATCGGCCGAAGGGAGCTGCAGGCTCTCGTGCTCTCCTTTCCTCTCTCCTCCTCTCCTGTGCCTGCGAAAGGAGGAGGGTCACATTGGAAAGCAGCCGCAGCTCCCCCTTACTTGGGGGCTCAGTGAATTGGGGCTCAACTAACGCGAGTTGGAACGTGTCGGCCTAGCAAACCATGGCTTGTTGTAGCTGTGATTAACAAACAGACGGAAGTTCTGGGTTGGTCTGGAAGGGGGAAATGCAGCTGGTTTGCGGAGTGGCAGCGGCAGCTCTCCCTCTCCTCTCAGGCCTGAGGCACAGCGGAGCTCCCAGACAAGCCTTGTGCTCAGGTCCGAGCCCCAAACCCTGGGCTGAGCATTGGGTCTGAACTGCCCCCCTGCTCCTCTGAGAGATAGCTTGCCTTCTCTTGTGGGAGGAGCGGCTGGGCAGGAGCGTCAGCCAAATGAAGCGCTCTCTTCTAAGCTAGAGACAGCCAGTTCTTCTTCCGATCTCTGTGCATTCACACTTGGTGCTCTGCAAAGATGCAGATCCCATCTTGAGGGATAGCTTCACGGAGGAGAGGTCTATTGAGGGCTACTAGTCGGAGGGCTGTAGGCCACCTCCAGCCTCGGGGGCGGGGTGCCTCTGGGTACCAGTTGCGGGTGAGTAACAGCAGGAGAGAAGGCCTGCCCCCACTTCTTGCCTGACGGATTCTCAGAGGCATCTGGTGGGCCACTGTGCGAAACAGGAGGCTGGACTAGATGGGCCTCCCTGGGCCTGATCCAGCAGGGCTGTTCTTATGTTCTTATGAGACTTCCTAGAGCTCAGCCCCAACAGTGTGGGTTGAACTGGGTGCGACCTGCTCCCCCTTCCTCAGTTCTTCCACTGCCAGAGCGATCGCATCTGGAAAATTGTTCTCCTCTTCTGACTTGGCAAGCTTGGCCTCACTGCCGCCTCGCCTTTCCTTCCCCCTTCTCTGTCTTTCTGCTTTGCTGTTGGGCGGTTTTTATTTCTGCCATTCTCACGCTACAGCTGCAGGCTTCTGGCATTGGGGGCCACATCCCACAACGGCAAGGCTTGTGGACTCGCACCTACGGACAGCTGCGATCACTGCCCCCTCTGCCCTGGGGAGGAGTCCAGAGAGGAGGCAACACACAGTTGCACCTTCACTTTGCGTGGCCCGAGGGGAGGAAGCACTTCCGGCCTCTGACTTCTCCTCGGCTAATGCCAAACCACTCGAAGAACACAAGAACTGGGTCCAGGGATCAGGCCCAACATCCTGTTTCACATACTGGCACACCAGATGCCGCTGGAAAGCCTACAGGCAAGAGCTGAGGGCATGCCCTCTCTCCTGCTGTTACTTCCCTGCCACTGGTACTCAGAGGCATCCTGCCTTTGAGGCTGGAGGTGGCCTGTAGCCCTCCGACTTGTAGCCCTTGATAGCCCTCTCCTCCATGAAGTTATCAAAGCCCCTCTTAAAGCCTTCCAGGTTGTTGGCTGTCACCACATCTTGTGGCAGAGAATTCCACAAGCAGATTATACGTTGTGTGAAAAAATACTTCTGTTTGCTGGTCCTAAATTTCCCAGCAATCGATTTCATGAGATGACTGCTGGTTCTAGTGTTAAGTGAGATGGAGAAGAATTTCTCTCTATCCACTTTCTCCACACCATGCATGATTTTATAGACTTCTATCATATCTCTTCTATCATACTCATCTTTTTTCTAAACTAAAGAGCCCCAGGTGTCGTAGCCTTGACTCATAAGGAAGGTGCTCTAGGCCCCTGATCATCTTGGTTGCCCTCTTCTGCACCTTCTCCAGTTCTACAATGTCCTTTTTGAGATGAGGTGACCAGAATTGTACACAGTACTCCAGGTGTGCCTCTACCATAGTTTTGTATAAGCGCATTCTAATATTAGCAGTTTTATTTTCAATTCTCTTCCTAATGATTCCAAGCATGGAATTGGCCGTTTTCACAGCTGCCACACGTGAGTTGACACTTTCAACCAGCTGTCCACCACCATCCCCAGATCCCTGTCCTTGTCGGTCATTGACAGCTCAGACCCCGTCACCGTGGGATATATGTGAAATTGGGTTTTTTTGACCCAATATGCATCACTTTACACTTGCTAACATTGAAACACATTTGCCATCTTGCAGTCTCTTTTAGGTCACAATCTGTTTTGGATTTCACTACCCTAAATAGTTAGGTATCGTCTGCAAATTTGGCCACCTCACTGCTTACCCCAGTTTCTAGTTCATTTATGAACCAGAACACTGGTCCCAGTACTGATCCCTGGGGGATCCCACTTCTTACGTTCTTTCATTTAGAGAACTGTCCATTTATTCCTACCCTCTCTTTCCTGTCCTTCAATTAGTTACCAATCCACACATGGACTTGTCCCCTTATCCCATGACTGCTAAGATTTTTTAAAGAGTCTTTGATGAGGATTTTTGTCAGAAGCTTTTTGGAAGTCCAGGTATACTTCATCAACTGGATCATCTTTATTCACACACCTGTTGACACTCTCAAAGAACTCCAAAAGGTTGGTGAGACAAGATTTACTTTTGCAGAAGCCATGCTGGTTCTTCCCCAGCAGGGCCTGCTCTTCTATGTGCTTGACAATTTTATCCTTGAGAATGCTTTCCGTCAATTTGCCCAGAGCAGCCATTAAGCTAACTGGTCTGTAATTTCCCAGATCCCCCCCAGATCCTTTTTTGAAAATTGGTGTTACAGTACATGGGCTACCTTCCAGTCCTCTGGTACAGAGCATGATTGTAGAGCTACGTGTTATATTTTTGCAAGGAGGTTGGCAATTTCACATTTGAGTTCTTTAAGGACTCTTGGATGGATGCCGTCTGACCTTGGCAATTTGATAGTTTTCCGTTTTTCCAGACAGTTTAGAACATCAATTCCTGTCACCTCTCTCTGACTCAGTTCTTTAGCCTCCGTCCCCGAAAAGCCCGGTTCAGGAACACGTATATGCTCTGTATCCTCTGCTGTGGAGACAGATGCAAAGAGCTCATTTAGCTTCTAGGCAATCTTTGTATCCTCAATAATCCCTTTCACTCATTCATCATCTAATGGTCTAACTGCCTCCCTGGCAGGATTCCTGCTTCTGATGTATTCAGAGAAGTTTTTGTTATTCCCTTTGATGCTTTTAGCTAAATGTCTCTCAAACTCTCTTTTCGCCTCCCTTATTGTCTCCTTGCGTTCCTTTCTGTTCTCTTCATTTGGGCCTGGCTTTGGCTGCTCCTGCCTCTCTGCCTCAGTCCTCTTTGTGGCCTCTCCCATGAAAGCACAGGGATGAGGGAGCACCATTCCTGCACACCACCCACAACTTCCCCATAGTACTGCTCAACTGCTGACATGGACGTTGGTACTCCTGTCAGGCTTTCTGCAGAGAGGCCCGGCAGGCCTCTTCTTTTTGTCCCCACAAAGAGCAACAAATTGGCAAAGCTTTACCACCATGCCCCCACCAAACTGGAAACAGAAACAGACGAAGCCTATCTCTCTTGACTTCCAGTAGCTGACATGCATCCCACTAAGAAGTTGGGCCTGGGACTGAGACCAGCATCACCATTCACATAGTTACCCTGTGTCCCCTGCTAAAAGTGCTGGTTCTCCTTACTGAGCAGCGGGAGAGCAACTGGCCCTCTCCAGCCCCAGCACAACATCACTCCAGTGGCTGTTGCTGGTGTCTCATGTTTCTTTTTTAGATAGTAAGCCCTTTGGGGACAAGGAGCCATTTTATCTGTTTATTTATATCTATTAAACCACCTTGGGAACTTTGGTTGAAAAGCAATACATAAATATTCGCTGTATTTGTACCACTACTATCTAGATGACTGCCTTCCATTTCACCTTGTTGGTGGCTTCCTTCCGCCATGTTTTCTTGCCTTCCTTGGGGATCCCATTAGTCAAAGCTACTGGGGTGTGTCCTGCTGTTGGCTAATATACTAGCCCCACCAGTGTCTGCTGCACAGCCTGCCCTGGCAGATCATGTGTCAGCTGTGGCCAGAGTGACTCCCCCATCTCTGCCACTGGCTCTCTCCATCTCTGTAGCTCCGCAACCATTCCCTAAGCAACCTCCAACTGATCCCCGGCTTCTGTCTTGGAGGCCAATGCAGAGGCCCCAATTCCCCGTGGAACAATGTCAAAATTGTGAATGAAATGTAGGCTACTGTGAAACAGGAAGTGTGCAGTGGCACATAAGAAAAGGCATACCGTGGTGGCAAAAGAGAGGCAAGTGTGACTTAGAGGGAAGAGAACAAACGTGTTCTGTGGCACAGAACACATTTGTGTTTCTGGTTTTAAAAACGTGGCACAGAACACGTTTGTGTTTCTGGTTTTAAAAACGTGGCACAGAACACGTTTGTGTTTCTGGTTTTAAAAACGTGGCACAGAACACGTTTGTGTTTCTGGTTTTAAAAAGTCACAGGGAGAAGTGTGTGTGTGGGGTGTGATAACATGGCAAAGGGAAGAAACCAGGGGAATGTGGAAAGCTAGTGTGAGGAGGCGCACACATGTAATCCCCATCTGTGTTGAGGGAATGTGTCCCTGGTTGAGAAGACCTGGAAGATTGCTGTGTTCTTCCACATGGGTCTTTGGTCATTCATATTTTAAAAAACAGCTGCTAGAAAATGCCTCTTCCACATGTTGCCATGAAGTGCTGTGTTGCCATGTCCCTTCTGTATGCCTGAGCTGTTCTCCCCCTGCCCTCCGGGTGTGTTCTCTTTCCTTGCCCATTAGTGGCTTGGCCCATCAGCTGTAGAGTGCCCCACCCACCTCCCCTAGCTTCTGAGTGGCATGCAGATATTGATTTATTTACTTACCTATATAGTATATTTGTACACTAAATATGCCCCAAGCTCACATCTCTGGGCAGTTTACAACAAACATCAAAAAAATTGAAGCAGATAAGCATAAATCTGCAGCCAGCTACAAATCCTGGTCATGTAAACTGCCTGTAGGCAGTAATGGGCTGGATGAGGGATAAGAAACTGAGGCTGAATCCAGATAAGACGGAGGTACTTATTGTGAGGGGTCAGAATTCAGGAGATGATTTTGATCTGCCAGTTCTGGATGGGGTCATGCTCCACCGGAAGGAGCAGGTACGCAGTCTGGGGGTGTGTCTGGATCCAAACCTCCCCCTGATGTCCCAGGTTGAGGCGGTGGCCAGAGGTGCTTTTTATCAGCTTCAGCTGATACACCAGCTCCATCTGTTTCTTGAGATGAACGACCTCCGAACAGTGGTACATATGCTGGTAATCTCCAGACTGGATTATTGCAATGAGCTCTATTTGGGGCTACCTTTGTATGTAATCCAGAAACTGGCTATTATAAGGTGCTGGTTATTACCTATAAAGCCCTAAACAGCTTAGGCCCTGGGTATTTTAGAGAGTGTTTTCTTCACCATGAGCCCCACCACCTGTTAAGATCATCTGGAGAGGTTCGTCTGCAGTTCCTGCCAACTCATTTGACGGCTACTCGGTGACAGGCCTTCTCCGTTGCAGCCCCTGGACTTTGGAATGTGCTCCCTGTTGAAATAAGAGCCTCTCCATCTCTGGCATCTTTTAAAAAGGCACTGAAGACACATTTATTCACCCAGGCTTTTAACTAGATTTATGGTTTTACATTTTTAATGTTGGTTTTAAATGAGTTTAATGTTTAAATGATTTCAATTGTTTAATTCAGTTTTGGTTTTAATTGTTAATTGATTTTAATTATTTTTGTTTTGTTGTAAACTGTCCTGGGGCATTTTTGGAAGGGCGGTATATAAATCAAATAAACAAACGGAGCCTCATGAGTCCTGCTGAGTCCAAAATGCTCAGAGAAGTGTGGAGTCTTGAGCTGCTGGTCAAGGAGCTACACGCGTGGAGCTATGGATGGCTAACCCCTGTGTGTACCTGTGTGTATGTTTTGACAGTATATATACACCCACAGATACAAACACTGTTCCTGTGTAGAAGGCTCCTTCTGAAGATATTACTGCATTTCATAAGATGAATGCTTAAAACAAACCTCACCCACTAGTTGGAATGGAAGCAATCGGTGCCTTGTTCAGCAGTAAGACATCCCTTCCCTTAGGGTATGGTTAAAATATAAAAATTGGTTAGATCTAAAAACTCCGTTATGGATATCTCCGATTGAAGCTTTATCACGTAAAGAAGTAAATATGCAGGTGTCTGGGGGTATTTATAGAGATCTGTTGCATTTTCATGGAAAGGATTGTAAGTTAAAAACTTTAAATGAAATACAAAATGTGGTAAGAGATTGGTTTCAGTACTATCAGTTAAATGAGATTTATAAGAAAGACCTTAAAGTTGGATTTGAGGATCAGATTTCGAATTTTGAGAAGGAACTATGTCAAGATGATGAAAAATTAATTTCTAAAATGTATAAATTGTTACTTTTAGAGGAGACAAGAGAGGAATTGGTTAAAACAACTATGATAAAGTGGGCTCAAGATGTTGGTCATAATATAGAAATGGCAGCCTGGGAAAAGTTATGGAAGAATGATTTAAAATTCACTGCTTGTTATACTTTGAAGGAAAATTATTATAAAATGATGTACAGATGGTATTTGACACCAAAAAAACTGGCATTAATGTATAAAAATGTTTCAAACAAATGTTGGAAGTGTGGGGATTCTGAAGGTACTTTTTTTCACATGTGGTGGACTTGTGGGAAGGCTAAGGCCTATTGGGACATAATATATAATGAATTAAAGAAAATATTTAAAGTGACATTTCCTAAGAAGCCAGAATCCTTCCTGCTAGGAATAACATAAGGAGAAATTTCTACAAATAACTTAACTTTTTTCCTGTATGCTTCTACGGCGGCTAGAATAACATATGCACAGAAATGGAAGACTAATGAATTGCCTTCAAAAGAAGATTGGCTGATAAAAACTTTGGAATATGCAGAGATGGCAGAACTTACAACACTGATAAAAGATCAAAGCTTAGAACGTTTCAGGGAAGATTGGAAACCTTTTTTGTTGTACTTAAAGAATTATTTTCCTAATGTGGATCTTGCAGCTGGATTTGAAGTTTGAAATGCAGGTTGGGTAGACTAATGGTTTTTTCTTTTTTCTTTAAGCTTTAAATGTGTGTTTTTTAAATTAATATTATAATAAGGTAAAATTTATAGTTTTTATTTCATGAAAAGAGGTGCGCAGGAAGTCCAATTGTGTTTATTATGGATGTTATGATTATTGTTAAAAATTAATAAAAATCAAATTTCAATAAAAGACGTCCCTTCCCTTTCAGTTCACCTTGTGGATATCTGGAATATGATTGAAGCCTTCCGAGACAACGGCCTTAACACATTGGATCACAACACAGAGATCAACGTGTCTCGACTAGAAACCATCATTTCGTCCATCTACTACCAGCTGAATAAACGCCTTCCATCGACTCACCAGATCAGTGTGGAGCAATCCATAAGCCTTCTCCTCAACTTCATGATAGCAGCATATGACAGGTGAGGCATTTTACTCTTAAGAACATAAGAGCAGCCCTGCTGGATCAGGCCCAAAGCCTAACTAGTCCAGCACCCTGTTTCACACAGTGCCCACCAGATGCCTCTGGGGAGCCCACAGGCAGGAGGTATGTGCCTGCCCTCTCTCCTGCTGTGGTTCCCCTGCAATTAGTATTGAGAGGCATCCTGCCTCTGAGGCTGGAGGTGGCCCACAGCCACTAGACTAGTAGCCATTGATAGCCCTGTCCTCCATGAATTTGTCTAAGCCCCCTTTAAAGCCATCCAAGCTGGTGGCCATCACCATATCCCATGGCGAAGAATTTCATAGGTTAATTATGCACTGTGTGAAAAAGTACTTCCGTCATTGCCACTGGGGATCCTGGGAGTTGTAGTCAGCAACATCTGGGAATCCCTGTTAGAGGGAACACTGCTTGCAAGTACTATCTTTTTGGGGTTAAGGTCTGGCTCCTCACTGTGGTGGGCGATACCTTTTGAAGGTGCCTGTGGGACTAGCCGGGCTAAAGGAGGTTACCCAAGTCCTATCCAGGCTTTGCTTCTGCCTCCGAAGAACCCCCCTTGGATGCAGAGTTTGGCTTTTCAGAGAGAGGTGGACAGTCCCAGCGACTGGGGCCAGCTAGTGAAGGTGCGGAGTGCTTTTACTCTTGATCCAAACAAAACAGCTTTCCTTGGGGTCAGCTGGGTGGCAGGGGGGCCGTACCAGCTGCCCACTTGGAGAGTTGCTGAATGCTGCTCTCTTTGTCACTCCTGCTTGAATAGATGCTTCTCATTCTCCAGCAGTAACTTGATATGCTAACATTAGTGCTCTTTGTTTTCCAGCGAGGGTCATGGGAAGTTGACTGTATTTTCCATAAAAGCCATGTTGGCAACTATGTGTGGTGGGAAAATTCTGGACAAATTAAGATGTAAGTATTTGAAGGAAATGCCATGCTGGGTGTGGAAAACCTTTGTTTCACTTAATCAGCACAGATGACTGTTAACTGAGCAGAGGGGCACCTTTTTCAAGTGGCGGTTCTCTTGATTGAGCCGGGGGGGGGAGCAACTGGCCCTCTCCCACCCCAGCAGCACAGCATCCCTCCAGGGGCTGTTGCTGATGTGTGTGTTTTTTGCCCCTCAGATGGTGAGCTCTTTTATTTATTTATTTATTTATTTATTTACTTACAGCAGGGCTGCTCAACTTCGGCCCTCCTGCAGATGTTGGCCTACAATTCCTATAATCCCTGGCAATTGGCCACTGTGGCTGGGGATTATGGGAGTTGTAGTCCAAAAACAGCTCATGGGCCAAAGTTGAGCAGGTCTGATTTACAGGGAGCCACTTTATTTATCTATCTATATCTATATCTATATCTATATCTATATCTATATCTATATCTATATCTATATCTATGTAAACCACTTTGGGAACTTCTGTTGAAAAGCGGTGTATAGATATTCCTCGTCTTGGTATTGGACTTGGCATTGAAAGGACCATCTTCTGCCTTCTTTGCTGTGGCCTTGCTGTTGGCAGGAACAACGCTACATTCACCTACTCCTGCGGATCACGGGAGCCACCCGTCCACTGCAAAGGCCAGGCCATCGCCGGCACTCTTCCCCTGTAGAGGGCCATTCCTCGGGTGAAGGAGGATGCCCTGTGCGGGTTCCCACTCAGAATACTTGTATACTGCTTCTCAACAAAATTTCCCAAAGTTTCCCCCAAATTTCTCAACGCTCTCGCTCTTAGAAACAGGCAAAAGTCCTTGTGGAGGAGCCCGCTCTCTGTTTCTGCTCCTGTCCACTTTCGAGAGGCACACCTGCTTGGAGCTCTCTCACCCCAGTGGGCAACCTTGTATTGTCTACGAGCGGAAATGAGTGGAAGAAGCCCCGCCTCCCCGCCAAGCTAGACAGGGTGGGGAGGGAGCCAGCCAATCCAACCATATTCTCTTGGCAGAAACCAAAGTGTTTGTTTTCAGCAGCTAGGCCTTCAGTTTGTCCCAAGAAGGCTGGGCAAAGCACATGCGCTCATTCGGGCAGGAAGGAGAAGGTTGCTGCATTTGCTTCTCCTGAGGTCTCCTTTGAAGTGTCTCCAGCCCCCCTCAGGCGGCCCCTGGTGGCTCTCCAGAGGCACCCTGGTCCCTTCCCATGGCTCCCTGCTGCTTGCCCGGCCAGCCACCCCCGGGGCCCTTTGCCAGCCCTGGAGTCGTCTGCCTTCCACATCTCCGGTGCAAGCCGCCCCCAGTTGAGAAGAGGCAGCTGGCAGCTACTTCTTCCCAGCTGCAGTGTGCAGGAAGGAAAGGTGCCTCTGAGACACCCACCCACCCTTCCTTCCTTCCTTCCTTCCTTCCTTCCCCCCACTGACTGAAGTGGGGGCAAACACATTCGCCACAGAAGAGGTGCTGTGAAGTTTCCAGATTCTGCTCGGACGCTGCCTCTGCCCTCCCCGAAAAGGACGCCTTCGCCTCCATTCAGCGGAGCCTTGTCCTCCTCGGGTGCTTAACGGCAGCAGTGGGTGGGAGGTCCGTCTCTCCCTCTCTGCGTCACGATGCAGCTTGCAGACGAGCCCTCGCGACCCCTGCTCCAGAAGTGGCACAATCCGGCCAGGGCTTCTTCCCAGCCTGTCCGCCCCTTCCTCAGAGAGGGCTTCTGTAAGGGTGGGTGGGAAAACACCCTGGAGAGCAGTGCAGGGGGGATGCCTCTCCTCCTTGCCCCATGGAGGAGGCTGGGGGAGAAGTGCCGGTGGTGGGGAGGGCACACATGTTCCCAGTGTAGCCGGGCCCAAGATGGCCCTCTAAAGACTTGGGCCAGGACTCCCCACTTCCCCAATTCACCCCCTGCTTCCAGGCAGGAGCCCTCCTAGAAAGTTCCACTGGGAGGGGAGGAGGGTTTCCCAGCCCCCCAGTTATGAGCAGCCTTGGGGCAGCCTAGACGTCTCCTGCCTTCAGCCAGCATCCTGACAGCCAGCAGGAATCTTGGGCTGCGGCACTGGAGCAGGGACTTGCTTCTAGCTCTCTGGAGAACAAGCCCTGGGAGCTGTTCTACTTAAAACCAGGGACCAGCACCAAGCCGTGCAGAAGGCATGGCTCCTGCCCCCGGGAATCGTAGCAGAATATCCTGAGCAGGGCTGCTGTTTGCTTTGGTCCTTCTGGGCCCAGTACAGAGCAAGAGATTTCAAGTCACAGCTGAGATCATAAGAACATCAGAGCAGCCCGGCTGGATCAGGCCCAAGGAGGCCCTTCTAGTCCAGCCTCTGTGGAGCCCACAGGCAAGAGGCGAGGGCAGGCCCTCTCTCCTGCTGTTGCTCCCCTGCCACTGGCATTTAGCGGCATCTTGCCTCTGAGCCTGGAGGTGGCCTATAGCCATCAAGACTAGTAGCCACTGACAGACTTGACCTCCATGAATCTGTCTAAGCCACTTTTAAAGCCACCCTAGCTAGTGGCCAGCACCACATCCCGTGGCAGAGAATTCCACAGGTTAATGATGCACTGTGTGGGGAAAGTGCTTCCTTATGTCAGTCCTAAATTTCCCGATCTTCAGTTTCATTGGATGGCCCCTGGATGACGGAGAAGGCCTGTCACCGAGGAGCCGCCAAACGAGTTGGTTCTAGTGTTCTCGTGTTGTATGTGAGAGAGAGAAATGGTTTGTGTCCTGCCCCTGCCTGCACCCGGCTGGGGAGGGGGGGGGAGAATCCTGGCTGTTCATTGCGCTTTCCCCAGCTACCTGCTTCTTTTTTCCACTGGGATTTTGTGCCTTGCCCCAGCATTGTAGAGAGAGTGTAGGAAGAATCTTTGGCACGGGCAGCCGGGAGGGGAGCTGATAGTGGCTGCCATGGGCGGCAGAGGGAGACAGGTTGAGGCTGAGCTGAAGGCCACCTTGGCAGCTGGCTTCAGGCTGATGAAGAGTCTGCTTACCAGAGAACTCTTGCAAGGCTTTAAGCGCGAGGAGAGGAGAGGAGAGCTGGTCTTGTGGTAGGTAGCATGACTTGTCCCCTTAGCTAAGCAGGGTCCACCCTGGTTGCATATGAATGGGAGACTAGAAGTGTGAGCAGCACTTTGAGATCTTCCCCTCCCGGGATGGAGCTGCTCTGGGAAGATCAACTAGGCTCCAAGTTCCTTCCCTGGCAGCATCTCCAACGAGATAGGGCTGAGAGAGACTCCTGCCTGCAACCTGGGAGAAGCCGCTGCCAGTCTGTGAAGACAATACTGAGCTAGATGGACCTATGGTCTGACTCAGTCTATGGCAGCTTCCTGTGTTCCTAAGTGCGTGGAGAGGAGGAGGAGGAGGCTGCCTCCTGGGCCAAGACACAGTGGGCATCTGCAAAAAACATTCTCCTGCATTTTTAAGCATCTTGAGACAGGCTCTCTTTGTCGTGGTGCTTTGTTTCAAACTGGACTGAATTCAGTAAACATCCCTTGGAAAGAAGTTGGGGGATGGCTTGGGGTCCATCCGAAAAGGTGGGGGGGGGCATCCCGCTTCACTTCAGGCACTGATTTATACACAGCTTAAAAGAAATGTTAAGTGGTGGTCTTTGTACCACAAGGCTTTTAGTTTATTTGTAATTTTAAAAATGGTTTTAATGGTGTCAATATTCTAATGGGTTTTTTTTATTGAGAACAGCCCAAGGACTTTTTTGTATGGGGCGGTATAGAAATGTATGTAAATAACCCCGGCTAACTACCCCTGCTAACTGGGCAAAGAGGCACCTTTTAACGTGGTGATTCTCTTTATTGAGCAGGGGGAGAGTAACTGGCCCTCTCCACCCCCAGCACAACATACCTCCAGTGACTGTGGCTGGTGTCTATCTTGTGTTTCTTTTTAGATTGTGAGCCCTTTGGGGACAGGGAGCCATCTTATTTATTTATTATTTCTCTGTGTAAACCGCCCTGAGCCATTTTTGGAAGGGCGGTTTAGAAATCAAATAAATAAATAAATAGGTAATGTTTGAACTGCAATTAATCCAAAGCTCGCGTTTGACTGGTTTTCTTTAGATATCTTCTCTCAAATGTCAGATTCCAATGGACTGATGGTATTTTCAAAGTTTGACCAGTTTCTGAGAGAGGTTCTGAAACTCCCGACCGCTGTCTTTGAAGGGCCTTCCTTTGGGTACACGGAAAACTCGGTGCGGACTTGTTTCCCACAGCAGGTGAGTTTAATTTTGGAGGGTGCAGAGGAGGTGTTGTAAAGACTTGCGTGTTGTGTTGTCCAAGGTGGTACAAAATTCCCAAGGTGGGGGAGAGAGAAGCAACTGGAGTTGCCTTCATGGGCCCTCCAGCTCCTTAGGATGAGCTGCTACGGTTTCCTAAAGAGAACGGTGCTGGCTCTTCTCCCGCTGATGTCTGACTTTGCTTTGCAGAAGAAGGTCATGCTAAACATGTTCTTGGATACACTAATGGCTGATCCGCCTCCTCAGTGCCTTGTGTGGCTGCCTCTCATGCACAGACTTGCCCATGTGGAAAACGGTAAGATGCATCGTGTGCGTGTCAGTCTGGGTCTCTTTGCCCGCACTCCTTCTGTCAAAGGACTTGTGCATTGCATTATATGTTGCAACCTGACTGGCTGCAGGGGTGAATGTGGGTTTTGTGAAGGATTGACCCACATCTCCAAACATGCAGCAGGTCTGTGCCACAAGCCTCAGCTGACCGAGAACTAGGGGTGCTCACGGAGCGGCGGTTCGGTTTGAATTGGAACCAAATTTGAACCAAACTGTTGGTCTGCAAAACGGTTCGTTGGAACGAGCCAGCAGTTCGATTCATGCTGTCGACCCTGTTCAAGTGCCTTGCTTGTAAAGGGGAATCTGGGACTCCTTTGCAAGCAAAGAGGAATTCCCTGCCTAAAAAGGGGTTTGAGAGACAGGGGGTGGGGCGGGCAAGAGGGGAGGAGAGGAGAGCTGGTTGAGGAGAGGAGGGCTGGTCTTGTGGTAGCAAGCATGACTTGTCCCCATAGCTAAGCAGGGTCTGCCCTGGTTGCATCTGAATGGGAGACTTGATGATGTGTGAGCACTGCAAGAGATTCCCCTTCTTGGGGGATGAAGCCGCTCTGGGAAGAGCAGAAGGTTCCCAGTTCCCTCCCTGGCAGCATCTCCAAGAGAGGGCTGAGAGAGATTCCTGCCTGCCACCTTGGAGAAGCCGCTGCCAGTTTGTGAAGACAACACTGAGCTAGATAGGCCAATGGTCTGACTCAGTATAGGGCAGTTTCCTATGTACCAGCTGTGGTGGCAGCTGCGGCTCTCCAGAGGCAGTAGCAGCCCCTCTTGGCCCCACCGGTGCTCCCCCTCACTGGATTCTCCTTTACAAGCATGGCCGAACCGGCTCAATCTGAACCAGGCCTGGTTCGGTTTGAACACAGACCAGCCCCCCTTTTGGAGGGGCTGTTCCAGTTTGAGCTGGAACCAGGTTCAATCTGAACCAGTTCTGCACACATCTACTGAGCTTCTCCAGTTTATGTTCCCACAGACCCTCTGCATCCTGTCGTGTTTATCATGGTGAGCACTGGTGGACCTTATAACTTGTTTATATACTGCTTTTAGCCTTTAAAAAAGAATCTTAAATTGGTTTGCGGAGGAGAAGATATGAGAAAGTGGCCCCCTGTCCTGAAAAGGGCTCTGTCTGAACAATGATCTTCCTTGTGCTGCCACAGAGCGTGTTGCTGAGCCTCTCCGTGTTCTGTATGGAGCTGTTCTTGCGTGCCAGGCGCCTTCAGGCAGGGAGGGGCCCCCTTGGCTCTCCAGCTGTTTCAGAACTTCGACTCCCAACACCCCCAGCTGCAGTTGATTGCAGCTGGGGAAGATGGGAACGATAGTTCAGCAAGAGCTGGAGAGGCAAGGGGGCCTCCCCGCCCGAAGGGCCCCGTTCATAGAGATGCTCCTTCCACAGCCGCAGGGGGCTTTCTCTGCCCCACACCCAGCAGACATAGAATCTGTGAGCCTGCCATGGGCCTCGGTTGAAGTCCAGCCATAGTTGTGGGCAGATCACCATTTCAGCCTTAGTTTCCCAATTCTAAGTTGGGGTGGGTGGGTGTGGAGTAGCGGTTAGGAGCCTGAGTTCAAGGGATCCCCACTCCCCTGCCACTTCCCGCATGCCATGAGATGGCAGGTTTGAGCAAAGCAGTTCTGTTTCTCTGGGGCGGGTGTGTGTGTGTGTGTGTGTGCTGCTGCTGCTGCTGCTGCTGTTTTTTTGTTCCTGTGTTAAAATGTTCCTTGATAGTCTGCCTCCTTGAGTTTTTCCTTGGCCAGCGAAGGAGTAATCTTGTGGGAGCCAGCATGTCTTGTCCCCTTTGCTAAGCAGGGTCTGCCCTGGTTGCATATGGATGGGAGACTAGAAGTGGGACCACTGGAAGATGTTCCCCTTAAGGGATGGAGCCGCTCTGGGAAGAGCAAAAGGTTCCAAGTTCCCTCCCTGGCAGCATCATCGCCAAGAGAGGGCTGGGAGAGACTCCTGCCTGCAACCTTGGAGAAGCCGCTGCCAGTCTGTGAAGACAATACTGAGCTAGATGGACCAAGGGTCTGACTCGGTATATGGCAGCTTCCTCTGTTCCTCTGTTCTTTTATCTCTGTGCACAAGTTTGAAGATCTTACTTGGCCAAAACGTGGTGCTGCATTTTAGAGCAAAGGCAAGAAAGTGGTCCCCAAGTGAAACACTTCATCCCGCCCCCCACCCACCCATAGAGGGAGGTCAGCCTTGAGCTGCCTCCTCCCTCCCTGCTGCCTCCCACATTGGCCAGCCCCTCTCACTGCCGCCGCAGCCCGGCTCTGTTTCCAGGTCTCCTCTGAGTGGGATGGAGTGCTGGGGGCTGACTGTGAGAGAGACGACCAGTTGGGAAGGAGAGAGACCCATGAGCAGAGCTCCCAGCCTTGGGTCCCCAGACGTTGTGGGACTCCAACTCCCATCACCCCCGGCAGTGTTCTCTCTCCTTTTTTCATCTGTGCGCGGAATGAGTTTTGTTCTGGGCGGCAGGATCCCGGCAGCGTGTGCTCACATGCATTCAGAGTGAGGGCCTTCCTGCTTCAATCTGAGCGGAATCTAAAATTAACTGAGCGGACAGCAAAAGACATGTGCATGCCTTAGAGGGAACAGTGACCCCCCCCCAGCCACATTGGCCTTCAGGAGGAGGAGACCTGGTCTTCTGGTAGCAAGCAGGAATAGTCCCTCCCCTTTGCTAATCAGGGCCTGCCCTGGTTTGCATTTGAATGGGAAACTACCTGTGTGGGCACTTTAAGAGGCCCACCCTATGGAGAGGGCCTGCTTGCCTGCAGAAGGTCCCACATTCGCTCCCTGGCAGCATCTCCAGGTAGGGCTGGGAGAGACTCCTGCCTGCAGCCTCTGAGAAGAGAGCCGGTCTTGTGGTCGCAAGCCTGACTTGTCCCCTGAGCTAAGCAGTGTCCCCCTGGTTGCATATGAATGGGAGACTAGAAGTGAGAGCTCCGTAAGATCTTCCTCTCAGGGGATGGAGCCGCTCTGGGAAGGGCAGAAGGTTCCAAGTTCCCCTCCCTGGCAGCATCTGCAAGAGAGGGCTGAGAGTGATTCTTGCCTGCAGTCTTGGAGAAGATACTGCCAGTCTGTGAAGACAATACTGAGCTAGATAGACCAATGGTCTCTGACTCAGTAGAAGGCAGTTCACTATGTTCCTTTGACTTGTAGCCCACAACTTCTGGGGCCCCAAAGCTGGAAACCTTGGTCCTGGAGGAAAGGGCTCAGTGATGGCGGACAGGAAGGTCGGTGGCCATTGGCAGCCTTTCAGGGAAGCTCTTTGGGTTAAATGTCTTCTAGGAATGAATCCTGTTGGGTGTGTGAAGAGTCCAAGAAGCCTGACTTCTCTTGGGGGTCAATTTGGCCGAGGAGGGTGGCTTGTTCCGGAGGGAGCTGTCTGTGTGTCCGGAAAGGCTTCTGATTCCTCCTCCTCCTCCTCCTTTCTCCTTGTCCCTCCCTTGCAGTCTTCCATCCTGTGGAGTGCTCTTACTGCCGGTGTGAGAGCATGATGGGCTTCCGCTACCGATGCCAGCAGTGCCACAACTACCAGCTCTGCCAGAACTGCTTTTGGCGCGGCCATGCCAATGGCCCTCACAGCAACCAGCATCAGATGAAGGAGCACTCCTCTTGGGTAACCCTTCTCTAGGGCGCGTACTGCCCCATTTCTTGGAGGGGTGTGTGTGTGTGTGTGTGTGTGTGCGCGCGTGTGCAGTGTGTGAGGTGTGCGAGGGGCTCCGCAGAGAGGATCCTGGCAGCAGAGGCTCAGCCTCGCAGATGGTCCTGGGCAGCTCACATCTCTGCCCTTCTCTCAAAACAGAAGGACCAGGAGCCCTTTGGTCTTGCAGGGGCCCGGAGTGGATTGGCCATGGGTCTGGGATTATAGTGGTGATGTCCTCTTAGGTCTGCCTTGGTCATCTGTTCTGGAGGTGACTCGTTCTCTTTATCCTTTTAAAAAATAATAATTCCAGTTTGTGCTCAAGGCTCAAAACTGCTATAAATGAAACCATTACACAGGTGGACCCTGTTATCTGTAGATTCCATATCTGCAGATACTCCGTGATGAGCGCGGGAAGACACCCGACTTTGGCATACGGGGGTGGGGGGACCCATGCCAACCTCACAGATCCGCATGTCGGAGGTGGCCGGAAATGACCATGGAGCTCATTTCTGGATGCCATTTTCTTCTACAGAGCCACAAAATTGCTCCCAACTTTGTGTTAAGAAATTATTTTAAGGTGGGGGCTGCCGATTTTTGCTCAATTTGGGGGCACAGCATGACTCAGGGGAAGCAGCAGAGCACGGTAAGAAGCTCCTCCCACCCCGTGAAATTCGGCCAGTTTTCAGCCGACTGGGAACCTAATGCCCATGATCCCGTAGGATCCAGTTACCCAATATTTGCAGTTTCCATATCTGCAGCTGCAGCTGAATATCGAGGCTCTCCTGTATAATGCTGAAGATACAACTGCAAGAAAAACAGTACATTAGAATGGTCAGCAGGATCAGTGCCCAGCAGAATACACTCAGCCTTCCTGCTGAGATAGCCGCAGCCTCACTGCAAGAGGGCTCCACCCGCAGCCTGAGCCACTTGGGGTCTCGAAAGGTCCTGCGGCTGCCAACAGAGCTTGGCCACAGCTCTGGGGACAAGGAGGCCCACTGGAGAGCAAAAGCTGAAGGTGAGGCTTCAAGGTGATGGGAATGCAGAAGAGCCCACCCGGAGAGCAGGGATCAGGCAGGAGCTCCTCTGGAACATGGAGTCTCTCTTCTCAAGCACACGGGGGGCTTCTCGGGGGAGCCCTGTTACAGCAGGTGGGGGCGCTGTGGTGGGCACCCTTGGAAGCTCTGCCCCTGCAGAGACGGGTGCTGAAGCCCTCCCCCACTCCACCCCCTCTGCTCTTACAGTCTGACCAGACGCCCACTTTCGCTTCTGGAGGGAGCCTCCCTGTGTTGGGGAGTGCTGAGGTGCCCAGCCTTCGAATCGTGGGAAGCATCTCCCCTCATGAACAGCGTTGGTCTCTTCAGACAGAAGGCTGGGGGGAGCCAGGCCTGCTCATCCAAGCAGGTGGCTGCCTGCCCGCCTGCCCTCTTGTCTCCGAAGCAGAGAGGCAGACCCAGACCCCTTTCCGTTCCCTTCTCCCTCTGCTGTACCCCTTGATTGGGAGTGGGGAGCAGGTTCAAGCAGGACAGCCCCAGGAGAACCGGGAAAGAGGCCCTCCCCTCTGCCTCGGCTAGTAGCGTTCTCACCGGACTCCCAGCTGCATATGAGATGGTGAATGCTCAGGCGCCGAGAAGCTCCAGCATGAGGTGGCCGGAATCAGGGTGCTGGTTGACAGGAGCTCAGGTTTCTAGCCTTGACTCGGCCAAGGCCTTGACGTGGTGGCCAGTTTCAGGGTCCCAACTTTCAGATCAGGTGGGGACATAAGAAGAGCCCTGCTGGATCAGGCCCCCCAGGGAGGCCCATCTCTTCCAGCATCCCGTTTCACACAGTGGCCCTCCAGGTGCCTCCGAGAAGCCCAAAGGCAAGAGGGATGTGCCTGCCCTCCCTCCTGCTGCGGTGGCTCCCCTGCAACTGCTACTCAGAGGCATCCTGCCTTGGAGGCTGGTGGCCTATAGCCCTCCGACTAGTAGCCGTTGATAGGCCGGCTACTGAGCAGATGCCATTTCCCGCCGAGAGCTGCAGAGCGGCTCAAGGGCCAAGGCAGGAAGATGCTTAGCCGTTGAAGGAAGCAGGCCTGAGGCAAAGGATGCGGCAGGGACTCCACCAGGCACCTACAGCCTGGGTGCGCAGCCTGCCACCAGGGAATTCCCCTTGAGCGCAGTGGGGGCTTATCCTCACGAGCCAGGCGGGCGCCAACGGAGGCCGCGTGTGTGGCTCCTCGCCCTCACTTCCTGCCCCGCCCAGGAGGGCTGGCCCTTTGTCAGTGGGCTCTGCCCCCAGGGATGCTCTCGGCTACCAGGCCGCTCCTACAAGAGGAGCTGGGCCATTGGCTGTGAGTGACCTTCTTCAGAAATGCTGGAGGCAGCCCAGGTTTGCGTGCTGGCCCAACTCTTTGTCAGGCTTTTGTTGCATGTGACTTCCCTCCTGGGCTGTTTCTAACAGAACTTCCAGGGGATTACGAGAGTGCTAGTCTTCTGCAGCGGAAATAAGAGCCTTTTGGCAGCTTAAAGACGATCAGACTTGTTGTAGCAGGAGCTCATTTTATGTGGTCCAGCCGCAGTTCTCAACCTTGGGCTCCTAGATGGGGACAATTATTGGACGAGGAATCCCATCCTCCCCAACCACCAAGGCCAACATCAGGGACCCAAGGCGGAGAACCCCTCTTCTGCAGCACAGATGTTGCTCTTTCAAGGGGCCATATGACTCTTGGATTTTGCTAAAACGTGTAGCTTTGTAGAACCTGTCTCCAGCAGAGGGCAGGATCTGCTCAGGTACGAAGGCAGGAGTCGAGTCTCCTCATCTGCCTTGGGGAGGAATTCTCCGGTTGCAAACAGAAAGCAGCCCCATGGGGTTGTGCTCCTCCCTGCTTCTTTTCCCAGGCGTCTGTCCCCTCTGCCTTTGATCGAAGAGGGTGAGGGGCGCTAGGCACACCCCAGACCCCCAGGGCATGGCTTTTGCACTTGTAGGAGAGGTCCTCCCCCCCACCCCCAGGCCTCAACCCCTTTTCTGTCTTTGTCAAGGCGGTGATTTGCTGTTAACATGACTCCACCAGCCACTGAGTCTGCTTTCTAGCAAGAGGCCTTAGTCCCAGAAAAGTGGTCCAAGCCCCGGCTTTGACTCTGGGTGGTTTGAGAGCAGATTCATAATTTAAAATGAGGCGTTTGCTTTATAGTGAATAAAAGTGAATATAGATTGTGGCTTGTCGATCACAGCGGTCCTTATGGGGCTTGTGGAGCACCTTTTCCTCACTTTTCTGCCCAGCAGAATATCTCTGTTATAGGAGTGGGGGAAAGGCATTCTTGCACAGAAAGTGCACATGCGCGCACACACACATGTGCATTGCTGGGGTGGGGCTGGGGAATCCATGCACTTAGCTGTGCACATGCAGCCTGCTGGGCCTCTGGATTGGGGCCAGATCTGCAGATGCAACTGGGGTTTTTTGGATGCAGTTACATTTTCTCCCTGGAGCAGTTTCTTGCAACATATTTCTGCACACTGACTGACTCTTGCTGGATTAGGGCAGCGGGTTTTTTGCCCTGTGCTTGGCACAAATTCTGTTAATTTCACTGAATTCCCATGCAAGTATAGTGTGGGATTTTAACTTAATAATTTTTGGAAATATATATATACAGGTGAAACTCGGAAAATTAGAATATTGTGCAAAAGTCCATTAATTTCAGTAATGCAAATTAAAAGGTGAAACTGATATATGAGACAGACGCATTACATGCAAAGCGAGATAAGTCAAGCCTTAATTTGTTATCATTGTGATGATCATGGCGTACAGCTCATGAAAACCCCAAATCCACAATCCCAGAAAATTAGAATATTACATGGAACCAAGAAGACAAGGATTGAAGAATAGAACAATATCGGACCTCTGAAAAGTATAAGCATGCATATGTATTCAGTACTTGGTTTGGGCCCCTTTTGCAGCAATTACTACCTCAATGCAGCGTGGCATGGATGCTATCAGCCTGTGGCACTGATGAGGTCTTATGGAAGACCAGGATGCTTCATTAGCGGCCTTCAGCTCTTCTGCATTGTTTGGTCTCGTGTCTCTCATCCTTCTCTCGGCAATGCCCCATAGATTCTCTATGGGGTCAGGTCAGGCGAGTTTGCTGGCCAATCAAGCACAGAACACTGTATACTTTTCAGAGGTCCGATACTGTTCTATTCTTCAATCCTTGTCTTCAATCCATTTGGGACTAAGCAGAGACTACGCAGGGGGGTGGGGTGGGGGGTAGCGAACACCTAAGAAATTCACTTATTAGACTTTCAAAATGGTGAGGAAAAAGTCAGAAGACTGGCTGGCTGGGGAGGAGTTCGACTAACGGGTGTCAAAGTGTGCCGGCTGATTGCATGCACAGGGCTGTTTGCTGTCCAAGGCTTCTGTGGCACTGCCTGGTTAGTTGTGCGTAGCCTTCCGTCCCCCCCTCGCTGGTGTCTGCCAGAGCGAACCCTTTCTGTGCTCTGTCCCGGGTCGGTCATGTTCTGCTGCTGTCTGGCTGGTCTCCCTGCCCTGCTTCTCTCCAGTGGCCCCAGGGGGTTCCTTGTCCACTGTGTGGACTTGAAGGGGTGGGTGAGCTCTCTTCTGGACACTGTTCTGGATGGACTGGCTTCCATGCCTCTCCTTTGCGCTGGCATTTGCAACCCTAAAGACTGTGTCTGTGTCTGTGTCTGTGTCTGTGTCTGTGTCTGTGTCTGTGTCTGTGTCTGTGTCTGTGTCTGTGCGTGCATCCCGTTCTCAGCCTGCCACTGCCTGCGGGGCACAGACTCTCCCGTTGTAAAGGTTCCCTCCAGTCTTGCTCTTGTCTTGTTGCAGTGCCCAGTTGGGAGATGCTTGAAGGCTCAGAGGCCAAAGACGTCTCTCAGGCTGCCGGGTTGCTGCCTTCTGCGCAGGGCTCTCGGATCCACCCCTCTCACGTCACTGCTCGGTCCCTGCTGAAATGCCCCCGTTCTGTAAATGGCACATTGAGAGGAAGCTTATGAGAGCAAATGTGCATTCACGGAGCTTTGCTCAGCCATGACCTTAGTACTTAGTGGTCAGGGTTGTAGAATTGCACCCCAGGTGGCGAAACCACAGATGGGAGGCAAATTGGGCCCTGCGCTCTGTGGCTTCGCCACATGGCTAGGGGGTAATTGTTCCATCAGGGAAGCACTGCTGCTGATGGTCCCAGCGTTACGGTACGGAGGTCAGTAGAACAGAACCTTGGTTTCCCGGGTGTGAACTGTAGCTCCTCGCGGTGGTCCTAGCACACCCTGCTCTGAGAAGCCTCCCAAAGCGAGTGCGAGGCCTTCTTGGGGCTTGACCCGTTCAGCAGTGGACTCCTGCCTCTCGATGCTGCAGGGGCAGAGTGCTGGCGAAGGCCACACTCCCCTCCCTGGTGCCTTGCCTCGAACACGGAGACCTCCCCAGCCTTTGAGGGTCAATGGTGGTATGCTTTGATACTGTGCTGCACAGATTGATCTGCTGTTTTAACGCCAGTCTCTGTGTTTAATTCTTTCTTTTTTAAAAAAAACCCAGAAATCGCCTGCCAAGAAGCTGAGCCATGCCATTAGTAAGTCTCTGGGTTGTGTGCCTGCTAGGGAGCCGCCTCCTCACCCGGTCTACCCGGAACAGCCGGAGAAGCCCCTTGACCTGGCCCGTCTAGTGTGAGTATCTGTTCTCCTCCTCTTCTTCTAAATGTCGTTTGTTCTGTTCAGTTTTCCTTTTCCGAGGTTTTTCTGTGGGGAGGTCTTGGTGAGGGTGAATCTCTCAGGAGTGCGGACTCCCCCACCCGCTTTTGTAGAAATGGTATTGTGTTCTGGAGAGCAGGAGAGGCTTGTCCTAATGGGCCGGGGGCAGCAAAGGAGGCACAGCTGCCTCTGCTTCCCTCCCTCTCTTCCTGCCTTGCCCAAAAGATGTGCTGCCTGCAGGCTGGCCATTCGTCAGGTGCAGCTGTGTAGTTAAGGACACAGCTCTACCTTATGAATGGCAAGCCTGCAGGCAGCGTGGCCCTCAGGCGGGGCAGGAAGAGAGGGAAACCCGAGCTGTCTCCTTGGGCGCCCCGTCTCATTAGGACCAGCTGCTATGGCTGGAGAGGGGGCTGGGCAGAGCAACAAATACTCTCTGCCTGGGAGGCATCTCAGATGGGTCTGGACTTTTGTGGCATGGGTGGTGCCCTCCATTGATTCTGGGCAAATGCACATTGGCTCCTTCCAGCACTGATTAGATGTCCCGTCTCCGATGGTCTCGGGACTTCCTCCTGTCATTCCTCAAGTGCTTGTTTCAAAAGAGGGTTGGCTGTGTCCGGTGGCAGGGCCGTCTTCCAAAGAGCGGGTTTTGTGGCTGGCCTCTGAGCGAGAGGGCCTCGGCCTCCGCTGCCTCGCTTTCTGAAGCCACGAGGGAGTGCCTCATACGTGCCGAGGCTTCCGCTGGGGGGCCATGTGATGCCGGTGGTTCTTCCAGGATTACTGTGTGAGCAGGACCTGATGGGGACTGAGGCTCCTGTCATGGAGCCATTGCTGGGAAAGTGAGGCGGCTGATGCTGGAGCCACCGGCTCACACCTGCGCAGCCTCCACCTCGCTCGGCTTGCTTGGCTGGCAGGATCGCAAGCACCCGACGTTGCTTCGGAAGAGGATGCCCAAGCGAAGCCTCTGGCTGCCTGGCCGGGGCAGGTGGGTCTGGAAGAGGCGCACATGGTGTGTGTGTGTGGGGGGGGGGCAAGCGGACCCTCTTGGCGTTCTGAGGCCTGCCTCGGTGAAGTGGTGTCTGAAGGGTCTAAGCTGTCCAGGGGCTGCCTCCATAGGGCGGGCCGCTGTGATGCGTCGTCCCTTTGCGTTGGGGAGGGAGTTCTCAGAAGGCTGAGCAGCTTCCCTGAGCTGAAGGACCTGACTTCTCTCTCCCTTGTTGGGGGTTTTTTGGGGGGGGCGGGGCAGTGGGCGTCTTTTGCTTGGGCACCATGTCAATAAGTTCCTTCTAAGCACAGAGCAAAGGAACAATATGTTCCTTTCCCAGACTCGAGTATTTGCAGCTCATAGTGGTACAGCAAGTGGCCGTCAAGGATGTTGGCGCAGCCTTGAGCCTTGGGGAGATCCTGAGGGTGTCTGTCGGAGGTGGCAGGGTCATCGTTTTCCCCCTACAGAGATTATGCTTCATGTCTGCAGGATTCGAAAAGGAGCAATCCTCAGGAGGGGACGGGAGCAGAACGGATGGAACAGAGCGAGCTGCCTTCTACCGAGTCAGACTCTTGGTCCATCTCGCTCAGGATTGTCTGCCCAGACTGGCAGCGGCTTCTCCAAGGTTGCAAGCAGCCTTATCTGAAGCCGCTGCCAGGGCAGGAACTTGGGACCTTCTGCATGCAAGCAGGCAGGTGCTCTTCCCAGAGCGGCCCCATCCCCTACTATCTTCCAGTGCTCACACATGTGGTCTCCCATTCAGATGCAAACCAGGGCAGACCCTGTGTAGCAAAGGGGAGAAGCCATGCTTGCTACCATGAGACCAGCTGTCCTCCCATGTGGCATTGCATGTGAAAGGCTCTCTGGCAGCGGGCCTGAGGCTCCCGAGGAGCTGGCGGTGAATCCAGGAACAGAGGGCAGAGGTCATAAGAACATAAGAACAGCCCTGCTGGATCAGGCCCAAGGAGGCCCAACTAGTCCACCAGATGCCGCTGGAAGCCACAGGCAGGAGTTGAGGGTGTGCCCTCTCTCCTGCCATTACTCCCCTGCAACTGGTACTCAGAGGCATCCTGCCTTTGAGGCTGGCCCACAGCCCTCTGACTAGTAGCCATTGCTAGACCTCTCCTCCATGAAGTCATCCAAACCCCTCTTAAAGCCATCCAGGTTGTTGGCTGTCACCACCTCCTGTGGTAGAGAGTTCCACAAGTGGTTCACGCGTTGTGTGAAAAAGTACATCCGTTTGTTGGTCCTAGACCTCCTGGCAATCAATTTCATGGAATGACCCCTGGTTCTCGTGTTGTGTGAGAGGGAAAAGAATCTCTCTCTCTCCACTTTCTCCACACCATGCATGATTGTATAGACCTCTAGCATGTCTCCCCGCAGTCGTCGTTTTTCTAAACTAAAAAGCCCCAGGTGCTGTAGTCTTGCCTCATAAGAAAGGTGCTCTAGGCCCCTGATCATCTTGGTTGCCCTCTTCTGCACCTTTTCCAGTTCTACAATGTCCTTCTTTAGATGTGGTGACCAGAATTGTATGCAGTACTCCAAGTGTGGTCACACCATAGTTTTGTATAAGGGCATTATAATGTCAGCCGTTTTATTTTCAATCCCCTTTCTAATGATCCCTAGCATGGAATTTGCCTTTTTAACAGCTGCCACACATTGAGTCGACACTTTCAATGAGCTGTCCACCACGACCCCAAGATCCTCTCCTGGTCCGTCACCGACAGCTCGGATCCCATCAGCATATACTTGAAATTGGGGTTTTTCGTCCCAATGTGCATCACTTTATACTTGCTAACATTGAACCTCATTTGCCATTTTGTCGCCCACTCCCCCAGTTTGGAGAGATCCTTTTGAAGCTCCTCACAATCCATTTCACTACCCGGGAGAGCTTGGTATCATCTGCAAATTTGGCCACATCTCTGCTTACCCCTGCTTCTAGATCATTGATTAATAAATTAAAAAGCACCGGTCCCAGTACAGATCCCTGGGGGACCCGACTTCTTACTTCCCTCCATTGTGAAAACTCTCCATTTTTACCTACTCTCTGTTTCCTGTCTTTTTTAGCAATCCACACATGTACTTGTCCCTTTATCCCATGACAGCTAAGTTTCCTCAGGAGTCTTTGATGAGGAACTTTGTCAAAAGCTTTTTGGAAGTCCAGGCAGACGATGTCAACTGGATCACCTTGATCCACACACTCGTTGACACTCTCAAAGAAGTCCAAAAGGTTGGTGAGGCAAGATTTACCTTTGCGGAAGCCATGCTGGCTCACTCCCAGCAGGGCCTGTTCTTCTAGGTGCTTTACAATTTTATCCTTGAGGATGCTTTCCATCAATTTGCCTGGAACGGACGTTAGGCTAACTGGCCTTTAATTTCCCGGATCGCCCCTGGATCCCTTTTTGAAAATCGGTGTTACATTTGCTACTCTCCAGTCCTCTGGTACAGAGCCCGATTTCAGGTATAAGTGGAAAATTTTAGTGAAGAGGTCGGCAATTTCACATTTGAGTTCTTTGAGAACTCTTGGATGGATGCCATCCGGCCCTGGTGATTTGTTAGCTTTCAGTTTTTCCAGACAGTTTAGAACATCATCCCTTTTATCTGACTCAGCTCTCTAGCCTCCATCCCTAAAAAGCCTGGTTCAGGAACAGGTATATGCTCAGTATCCTCTGCCATGAAGACAGATGCAAAGAACTCATTCAGCTTCTCTGCAACCTCCATATCCTCCTTAATAATCCCTTTCACTCCCTCATTGTCTAATGGTCAAACTGCCTCCCTGGCAGGTTTCCTGCTTCTGATGTACTTAAAGAAGTTTTTGTTATTCCCCTTGATACTTTTGGCTAAATTTTCCTCAAACTCTCTTTCCACCTCCCTTATTGTTGCCTTGCATTTCTTTTGCCAGAGTTTGTGTTCCTTTCTGTTCTCTTCATTTGGACAGGCCTTCCAATTTCAGAAGGAAGTCTTCTTCCCTTTTATGGCTTCCTTGACAGTACCCGTTAGCCATGCTGGCATCCTCCTGGACTTAGTGGTACCTTTCCTCCTTTTGGGTATACAATCTAACTGGGCTTCTAGTATTGTGGTTTTGAGTAAACTCCATGCACTCTGAAGTGACTCTCCTGATTGCCCCCCTCAGCTTTCTTTTCACCATACTCCTCATTTTGGAGACGTTTCCTCTTCTGAAATTCAAAATGTCTGTGTTAGACATCCTTGGTGATTCTCTCCCCGCATGTATGCTGAATTTGATGGCACTGTGGTCACTGTTCCCTAAAGGGTCGATGACACTGACATCACGCACCAGGTCCTGGGTGTCACTCAGAATTAGATCCAAGGTCGCCTTCTCTCTGGTCGGTTCCATGACCAACTGTTCTAGGGCACAGTCATTTAGCGTATCTAGAAATTTGACCTCTTTGTCCTGACTTGAATGTGAATTTACCCAGTCTATGTGTGGGTAGTTGAAATCACCCATAATTACAGCCCTGCCTCTCCTTGACACCTCCCTGATTTCCTCCTGCAACTCCCAGTCACTGTCGGCATTTTGATCTGGAGGGCGATAGCACGTCCCCAGTAACACGTTCCCTTTCCGGCCTTGTATAGTCACCCACAGGGTTTCTGTGGAGGACTCCAGTCCACCTAGGTTTTCTAGCTTTTCTAGTTTTTGTCATCTTTCTAGTTTTCTAGATTCTATCCCTTCTTTAATATACAGTGCTACCCCTCCTCCAAGGCGCCCCTCCCTGTCCTTTCTATAGAGTTTATACCCAGGGATAACAGTGTCCCACTGGTTCTCACTGTTCCACCATGTTTCTGTTATGCCCACTATATCTATTTCTGCATTAGCAACCAAGCACTCCAGCTCACCCATCTTGGCTCGGAGGCTTCTGGCATTGGCATATAAGCACCTATACACTGAATCTCTCCCCTGATGTATGTTATTCTTTTGACTCTTTGACCTGCAGGCACAGGCTCCTGTCTGCTCTTTATGTGGTTCTGCTCTGACCCCTTCTGTTTTATCTGAATCCTTTGCACCCTCACACTTTAAAGGATGGCTTCTGCTGAATGGGATACTCCCCATCTCCCATCGGCTGTTCCCCAGGTGTCATTTTAAAAGCTGCTCTGTAACCTTTTTTATTTTAAGCGCCAGCAGTCTGGTTCCATCTTGGTTCAAGTGCAGCCCGTCCCTTTTGTACAGGCCTTGCTTGCCCCAAAATGTATCCTAGTGCCTAAATCTAAACCCCTCCTCCCGGCACCAACGTCTCATCCACGCATTGAGACCCCTCAGCTCTGCCTGTCTCACTGTACCTGTGCGTGGAACAGGTAGCATTTCTGAGAATGCTACCTTAGGGGTCCTGGACTTCAATACACTACCTATCAGCCTAAATTTGGCTTCCAGGTCTGTTGGTCACGCTCTCTCTCTCTCTCTCTCTCTCTCTCTCTCTCTCCTGATTCTATCCTGCCTTTCTTTAAAAATAATCATCGTGGCTTTTGCTCATTAAAGCAATAATAAAATAGCAATTAGCCTAAAAACAAATTACAGTGGAGTTACAGATGCAGCAGTTCAAGGCTTATTAAAAGCATCACCTGGGAAGAGCCTGTTGGAACGAGACCAGCTTCACAGCCCTCCTGGCTCAGGCCAAGAGCTCCCATCAGTGGAAGTGTGGGGAGAGTGAGCAGGTTGTTCTGGCGTGGAGCAGCCTCTCCCTTGCGGAAGTAGAAGGGGCTTGAGAAGAGACCGCTTTCCACCCATGTCCGCCTTCCTCTGAGCAGTGTTTCAAGGAGCAGAAGGAGGGGCAGGTTGGCAGCTGGGGTGAAGAAAGAGGGCTTGTGGGGGACGGGGTTTGACTGGAGAAGGGCTTCCCTCTTCGCTGACTCATTTTGGAGCCCCACGGCAGGTCAGAGGGCTGTTGGTTCAAATGGCCCCCTTTCCAAGAGCACCAGGGGCAGGTCTGGGTTCTGCTTTTCCATGCTGGGGTCGTTAAACAGAAGCCGCTGCCTAGAGATGTGCTGCCTTCAGGATGTCTGTCAATGGCTACTAGTCGGAGGGCTACAGGCCACCTCCAGCCTCAAAGGGTGGAGCCAGCGTGGTGTAGTGGTTAGAGTGCTGGACTAGGACCAGGGAGACCCGAGTACAAATCCTCATTCAGCCATAAAACTAGCTGGGTGACTCTGGGCCAGTCACTTCTCTCTCAGCCTAACCTACTTCACAGGGTTGTTGTGAAAAGAGAAACTCAAGTATGTAGTACACCGCTCTGGGCTCCTTGGAGGAAAAGCGGGATAAAAATTTAAAAATAATAAAATAATAATAATAATAAAGGCAGGATGCCTGTGAGTACCAGTTGCGGGGGAGTAACAGCAGGAGAGAGGGCACACCCTAAACTCCAGCAGCATCTGGTGGGCCGCTGTGGGAAACAGGATGCTGGACTAGACGGGCCTCCTTGGGCCTGATCCAGCTGGGCTGTGCTTATGTTCAGCATGTACTGCAGAGTGCCTTGCTTGGCAAGGAGCTCCATTTCCAGGGAATGGTGCTGTGCCCATGCCAAAACCCGCTTCCTGGAATCGGGCCAAGCTTCCTCCTGGCACTCACGCGGCCACGCTCCATCTGTCTCTGCATGCCTGCCTTAGACTGGTGCAGGCCATGCGTCCCTTTAGCTCCGGATTGCCTATGTTGACCTGAATGTTGACCTTGATAAAGTGGTGGCAGCTTCTCCCCAGTTCAGCACTTGCATCCAGCCCTGCAGTGCCCCCCCCCGCCCCCATGCCTTTACTCAGAAGCCATCCGCTGTGAGTCCTGTTGAGATTTCAGCCAGGGAGGTGTGGCGGGGGGGGGAGGTCATGGTGCCCAAGGGGTGTCCCAGGTCTGGGACAGATGCCTTAAATCGGGCCTCCCAACTCCCAGGGATGCATTTTGGCTTTGAGACAGAGCAATTGTGGTTAAATTTCAATTATTGTGTGTTGTACTTTGGAACAACATTACATAAATTATTAAACCCTAGGCCTTCATCAGGGTCATCTGCTAAGTAGGAGAATTTTTTCAAGCTTGCTGTTTAATGGGAAAGCTTCAAATGTGAATTCTGAAAAAGGGAGAGAGAAAATTAAAGGAGAGAAGCAGGACTTGTCCAAAACTCAGAGATAAAGATGTGCTGCAGATTGCTGTGGTTCCAGAGGACAAGGTGCTGTTTGCACTGGTAGCTGGGGAAAGTCACTCACCCAGCAGACAAAGCCTTGCCGCCGCCTTGTGTAGCTCTTCATCGCAGCTCCTGCCTCTTCGCTTCCGAATCTGGTTCTGTCCTGATCCCAAAGCACAGCAAACTCGGACTGATGCCTGCAGGTGCGCTCGGAGGGTCTCGCTAGCAGGCTGCCTTCTCCTGGGCCAGCCTGGGCCTGCCTGGAAACCAAGTGGCCTTTTGTCCCATCGGCAGGGAAAGCCGAGCTGCTCCCGAGGGTGGGTGCGGGGGGCATCCGGTGGGGCTGGCCCTGGGTGCCTTGGCCCCCTCACCCAGCTTGCTCTAGTCCATACGCTTTGTAAAGCTACCTGCGGGCAGATCGTTTGGCATGGAAGGGCGCTCTGAAATGCCTCTCTGCCGCCAAGAGGGCTGGAAAGTGGTGGTGTTGCTGTTATTCCCTCCCAGCTGCCTTTCAGTGAGATCCCCCAGGAAATCTATCATACGGAGGCCATCACAGAATCAGCGATAAACCAGCAGCATCAAGAGCCTAAAGAACAGGAGAGGAGTGAGCAGCCGCTGGCAGAGGACATGGGGCAGCTGCAGCATCTGGGAGCAGGCAGCCCAAGCCCCATCGCCTCATGATGATGCCCCTCTGGACAGCACGCCGGCCAATGGGCAGGGGTGGGGTCCAAGTGGCCCCTTGTCCTTCCTCAGAGGGTACAGAACAGGCCCTCCCGCCCCGATGACGGGAGAGATCAAGCAGGCTCCCTTGGGCAGCCCCCAGGCCAAATCCTCTGCCCCCCCCCCATTGAGAGAGACTCGCCTCTCAGCCCCTCCACTCAGGGTCCTGTGGGCTGGCCCAGCAGATGGTAGTGGGGAGGGAGGGGAGGCAAAGAGGCCTCTGTGGGGCCAGCTCCCTGCCCCCCATCCCATGATCAGTTCTCCCTTGGTTTCCCTAGTTACTGTCCAGGTCCTGAGCTGAACATTTTGTACTTTCTTCTGCTTTATCTTAGGGTTCCACGGTGTCATTTGTAGATGGAATGTTGACTTAAAAATAAATCAAAACAAAGCCACTTTAGAAGCTTGGAGCTGAGTTACAGCTGAAGCCCAAATAGGCTTCCTAAGATCTGGAGGTTCCCGTTCCCAACCTGGTGAGCTGCAGAGAGCGAGCTTCTGGCTGAGCAGGCCTGGAGAAGTGTGCTGCCGAGGCCCCCAGGCCCCTCCCCGCTCTCCTTCCAAATTATGCCCCTTTCTATTCCTCCTCCTGGCTGAGCAGTGGGGCAGCACTTAGTTCTTCGAAAAGGGGAGGAGAACCTCCCTTGGCTACCACTCGCTCAGTGCCTGCTGCCTTACGTTCAGTGGCCTATAGAAGCCTTTGAATGATGAGAGGAAAAGCAAAGGGCCCCATAAGGACATCCGTATACCGCTTTAAAAATATAGCCTTCCCATTGATTGATTGAATAAGTGTCAAGTCGGTGTCGACTCTCAGCGACCAGCTAGATAGATTCTCTCCGGGATGATCTGTCTTCCACTTGGCCTTTAAGGTCTCTCAGTGGTGCCTTCATGGCTGTCGTCATTGAGTCCATCCACCTGGCTGCTGGTCGTCCTCTTCTTCTCTTTCCTTCAACTTCTCCCAGCATTATGGACTTCTCAAGGGAGCTGGAACTTCGCATAATGTTTCCCAAATATGATAGTTTGAGCCTGGTCATTTGTGCCTCAAGTGAAAATTCTGGATTGATTTCTTCTGTGACCTCTTTGGTTGTTTTACTGGCTGTCCATGGTATCCCCAAAAGTCGTCTCCAGCACCAAAGTTCAAAATCATCAATACTTTTTCCATCTTGCTTCTTCAAAGTCCAGCTTTTGCATCCATCGAGTGTCATGGGAAAAACCATTGTCCGGACAATTCTAATCTTTGTAGGTGTAGACATGTCACGGCCTCTAAATATCCCTTTCCAAGGCCCTCATTGCTACCCTACCAAGTGCTGGTCTGCGGCGTATTTCTTGACGGCTGTATCCTTTACTGTTGACAATTGATCCTAAAATGTAGAAGCTATCCACCACTTCAGTGTCTTCACTGAAGGCCTTCCCATAGCCTTCTAAAAACTGTAGCTGAGCAGACTACCCAAAAAGGCAGGGAGGCTGAAACACCATCACCATCCCACACTGCCCGGGACCTCTGTAGCTCAAGCCCTGGGCGTCTGTACAGGAGGAGCTGCTAAAGGCCCCGCCCTGTCCAAACCCACTCTGAGTCTACATGGTCCTTCTTGGCTGTTTTCAGTCAAATCTTGCTGAGACCTTTTTCTCTGGACCTGGACCTTTCTGTGATTGACAGCAGCCTTCAGGCTCCGTGTTGAGCCATGTGGTTCATTGCTGTGAGGAAGAGCTCCCAGCTGGTGTGCTTTCTCCCATTCCTTGCCCACAACTCCTGCCTGGAGGCTTCCAGCGGCATCTGGTGGGCCACTGTGCAAAACAGGATGCTGGACTAGATGGGCTTCTTTGGGCCTGATCCAGCAGGGCTGTTCTTATGTTCTTACATGGGGCACGTAGGAACAGAGGAAGCAGCCTCCTACCGAGTCAGACCCTTGGTCCATCCAGCTCAGTATTGTCTACACAGACTGGCAGCAGCTTCTCCAAGGTTGCAGGCAGGAAACTTCCCCAGCCCTATCTGGAGATGCTGCCAGGGAGGGAACTGGGGATCTTCTGTATGTGAGTATGCAAATGCTGTTCCCATCCCCTCAGGGCAGGCCTGCTCAGCTTAGACCCCCAGCTGGTTTTGGAGCATAACTCCTGTGATCCCCATCCACAGTAGCCAATAGCCAGGGATTATGGGAGTTGTAGGCCAACATCTGCAAGAGGGCCAAAGTTGAGCAGGCCTGCCTCAGGGGAATCTCTTACAGTGCTCACATGTAGTCTCTCATTAAAATGCAAACCAGAGTAGGCCCTGCTTAGCAAAGGAGACAATTCATGCTTGCTACCACCTAATGGTGCAGCAGGGAAATAACTTGCCTAGGGAGCAAGAAATTGCTGGTTCAAATCCCCACTGGTATGTTACCCAGACTATTGGAAACACCTATATCAGGCAGCAGCGATATAGGAAGATGCTGAAAGGCATCATATCATACTAAGCAGGAGGAGGCAATGGTAACCCCTCCTGCATTCTACCAATTCAACCATGGGGCTCTGTGGTCGCCAGGACTCGACACCGACTCAATGGTATGTTCCTCAAACTTTTTGCATCCGTTATAGTCTCTTTGCATTTCTTTTGCCAGAGTTACATAGGAACATAGGAAGCTGCCATATACTGAGTCAGACCATTGGTCCATCTAGCTCAGTATTGTCTTCACAGACTGGCAGCAGCTTCTCCAAGATTGCAGGCAGGAATCTCTCTCAACCCTATCTTGGAAATGCTGCCAGGGAGGGAACTTGGAGCTTAGATGCTCTTCCCAGAGCAGCTCCATCCCCTGAGGGGAATATCTTGCAGTGCTCACACTTCTAGTCTCCCTTTCAAATGCAACCAGGGCAGAACCTGCTTAGCTAAGGGGACAAGTTATGCTGGCTTCCACAAGACCAGCTCTCCTCTCCTTGTTTGTTCCTTTCTGTTCTGTTTATTTGGGCAGGACTTCCATTTTCCAAATGAAGTCTTTCCCCCTTTTATAGCTTCCCTGACTCTACTTGTTAGCCATGCTGGTATCCTCCTAAACTTAAGAGGGGTTTGGATAACTTCATGGAGGAGAGGTCTATCAACGGCTACTAGTCGGAGGGCTGTAGGCCACCTCCAGCCTCCAAGGCAGGATGAGTACCAGTTGCAGGAGAGTAACAGCAGGAAAGAGGGCATGCCCTCAACCCCTGCCTATAGGCTTCCAGCGGCATCTGGTGGGCCACTGTGTGAAACAGGATGCTGGACTAGATGGGCCTTCTTGGGCCTGATCCAGCAGGGCTGTTCTTATGTTATTATGTAACCTGGTGGTACCTTTCCTTGCACCAGGTCCTGGGCACCACCCAGGACTAAATCCAAGGTTGCCCTCTCTCTGGTTGGTTCTGAGTCCAGCTGTTCTAAGGCACAGTCATTTAGCATGTCTTGTAATTTGGCCCCTCTGTCAATACCCACATGTGAATTTGCCCAGGCTATGTGAGGGTAATTGAAGTCACCCATTATTACAGCTCTGTCTCTCTCTGACATCTCTCTGATTTGCTTCTCCAAATCCAGATCAATCTTGGCATTTTGATCCAGCAGGCGATAGCATGTCCCTGGTAACACATTTCTTTTCAGTCCTCTTATTGACACTCATAGTGATTCTGTGGAGAACATAAGAACAGCCCTGCTGGATCAGGCCCAAGGAGGCTCATCTAGTCCAGCCTCCTGTTTCGCACAGTGGCCCACCAGATGCCGTGGGGACCCACAGCCAGGAGTTGAAAGGGGCATGCCCTCTCTCCCGCTATTACTCCCCTGCAACTGGTACTCAGAGGCATCCAGCCTTTGAGGCTGGAGGTGGCCCACAGCCCTCCAACTAGTAGCCATTAGTAGACTAGTAGCCATGGAGGACTCTGGTCCTCCTAGGTTTTCTAGCTTGTTGGAATCTAGCCCTTCTTTAACATACAGTGCTGCTCCACCCCACAATCTGCCCCTCCCTGTCCTTTCTATAGAGTTGGTATCCAGGAATAACCG
The DNA here is from genome assembly GCF_027244095.1 of Hemicordylus capensis. Taxonomy (NCBI): domain Eukaryota; kingdom Metazoa; phylum Chordata; class Lepidosauria; order Squamata; family Cordylidae; genus Hemicordylus; species Hemicordylus capensis. The sequence continues at coordinate 457,750,441 of NC_069657.1, forward strand.
TCTCCCACTGGTTCTCACCATTCCGCCAAGTTTCCGTTAGGCCCACTATGTCTATGTTTTAATTATCAACCAAGCACTCCAGTTCACCCATCTTAGCTTGGAGGCTTTTGGCATTTGTTTGTTTATTTATTTGTGTGTGTGTGTGTGTGTGTGTGTGTTTGTTAAATGTATATACCACCTTTCTTTAAAACAACCCCAAGGCTTACACAGAATTAAAAACAAAATTATAAAAATGACACAATCAGAAATTGCGATATGCATTGGCATATAAAAACTTATCCACAGAGTCTCTTACCTGGCGTTGGCGTGTGCCATCTCCCTGACTGTCGTTTGACCTTTTTGACCAGTTGTCCTGTGTTTCCATCTGCTCTACTCCTCACTCTACTCTGTCCCCTTCTGCTTTATCTGGAACGTTTGCACCCTCGCACCTTGGGGGATTTTGCTTGCCGAACCAGATCCCACCCAGTTCCTGCTGGCCATCCCCCAGGCGTCATTTCAAAAGCTGCTCTGCAGCCTTTTTGATTCTTAGTGCCAGCAGTCTGGTTCCATCTTGGTTCAAGAGGAGCACCTCCAGTGGGGCATGTCAGGTTGGACTTAGTCTCTCCATCTACCGAATGGCAGAGTGAGTGAGTCCTGGTGAGGGCAGCTCGTGCCTTGCCTGCCCCATTGGGGCACACTCTAAGGGAGCATGGTTGCTCGTTGTCCCTGCTGTGGGGGGCTGCAGTGAACCCCTTCCTCTACTTAGGCCCCCAGTGATTCATCCTGAAGTCTTTACTTGTCTCTAAAATGACTTTCTCTAAGTGAGCATCAGGGCTGTTGGGTACTTGGCCGTGTGTGTGTTCATTCGTTTGTTTAATTTATATACCGCCCTTCCAAAAATGGCTCAGGGCGGTTTACAACAACAACAAAAAAATTAAAATCCAAACTAAATCAATTAAAATCATTTAAAACCAACATTAAAATTTAAAACCAGAGATGTAATTAAAAGCCTGGGTGAATAAATGTGTCTTCAGTGCGTTTTTAAAAGTTGCCAGAGATGGGGAGGCTCTTATTTCAGTAGAAAGTGCATTCCAAAGTCCAGGGGCAGCAAAGGAGAAGGCCTATTTCCAAGTAGCCGCAGGCAAACCTCTCCGGATGACCTTAATGAGTAGTGGGGCTCATGGTGAAGAAGACGTTCTCTTAAATACCCAGGACCTAAGCTGTTTTGGGCTTTATAGGTAATGACCAGCACCTTGTATTTTGCCCAGAAACTTAGCAGCAGCTAGTATAGTTCTTTCAACACGGGAGTAAAATGGCCAGTTTGAAATGGGTCTAGATGATCAGTTTCCTCCAAGACCACCTGGAGCTGGGAGGCTACCACCTTCTCAGTCACCTTGCCAAGCCATGGAAGATTGGAGACAGGCCTGTAGTTGCTTAACTCCAAGGGATCCAAGTCAGGCTTCTTCAGAAGCAATCTAATAATGGCCTCCTTAAGACAAGGAGGCATCCTGCCCTCCCCCAGAGAAGCGTTTATAATCTCTACCAGGCCCTCTACAACAGTCTCCATACCCAATAGTATAAGCCATGTTGGACAAGGATCAAGAGGGCAGGTGGTAGGCTGCACCATTCCAAGCAACTTGTCCACATCCTCAGGAATCATGAACTGAAACTGATCCAGGATCATCACATAAGAGGAGCTGCTGGACACCTCGGCATCAGACTCTGTAACAATTGTAGAGTTTGAATCTAAGTTGGCCCGAATACGAGAGATTTTGTCCACACAAAAACTCATTAAAAACATCACAGCGAGTAATTGTTGGTTCCAAGTACTGAGGCAAGGGGGAAGGGGTGCACATTAGCCCCTTCATGACCCTGAACAACTCTGCCGGACATGAACTTGCGGACACGATACGGGAGGAAAATAATCACTACTTTGCCGCACATATTGCCTGAGCATAGATCTTCAAATGCGCTCTATGTAATAATCTGTCAGATTCGAGTCGAGTCTTATGGCAACAAATCCCATAAGATAAGGATACATTGTTTGAAGAGATTCTTCCTCCATTTGGCTTGAACTTGCTGCCAGTCGGGTTCCTTCCTTCAATGACCTGATGCTTCTACTATTCTGTGTTGCTCTTCATTATCCCTCTACAGATTAAGGCTAGGGCTCTTTCACTTCCTGCCATTTGACTCCCCCATTTTGTCTCTCTGGAGGCCATATTTTAACCTGCTGTAGATTATACTTCATGTATCTGCTGAGATATAGAGCTGAGGATCTCCAAGTACTGGTGGCATTTATGACGCTGTTAGATTAAAGCCATTTGGATGTCTAGCGGCTGATATACTAACATGTGAGAAAAGAAAATCTGAAGCTGCAAAGACAGAATTACAATGGGAACGTGGAACATTAGAAGCATGAATATAGGAAAGCCCGACACAGTGAAAGATGAAATGAATTTACTACAGATTGACACCTTGGGCAGCAGTTAATAAAATGGACTGGAATAGGACACTTTCAGTCAGAAAATCATACTGTTTACTACTTGGGGCACGAAAGACAAAGAAGGAACGGTGTTGCTTTCATAGTTAGGAAGCATATAGCAATGACAGTACTTGGGTACAATGTAGTCAGTGACTGACTAATATCAATTTGATTTCATAGACAACCCTTTAACATGACAGTTCTTCAAGTCCCCGACTGATGCAGAAGAAGAGGAAGCTGATAGGTTTTATGCTCAAGTTCAGTCTGAAATTGACAGAACATGCAAGCAAGATGTGATGCTAGTGGTTGGAGACTGGAATGGCAAAGTTGGAAATGGTAAGGAGGAAAACCAAGTCAGACTGTATGGCCTAGGAAATGAAGCAGAACGACTTCTTAGTTTCTGCCAAGCCAATGATCTCTTCATTGCTAACACTTTCTTCAAACAACCAAAGCGGCGCCTGTACACATGGACATCACCAGATGGAGTACATAGAAATCAAATTGATTACATTACTGGTGCAAGGAGGTGGAAGAGCTCAGTTATAACAGCAAAGACATGGCCGGGGGCCGATTGTGGAACAGATCACTAACTGCTCATGTGCAAGTTCCAAGTCAAGCTAAAGCGGAAAAACAAAGCTATCCAGCAGTTTCCACGATATGATCTTGAGAATGTACCCCACCCCCATTTTCAAGGAGAACATCAGGAACCACTTTGAAGTTCTGAACCTCATTGATAGGGAACCAGAGGAACTGTGGAATGAAATCAAAGAAGTTGTTAAGGACGAATGTGAAAAGAGACTGCCAAAGACCAAGAAACAGAAGAAAGCAAAACGAATGTCAGAACAGACGGTGGAAATTACTGAGGAGAGAAGTCAATCAAGAAAAATAAAGACCTCAGGAAGGAACTTAATAGGGATTTTCAGAAAGCTGTTAGAAGAGACAAGGAGCAGTATTACAATGACATCTGTGAAGACCTTGAGGATGGAAATAGACATGGAAAAACAAGGAAAGTTTTCCAAAATATCTCTAAACTCAGAAGGAGGTTCCAGCCTTGAATTGGTATATTAAGGGATGCCAAAGGACAGATAGTAACTGATTCAGAGAAGATCAAACAGAGATATAAAGAGTATACTGAAAATCTGTACAGCAGGAGCATCAACATCCAAGATACTCTAGAAGATATTCCCTACTTGCAAAAACTTCTAGTACGGGAAGATGAAGTTAGATCAGCACTCCAGTCATTACCAAGTCAGAAGACTAAAGGAACTGAAGGAATAGCTACAGAAATATGGTAGGCAACAGAAGAAGAATCAGTCAAGGCTCTAACCAAACTATGCCAGCAAATTTGGAGAATGACAGTGGCCAACAGGTTGGAAGAGGTCAGTCTGCATACCCATACCAAAGAAAGGAGACTTAACAGATTGCGCAAACCACTGCACAATATCGTTAATTTCACCCACTAGCAAAATAATGCTCAGGATCATCCAGTGCAGGTTAGAGCCCTACGTGGAAAAGGAAATGCCAGATGTTCAAGCTGGTTTCAGAAAAGGCCAAGGAACAAGAAACATCATTGCCGATGCACACTAGATAGTTGAGAAAGCCAAAGAATTTATTGGCTACAGAAAAGTCTTTGATTGTGTTGACCATGTCAAGTTGTGGAATATCATTAGGAAAATGGGTGTCCCAGAACATCTCATTGTTCTCATGAGAAACCTATACACAGGACAGGAAGCTACAGTCCAGAAGGAACATGGTTGAAACAGACTGGTTCCAGATTGGCAAAGGAGTAAGACAAGGCTGTATACTTCTGTATTCAACTTATATGCTGAACATATATTGAGAGAATCTGGATTGGAAGAAGATGAGCGTAGCTTTAAAGTTGGAGGAAGAAACATCAAGAACCTGCACTATGCTGATGACGCCACTCTGATAGCTGAGAATGCAGATGATCTGCAAGCTCTAGTAATGAAAGTCAAGGAGCACAGTGAAAAAATGGGACTACGACTAAATATAAAGAGGACTAAACTAATGACAACGGATACAGCAACCAGCCTCAGAATTGATAATGAAGACATTTAAGTGGTGGATAGCTTCTGCCTTTTAGGATCAACCGTCAATAATAAAGGATCCAGCATTCAAGAAATACGCCGCAAACTAGCACTTGGTAGGGTTGCAATGAAGACCTTGGAAAGGATATTTAGATGCCATGACATTTCTATACCTACTAAGATTAGAATCGTTCGGACAGTGGTTTTCCCCGTGACACTCTTTGGATATGAAAGCTGGACTTTGAAGAAGCAAGAGAGAAAAAGTATTGATGATTTTGAACTTTGGTGCTGGAGACGACTTTTGGGGATACCATGGACAGCCAGGAAAACAACCAAAGGAATCATAGAACAAATCAATCCAGAATTTTCACTCGAGGCACAAATGACCAGGCTCAAACTATCATACTTTGGACACATTATGCAAAGACCCAGTGCCCTTGAGAAGTCCGTCATGCTGGGGAAAATTGAAGGAAAGAGAAGAGGACTCCCCCCCCCGCTTTTCTGTTTCTTATTTCTCTCGGTTTATATCTTTCTTAGAAGAATAAGATGAAGATAAAGCCCAGCAGCAAGGTGGATGGACTTGATCACGACAGCAATGAATGCACCACTGAGAGACCTTAAAGGCCAAGTTGAAGACAGATCATCCTGGAGAGAAACTCTCTGTGTTTGTTATTTCTCTGTGTAAACCGCCCTGAGCCATTTTTGGAAGGGCGGTATAGAAATAGAATTATTATTATCTTGTTTACACAGTCAGACAGGTGTTATTGACTGGTTTGTTTCATCCAGACATCGAGTCCTTCCCAAGGACCTGGGATGGCTGAATTTTATTGTCAATTGTTATAGATATCGTCACAGAATATAGGCTGTTCCCAGTAAAGCTGCTTTTTGTAATTGGCTGATGGCGATTTCTGTGGCCCCTCTGGTGTTGAGGTGCTCTTCAAGGTCTTTTGGAACTGCACCCAGGGCGCCAATGACCACTGGGATTATTTGGGTCTTTTTCTGCCACAGCCTTTCAATTTCCATTTGTAGATCTTTGTATTTGGTGATTTTTTTCTATTTCTTTTTCTTCTATTCTGCTACCCCCTTGCTAATAGTCGACACCAACTTGACGGCACTTAATTAATTTAATTAATCAATCAATCAATCAGTGTTCATGGAAGTCCGGTATAACAGCATGGTCAGCGCTGCTGAGGTGGAAGGCTAGCTTTTGAGAGCAGCTTGTCTGGCTCCTTGGAGCTGTCCATGGTCCTACAGGCCATGCTTTGTGAGCAGCCCACTGCTTCTCCTCCCTCGTCATCAGCTGTCCTGTTGCTTCAGGTACATTCTTTCCTTCAGGGTCTTGCCCAGTGCCCCTTGGTCCCTGCCCCCTCAGGACGTTGCTTGCTTTGTCTGTCCTTCCCCCTAACGTTGATATGGAATTTGGGGATCAGGTAGTCAGATGCTAATGAAGGAGCAGGTGGAACATAGAGCAATAACCCAGAACACCACTTTGGGAAGCCCCTTTTCCTTTGGACGTTTTGAAGATGTGCTGGTGGTCCTGTTACCTTGAATGCTAGTCTCCCTGCCCTTTTTTCTTTTTCCTGGTTTCCTTGTCTACCTTCCCCTTGATTGTATAGCTAGCAACTTAGTGCAAATGTTAGCCCTTTGTACCTGGCACCTGCTGCAAACCCTGTCAAAGTGGCATTTCTTGAGGGGTGTGTGTGGTGGTGGGGTCACTTTCTTCTGGGAGTAGCTCATTCTGCTTGGCCAGGGAAGGAGGCAAGGAGACGCAAGCTGGGCAGTCAGTCTGACCAGTCTTGAAAGAGTCAGTCCCTCCTCTGGCTAACCCAGGGATTGAGACTCTTGTCAGTGTCTCATTGGATCTTGGATGGATTTGAATCAGAGCTTGCTTGTAGTGACTGTCAGCCTCACATGGGAAATGGTTCCTTGAGAGCGTGGCTCATGGCAATGCCTGTGTCACATTAATTTCTTTTTTATTCCTGTCTGGCATCCAGTTCTTCACTCTCTTGTATGCTTCATTCAAGAGGTCCTAGGAAGAACATTGTTAGGAAGAACAGCCTCAAGTGATGTCCTGTTCCCTATCAGGGAGGCTGGCAGTAGCTGTGTGCCATTGAGGCAGCTGGGAATTATGGGATGGAAGTAAGGAAAGAGCCTCAGCTGTCCTCAGTGTCACAATGTGATAGTGCTAGAAACAGGAAGACAGGAAGTGGCCTTCTACAGAGTCAGACCCTTGGTCCATCTAGCTCAGAATTGTCTACACAGACTGGTAGCAGCATCTCCAAGGTTGCAGGCCGGAGTTTCTCCCAGCCCTCTTTTGGAGATGCTGCTAGAGAGGGAACTTGGAACCTTCTGCTCTTCCCAGAGCGGCTGCATCGCCTAAGGGGTGACACATCAAGTGTGCATCCCCTAAGGTGCTCACACATCAAGTCTCCCATTCATATAACTTTTTAACTTTTTAAACTGTTTTTAGTATTTAATTGATTTTAATGTTTTGGTTTTCTTTATTGTGAACCGCCCTGAGACCTTGGGTTTGGGTGGTATAAAAATGTGCTAAATAGAAGTGTCAAGGGGAAAATGAAAACTTCTTTAAATATATCAGAAGCAGAAAACCTGCCAGAGAGGCGGCTGGACCCTTAGATGATGAGGGTGTGAAAGGGATTATCAAGGAGGATAAGCAGAAAAGCTGAATGTGTGCTTTGCATCTGTCTTCATAGACGAGGATACTGACCATATACCCACTCCAGATCTGAGCTTCTCAGGTTTAGAGGCTGAACTGGGCCAATTTGCGATTGTGAGAGAGGATGTTCTAAAATGTCATGAAAAACTAAAAATTAACAAATCGCCAGGGCCAGACAATCCACCCAAAAGTTCTGAAGGAACTCAGATGAGAAATTGGTGTTCTTCAACAGGGTCTCTTTGCTTTACACGATTGGGCTTTGTGCCTGCGCAGAGACCTCGTTGGAGTTATCAAAGCTAATTTCTCTCTTAAATTAGGCAGTAGCTCCTCCCTCTCCAGTGGACACATGTCCTCCCTCCTTCAGTCTTTCTTTGTCCGTCAACGGAACGACAGCATCTGTGAGTTGCTTCGAGCTAAAAAATAAAATCTTTTTTTTCCATCTTCTCTCTGGTATCTCTACCTTCCTTTGCCGCCCCATTGGGGCCGGTATTTGCAACCCAAAGTGACTGCTTATGGCCAACAAGACTACTGTTAAGTTTTGTGCCTGCTGTAGGGCCAAGTTCCCTCCACCAACCAACACAACCTTTGTCCTTTTTGTCTCGGCGAGGCTCACAGAGTGGAGATCTGCACACACTGTGCTAAGTTCAGCAAGCAGGCCCAGAAAACTCATGCCTCCTCTCACCTGCGCTTGTGGCTCTGAGAATGAGCCCTGCCGTCTTCTCAGGCAGCCTTGTCTTCTGCCTCCATTAGGCTGCTGTTTCTCCGGGCATCCTGCCCTCGAGCTCACAGCCCCTTGCCTCAAATGCTGCTGGCAACTTGCCCACCTTAGGCCCCTCCAGCCAGCCTGCAGGGCCTTCGGCTCCCTGATCCTGCACCCTCATCTAGTGCCAGGGTGCAATCTGTGGCCTCCATGCCCTCGGGTTCCAGTGCCTCTACTACCATTCCAAAAAAGAAAAGGAGACAAGAGGCGACCCCAGCTCTGGCTAAACCTCTAAAGTGCAGCGTGCCATTCACGGATAATCCTGCCACACTTAAGCCAAAAAAGAAGCAGAAATTGTCCGCCCAACAGGAGACGACTCACTTACGACGGGCACCCTCACCCCATGAACCCGAAATCTATCCCGAGGCCCTCGAATCCCAGGCACACCAGCTCAAACCAGAGGAGCCCCTCAGTACTGAGTTCGGTACCGAGTTCAATACCAAGCAACAACAGGATCATTTTTCAGAAAACGAAGGACACGAAGCTCCAGAAACCAGAAGGCTGCCCTCCAGGAGAATCGTCAACAGGAGAATGTGCCATTGGAGGAGGAAGATTTTGCAGCCCAATTTGAGAGCCTGTACCCACATCCTAGGCACCCACATTCTACTCTGCCCTGCTCATGTACTGCCCATCACTCACGAGAGGGCTCTTGCCACATTAATCTCTGTTATGCTAATGGGGACAAACGTCCAGCCTACAGATCCTACAATACCTTGCCTTCTTACCCTCGAGAGTCAAACCCATATGACCCCGCTCCTTGGAACATAGGAAGCTGCCATAGACTGAGTCAGACCCTTGGTCCATCTAGCGCAGTATTGTCTTCACAGACTGGCAGCGACTTCTCCAAGGTTGCAGGCAGGAGTCTCTCCCAGCCCTGTCTTGGAGATGCTGCCAGGGAGGGGACTGGGAACCTTCTGCTCTCCCCAGAGCAGCTCCATCCCCCTAAGGGGAACATCTTACAGTGCTCACACATCATCATCAACAACAACAAATATTTATATACCGCTTTTCAACAAAAGTTTCCAAAGTGGTTTACATGGAGAAATAATAAATAAGATGGCTCCCTGTTCCCAAAGGGTTCACAGTCTTAAAAGAAACATAAGACAGACACCAGCAACAGTCACTGGAAGTACTGTGCTGGGGGTGGATGGGGCCAGTTACTCTCCCCCTGCTAAATAAAGAGAATCACTGCATTAAAAAGGTACCTCTTTGCCCAGGCTCCCATTCATATGCAACCAGGGTGGACCCTGCTTAGCTAAGGGGACAGGTCATGCTTGCTACCACCAGACCAGCTCTGCTCTTGGCGCTACACTTCTAGAAAACAACCTCATCATTCTTCTCGCTCCCAGCTGGACCAGTGGGACTACTACCAACCTCCTGGAGACAGATCTTGCTCTCCTCAGCACACTGTTTCTAGGCCTCCAAGCAGGCCTAAGCAGACTATGCCACCACCTTCAATGCCATCGAGACAACCTCAGTGCCAGCAATGAGGCAAATCACAGAACCCACCAATAAAAACACAGCAGCCACCTTCATCTTTGAACCAAGAAACCCTGCCGCAGGACCAACCATGGGTTCCTCTTACTCAGACCACTCCACTAGACACGACCCTCTGGAATCGCCACAAGGCCATATTGAAGAGGAAGCTTCTGACGCAGGCTCTGACGAAGAAGGTGATACCCAATCGGACCTTACATCCCCCTCGGACCTACTGACTGATCCCAAACCAGGATCCCCTTCAGAGGACTACAGACTTTACGCAGAATATATTTTCCGCATGGCAACTTCGCTAGGCATACCTCTTGCTCAACAAAGCCAAGCCGAACCAGACCCTCTATTTGGTCTCATTGAAGCAGATACACGAGCCCCGGTTCCCTTCCCTGCTGGTCACGACCATCCTCACTACCTCAACCCACCAGACGCCTGGAAACCTTCACACAGACAACCACCAGGCGGGAAACTTCTTGCAGCGTCACTCCACACCTAACTGGGTGGCGGTAGAATCATCTATTTCAAAAAAAACAGGTCACGCTCAAACGCCACACCTCCCGAAGCTGGACTCCTTCGGCAGGCGCCTCTGTCTCAGCTTTATACCACAAACTGTCTTATAGCAGGCTTATAATGCCTGTTGCAACCTCTTCTTGTGGGAACTTCTGGCGCCCTTCTTCTGCCAGAAAGAAAAAAAAAGACCCTGCTAAAACGTTCTTCCCAGAAGCAGCCCTGCTGGTAAAACTGCAGCTCTCTTCTGCCAAACTTTAAGGTCATGGCCACCTCCATAGCAATCCACCGCCATGCTTGGCTCTGCTTGTCTGGGCTGGCATATGATGCCCGTACCTGCATAGAAGGTCTCCCGTTTGATGGAAACCTTCTGTTTGGGGAAAAGACTGGTGAAACCTCACAAAAGGTCCAATGCCTTTGTCAGACAGCTCGCTCCATGAGCTTCCAACTTCCCAGGCAATGTACACCTCCCAAGAAACCTGGACCACCTTCACCAAGGTCTAACCTGGCAGGAGCGCTTTCTCCAAGGTCCCATGATGACAAGTAGATGAATCTGTATGGACCACTTTTCAACAAAAGTTCCCGAAGCGGCTTGCCTGGGTATAAAGAAAATGGGCAGCGCTCTTTGCGGTCTGTGCTGCCTGGCTTCTGCCTCGGCGGATCTCTAGGAACCTCTTCGACCTTCTGGAGGCCGGTGCGACCTGCGCTCGTCAAGGAAGGAGAAGCGGCGACTGCTGCCCTCGGGACAGAAGAAGACCCGCGCCAGCTGGATGCGGCCAAGCGCAGCGGCTCTGCTGGTGGGACTCGCTCCGGCGCAGCTGGCGAGCCCCTCTGGGGGCAAGCAGGCAAGCAAGCGGCGGCGAGTGAGCCGCTCTCCCCCCGCTCCTCCCGCCAAGAGGGGCTGCTTTGCCCCCTGCCCTCCCTGGAGACGCCGCGCCTGCCCGGCAAGGGGCTTGCTGCCGCTTTCGCCGGGGGAGGACGAGGAGGCCGCCTGGCTCTCTGGCCCGGCCCGGCAGCGCTCTCGGAGGAAGAGCCGCCCTGCCCTTGCCCAGGAGGAGCCGGCCGCTGCGAAAGGGGCGCGCGGCAGACGTGAAGCGCCGGGCACAGGAGGCGGCGGCGGAGGCGGCGGCCCGGCCTCTCTCCCCGCGAGAGGGGCTGGCGCGGGGCTGGCGTGCCCTGGGGCGGCGGCGGCGGCGGCGGCTGCTGCTGCTGGTGCTGGTGCTGGTGCCCACTGCCCGGCCAGCCGCGGGCGGCCTCTGGCAGGCAGGAGCGCCTCGGTCATGTGATGAGGGGGCTGAGACGGTTTCCTTAGAGACCACCGAGGCGGAGGCGGCGGACGGGCGGCGGCTGCTCCTGCTGCCGCCGCCGCTGCCTGGCTCCGAGGACCGCCGGCGCCGGCGCCTCCCCCCCGCCCGCCGGCCGGCCGAGCAAGGAAGAGCGAGGCATTGGCTCCCCAGCGCTGCCGCCGCCGCAGGTTTGCCGTCTTTGCTTCTCTTTCTGCGGCGGGGCTCCAGGCAGAGCCCTCCGCGCTCGGTGGTGCCGGAGGAGGACGCCGGGCCGGGCGCCTGCCCACCCACCCACCCACCCCCGCCACTGCTGGGCGCGCTCCTTTGTGCAGAGGCTGATGGGGGCGTCTGTCTCGCTCGCCCTTCTCCTCTGCCCGCTGAGGGGCAACTGGGGCGGCCGGCGGGCGAGTGAGTCCCCCCTTCCTCCAGGCGGGCAGTGGGCAGAAGGAGCGCTCCTCCTCCTCCTTCTCCACTGCTGCTGCCGCCCTGGGAGCGCAGAAGGCACGGCTCCCCCCGGCAGCTGGCTGGCAAGCCGGTCCCCTTCGGGCTTCTCTCCCCTGCTCTGGAGGCGGCGGCGGCTTCGGCAGGTCCGCAGGCTCCGTCCAATGCATTCCCTTCCAGTGAGTAGATGCTGCTGGGGCAGGCCTGGGGTGGCTGGAGCTCCAGAGGCGGCAGCCCAGGGGCACCGCCCGAGCCGAGAAGCCTCTCCCCGCGGCCCCGGGAAGGGCTCTTGCACAGCGCTCGGAGAGTTGGCCTCCTGGGGCGCTTCTCTGCTGAGCAAGCCGGCTGCGTCCTCCTCCCGCCCCCCCGGGCTGGCATTGCTCTTCCAGGCCAAACTGCCCTGCGCTCTCCTCCTCTCCCTCCCTCTCCCGGCGGGAGTCCCAGTGATCGCTCTCGGCTGTCTTCTCCAGGGAAATCTGGGCTCTCTGGGGAAATGTCTCGCCAGGCGGGCAGGCCGGCCGGTCTGTCGCAACCTTTTTTCTGCCTCTGAGGGTGGCGGGGGAATGGGGATGGCCGGCCAGCCAGAGTGGCCGGAGGCGGCTCTCCTCTGGCCTCCGGCGTGGAGAGGGATCATGCCCTCTTGCTCTCTTGAGCGGCCGCGCTTGCCTCCTGCTTGGCCGGGGACCGCAAATCCCCTCTTCCAGTCTGCGCTGCCTGGCAGAGCCTCATTCAGTAGTTGGCCCCTCCCACCTCGTCAACGGCATTAGCCGAAGTTTTGACTAATTTGTAGATCCTGGAAGTAGCCCCCGCTGCATCCGGGAAGCCCAGTGAACCATCAGGCCCAAGTTGCTGGAGCCCTTGAGATGAGGCAGGGTACGGTTTTATTTTAAAGGCAATCTACTCCCTCATCGAATGAAATGCAGAAACACCGATTTCTGCTTCACACACCTGCTGGCCTAGCTGCTTCCTTTGGTAAAGTGTGCCATCGTGGAGTCGGTGTCCACACAGAGCCCCGTGGTTGTCTTTGGTAAATTACAGCAGGGGTTGGCCATTGCTTCCTCCCGCACAGTATGAGATGATGATGCCTTTCAGCATCTTCCTCTAAGCAGAAAAGAAGACACCATCATGAGTGTTCCTCCCACTTCGAAGAAGTGTAACTAGATTTGGGTCAGTTTGGATAGAGGTTAAAAGTGCACATACATGGTAGGCTTGACTTCTCTGCAAATATGTGTCTGGTCCCACTGAATCAATGAGACAACTCTGGACTGAGTGGGTAGCTTCGGACTTAGTCTTGGGCACTTTTTGCCTGAGTGATCCATTTGAACTAGATGGGAGAGAGCTGGGTTCCAGTTCCATGGAATCCTAGAGTTTTAGAGTTGGAGGGGACCTGGGGGGTTTTCCAGTCCAACCCCCTGCTCCTTGCAGGAAACTGCTGCAGGATCTCTGAAAGGTGCCTATCTGGCCTCTGCTTGGGCAAAGGAGAGCTGCTCCCCGCTCCCCGCCCCCCGGCAATACCCAGGCAGACCATCCCACGGTCAAACTGCTCTTACAATCAGGAAATCAGCTTCCTTATATCTCCAACCCACTGGTTCTGATTCCTGCCCTCAGAACAGCAGGGAAGAAGTCCGCTCCTCGGACGTGGCAGCCTTTTAGTGATTGGAAGATGGCTGCCAAACTTCCCCTTACTATAGCCTTGCTTCTCCCTCCTCCCCAGAGATGTGAAGAAGCTGTTGGCCAGTGCCCTCTGCCCCATGGCTAGCTGGAGGGCTGATCGCTGGCTGCCTTTGAGTCTTAACAGCCTCTTGCCATCAGTGGCCGAAAATAAAATGGGCAGTCTTGGCCCAGCACTGGATGACGGATACAGAAGGTTTTGGACAGGCCAATATTTGAAAGGGGGGAGGAGTGTGCAGGAGGCGTTGTGGTTAGTGGCTCCGTGCAAAAAAAGGTCCCTGGAAGCGAATTGGAGGGAAGTGAATGTTTAGAAGTGGAAGTGCTCTCTTGAGTCTGCTGGGGGCTGCTGGCCGTCTCCTCCTCGGGCTCTGCCCCTCGCTGTCCTGGCTTCCCTGGTACATAGGAACATAGGAAACTGCCATATACTGAGTCAGACCATTCGCCTATCTAGCTCAGTATTGTCTTCACAGACTGGCAGCGGCTTCTCCAAGGTTGCAGGCAGGAGTCTGAATTCAGCCCTATCTTGGAGATGACACCAGGGAGGGAACTGGGAACCTAGATGCTCTTCCCAGAGCGGCTTCATCCCCTGAGGGGAATATCTTACAGTGCTCACACTTCTAGTCTCCCTTTCATATGCAACCAGGGCAGACCCTGCTTAGCTAAGGGGACAAGTCATGCTTGCTACCACAAGGCCAGTTCTCCTCTCCTAGTAGAAAGAGCCTTTGGCAGGGAGAGGCTGGCTTTCCTGGGGGAAATGTGTGTTCTGAGTTGGAAAGCTGGTCTTGTGGAAGCCAGCATGACTTGTCCCCTTAGCTAAGCAGGGTTTACCCTGGTTGCATATGAATGGGAGACTAGAAGTGTGAGCACTGGAAGATGTTCCCCTCAGGGGATGGAGCCGCTCTGGGAAGAGCATCTAGGTTCCCAGTTCCCTCCCTGGTAACATCTCCAAGATAGAGCTGAGAGAGATTCCTGCCTGCAACCTTGGAGAAGCCACTGCCAGTCTGTGAAAACAATGCTGAGCTAGATAGACCAAGGGTCTGACTCAGTATATGGCAGCTTCCTCTATTCCTATGAGCTGAGGTGGCGGAGACTAGGGAGGCCTTTGAGTGGTGCTGGAAGCAAAACCTGGCCTCTGGAGTTGACGCGCTGCCCATCAGGGCTGCTCCCACCTAGTCCCCACGTGTGCAAGAGGCAGGGAGCAGCGTTCTGCGTCTCCTGGGGAGTCTCGACCCCTGGCGGAGACCAGAATTCAAGGCAATGGGAAGGGACCCCAGGGCCTTCAGACCACCTTCCAAGCCCCACAACGTCTCCTCTAGTTGTGGCAGCCTCTGGTGCCCCCCAGCAACTGGGGCAAAGGCAAGAGGGCCACGTGCAGAGGTGGACCTGATCCGCCCAGTGGGCCTCAGCAAAGGCACCCACATGATGCGGGGTGCAGACGGGTGGAGAGTAGGGCAGCCAGTCTTCCCAAAGATGCAGGAGGTGCAGCAGCTCTGCCTGCCTGCCTCTAACTGTCCCCGGGAGACGTTTTGCTCTCTGAGCCCCGCTGTGGCATCCTTGTGGAAGGGGCCGGGGTCTGGGTCTGAGCTTGTTCTTGCCCCTCCCTCGTGCCGCTGGGTGTGCCTGGAAACCACATCCCTGGTGGTTTTTCTTCCACCTTGTGCGCTTTCTGCTGCTAGTAGGAAATGCCCCCAAAGAACCCATGCCTGGGTTAGGGTCTCCCCTAACCCTTCTCCTGGAGGAAAAGGCTCTCCCTGGTTTTGAGGCCGCGGCGGCTGCAGGAAGGGGGAGAGCTTGGCCTCCTCGGGGTGCTTTTGCCAGTTGCACATCTGGCCAGTGAGGGGTGACCTGGGCCTCTCCTGGAGGTCGGCGTGGGTCAAGCAAGCCTCGGCTACGCGGTCAGGGTCTTGCCCAGGCTCCTGGTCTCTCTGGCACTGCTCATTCTCTGGAACCAGAAAAGGCCATAGCCACTCATCCTAACAAGCAGGGGCGTAGCTATAATTGAGCAAAAGGGTTCAAAGAATACGGGCCCCCAGCTCTTGAGGGCCCTCCAGCTCCAGCCCTCCCTATTTTCTTCATTTTCTTTCTCCCTCTGGAGGGCCGCCAGAGAGAGGGATGAACAGGGGCCCTCTTTCCCCTAGCTGCGCCCCTGTTAAACAAGCCAGGTGGGAGCCACAGGAGGCAAAGTGGGCCCCCCCCCGATCTCTATCTCGCCGTGCCCGAGAGCTGTGCTGCCTGCAGGCTGGCCATTCATCAGGAAGAGCTGCATGGGAGAGAGAAGCAGGGGAGGTTTAGTACAAAGCCAGATGGGGGGAGGGCCTGTGCCCTGGGCCCCCCATTGCCTCCCAGCTAGACTGCTGCCTGCCCTCCTCACCTCTCTTCCCCATGCAGCTCTTATGTGCCTTTGGCGCCCACCTGGCTGGTGAGGATGAGCCGCGATGGGTAAAAGGGAGGAGCTGTCCTTGCCAGCTCCAAAGTGTGCATTTGCTCTGTCTGCCTTTAAAAATTATGATTATTTTGTGGTGTCGAGAACTGTTCTCTCTTATAAGTGGGCAGGAAATAGTGAAGTTTGAGATTAGGGCTTTCCTGGTTACTAAACCAGTGCCACATTAAAGGCTTTGGGGGGGTCTCAGGGCACTTAAGAGCCGGGGAGGGGGGTCCCCTGTGGCCTTGCCCACACATAGGAGTTGCATGGAGAAGAGAGGCCAGTGAGTCCCAGCGAGGGCAGGCTAGTTGGGAGGTGGTGGTGGGGCGGTGAAGGGGGGCCCCAGGGCACATGCCCCCCCCCTCCGGCTTTGTACTAAAGCTCTTCTGCTCTGGATCAGAGTGTTGAACTGGTTTCCATCCTTCCTCTAAGGGGTGAGCTGCCAGAGGAAGCCTCGCCCCCTTCCTGATGCGCTTCAGTTTCATGAGCCTCCGGGCAGCCAAGATGTCTCCTCTTGAGAGGCAAGTGCTGGAGACAGGGGTCCTTTTTGCTTCCTGGCGCCTGGGTTGCACTGGCGAAACAAAGGTCCAGAAACAAGGGGCCAGGCAGTGCTGGACCCACGGCGATGTCCTCTCCCACAGCCGTCCGCTGGTTCTTTTCGGTTCTCCTCTCACCTGCTCTGCCAGACATAGCCTAAGCAAACCAGTTGGGGCCCGGTCATGGCCCCTCCGATATCGAAGCCTGGTGCCTTCTCGGTCCCCTGTGCATGGCCAGATGGGCAGCGTTTCCGCTCTGCCTTTGTGCAATGGCTGCTTGCGCTTTTCCAGATCCTCCTAGCGCTGCAACCTGGGTCTGATGTGTTCAGCCCACAGGCCGTCTGTGTACCGTGTGTGCATGTGCAGATCCGTAGGCACTTTGCTCGCCTTCTGTTCAGCGCAGGCCCAATCGTATACTTCCTGTCGGAACCCGGCCTTTACCCAGGTTTCCTTTTAAAATGGGCACACGGGCAGCCATGTGTGCAGACACCTGTCCACACGGGCAGCGTAAGGTCTGAGCAGGCCTTGCCAGGCCAGCCTCTTGCTGGGCTCCATGCTGTGGTGTGGTTGCAGGGGAGGGCGCCAAGAGCTCCGGTCTGCGTCAAGCCAGCCAGCCGTCCCCGGGGCCATTGGGGGCCGCATCCCGGCAGGGGCCCCACCGCCCAGCATCATAATGCTTGAATCTGACTGTGTGTGTGTGAAGTGAATGGATCAAAACGGAGGGAGCAGCCTGGCTGGGCAAAGGGGCTGGTTGTGGCTGGGGAGACAAGCTGGCCGGTGTGGCACCTCCTTTGGGCTGGGCTTGTGGACAGGGAGCTGCAGCGGGCAGGTTGAGCCCCTAACCTGGGGCAGAAGCCAGCCGAGGGTGCTCAGTGGGCTGGCTGTGGGTCAGGCGTTGTCACTGGAGCTGAGGCCAGCGGCTGCGTGCGGCTTCCAGCTGCCATGACTGCTGTGGCTGGCTCCTTGGGAGAAGCCGCTGCTGCCCCCACCCTGGAAAAAGTCCTGGGGATGCCAAGCAGAGGCAGCAGCTAGCGGCCTCCTGGAGGGGAGCTCGCTTGGTCCCCCCTCCCCGCCCCCCCTGGGGCGGGACGGACCACTGAGCCAGCGACGACTCCTGTGCAGAGCCCCACCTCCCCCCCCCGCAGGGGTTGCACAAGGCAGGCTGCGGCTGAGCCGTCTTGCCAGAGCGCAGCTGCAGGGGCTGCATTCTTGGGATTCGGGCTGCCCGAGGACCCAGGGCTCGGCTTCTGGACCTTGCAGGGGGTGGAGTGGGGGATCCCAGCCGCCCTGCGTGACAAGCGGCGGCACCACCAGCGGGTGACGTCCCCCCTCCTGGGCATCTCTGCAAGGTACAGGCGGAGGCCTCTCCTCCCCGCCCCCCCCGGGCAGCCCGACTCTGGCTGGGTTGCCTCAACAGCGGCCCGGGCCCGGGCGGGGCAGTTCCCAGGCCAGCGGGTGGCTGGTGAGTGCTGCTGCTGATATGGCAGAGAGCAGCCGGCAGAGCTCCTGGTCACGCTTCGGTTTGCCTCGCCCGTCATTAGGCTCAGCGGAGACTTCAAGAGAAATCTGAGCGCACCGGTCGTTGTAGACCCCGCGGGAATGAGCCTGGGATCAGGGCCCAGCCTAGCGAGTCGCCTGCTCAAAGCGGGCAGCTGAAGACACCGCAGCACCGTCCTGCCATCATAGGCAGCCTCTGTGGGTGTGGGTGTGTGTGTGTGTGGGGGGGTGCTTCCTCATTGCCCTCCTCCCTCAGGCTGCCTGCCTGCCTTGGTGACTCCTGCTAGCCACCGCTGACCCTGTGAGGGTGGCTAGGCTGAAGGAGAGGCCTGCCCAGCGGCCTCCTGCCCCCATCCCTGGGGGGGGGTCTCTGGACACAATCTCGCGTCGTTCTTTCACTGCCCCCAGAAGCAGCCCACGTTGAAGGGGGCCTGGGGGCGCAGGCCTCTGAGCCAGGGGCATTCGGGGATGGGGCAGCCAGTTGGGCTGAGCTCTCTCTCTCACGCTGGAGCGAGGAAGTGTAGGGCCTGCAGTTACTGAAGCAAAAGACACTGGTCCAAGGAAGGACGAGCGCTCAGTGGCCGAGCCCTGCCTTGCCTTGCCTGCGGAGGGCCCCCCGTCCAGTCCCTGGCCCGTGGGGCTGGGAGAGACCCCCCAGGCTGAAACCTTGGAGAGCTGCCACCACCGCCGGACGCCCTGACTTGGTACGAGGCTGCTTCTGAAGCCCCCTGGGTAGGGAGTCGAGAGAGGGCTGCCCTCCCTGACAGGCCAGTGGTCTGTGCTAAATGACAGCAGCAGGGGGGGGGAGAGGGAGGTGCAGCCCAAGCCCGGCTGCAGGGGACACCTGGAGCTTGCCCCGCGTCGGTGGCGCTGCCTGTGCTGGGCACCAGGGGAGGGTCTCCCTCCTGGAGAGACGGGCAGGGCGGGGCCGCTCTGAGTGCCCCGCCTAGCTGGTCCTGTTTGCACAGACCTGGCTGCTGCCCCAGGAGGGGGTGCCGGCGGGGCGGGGCTGTGATTGGCCAGGTGGGGGCTGAGGGTGCAGGGGAGCCTCTGAGTTTGCCAGCAGGGAGCTGGGCGCCCTCGGCACACACCGCCAGAGGCCTCCCTTGCATGGCTGCTGCGCGCTTGGCTCTGCTCTGCCAGGCAGACTCCTTGACACAGGCCTGGAGGCTGCTCGGGGGCTGTGCTTGCAGTTCCCTCCCAGGAGCTCTGAAGAAGCCCAAGGCCAGCTGGTGGCCCCGGCTGCCACTGGGGCCGGGGTGCCTGTGTGCGCCGGCCTCGGCAGGGGAGTCTCTTCTGCGGCCCTGGAGAGCAGCGCTGGGGTCTGAGGCACTCGGCTGCCCCTCCACGCCCCTCCTTAAAAGCTGGGCTGCCTTTGGCCTGCCTTCTTATCCGCCACGCAGGCCTTCCCGGCTGTGGTTTTCTTCATTTGTATCCACCCCAAACGTACATCTCTGGGTGGTTTATTATAGCAATATGAAACAAACAAAACAGAAATCGAAACAACTTAAACCCACAATTCTAATTTAAAAGCGCATGCGAGTGTGTAACAAGTTTCTATGCTGCCCCGTACACAAGTTCACAATCTAAAAAGCATAAATGTGTCCTTAGAGACTTCTTAACAGCTGCCAGAGAGGTGGAGGCTCTTATTTCAGCAGGGAGCACAGCCAGAGTCTTGGGTGGCAACAGAAAAGGCCCGTCACTGAGTAGCCACCAGACGAGTTGATGGCAACTGCAGAGGGACCTCTCTGGATGATCTCAACAGGCAATGGGGCTCATGGCAAAGACAGCGCTCTCTTAAGTACCCAGGGCCCAAGCTGTTTAGGGCTTGATAGGTTATAACCAAGACCTTGCATTTTGCCCAGAAACTTATCAGCCGCCAGTGTAGATCTTCTAAGACAGGAGTGCTGCGATCTCTCCAAGATAACCCAGAGACCAACCTGGCTGCCGCATTCTGAACCAACTGCAGTTTCCGGACTACATAAAAAGGCAGCCCCACATAGAGTGCATGGCAGTAGTCCAGCCTGCAGGGGACCAGCATATGCCCTACAAGAGGCAAAGGCCTTGTGGTGAAGGTGCTCCCGTGGCCAGCAGTGTGTTGCGTCTCCCTTAGGTTGCTGGGAAGAAGCAGGGAGGGCACCCTTATGGCCTCCTTCCGCAGCAGAGCAGGGGGGCCACTCAGCTGGCTGCTGTCCTTGCACCACTGGCCAGGTCCCCACAAAGCGCCAGCCGGGCCCATCTCCCGCAACTTCCCTGGCCAGAGTGCATCTGCAAGCGTCTCCTTGGGTGGTCTGGCAGCGTCAGAAGGGCTCGTGCTTGCTCTTGGGATGCCCAGAATCCCCCAAGTGACAGGGAGACTCCGGCGTACTGGTCCTGAGAGCCAACCGGATTCCCTCCCGGCTTCTGTGACCCTGCGTTTCTTGAGAAGGGCTCTTGTGAGCGGACAGGGCGGGGGGCTCTTTGGCAGCAGCAGCAAGGGCCACGAGGGTCCAGAGAGGAGCCCGGGATCTTCTCCACCAAGGGGTTCCGCTTCCCTGCTGTGGAGGCACAGTTCCTGGAGTAGCACCTTCTCCGGAGTTGGGGCGTTCTGCTCCCCACCCTGCCAGATGCACCCCTTTCATTCTCCAAGGGGTGTGGGGGGGTGATGCTCTGGCACTCTCTCGCAGCAGCCGGAACCGCTCAGCCCCAGCCTGGAGTGGCAAGGACGCGTCTCCGCCTGGGCTAGGGGGCAGCGGTCGGGGCCGGGGGGGGGCAGGGAGGAAGGGCCTGCAAGAGTGTCGTCGGTTTTGCTTCTGCCTCTGGGCTGTGTGTTGCGTCTAATTTACGTACGCATTGGGCAGACTGACGCTGCCACGTTCTCTCCGTGCTTTCTGTTGCAGCCCTTCCCGGCCCCTCGCCAACATGAATGATGCCCTGGCTACCCACACGTCCTCCGGAGCTCCAACGCCAACGAAAAGGTAGGCATGCGCGGCGTGTGTGTGTGCGTGGGGGGGGTGGGCTTTGCTGCGGCCACTCTGGGGCAGGGGCTCCTCAGCTGCAGGACTCCAGATGTGACTGGCCTGCAATGCACTGTGACTGGGGATGATGGGAGCTTTCTCCTTGTGTGCAACCAGAGGGAGCCTTTAGGGATTCCTGTCTGTGGATTGCGCTGAGCTGGCATCTTCTGTCCCAAAGGAGGGGCAGAGGCAGAGAGCAGAACTGGAGCCAGTGGAGGAGGAGGGCGCTGGAAGGGGGGGGGGCGCTCCGTTTCCACTGCCTTCAGCCCGGCCTTGAGGGTGCTGCTTATCCCCTGACCCAGCCTTCCCTGGGGATCCTGCCCAAGCTAGGAAGCAGCTTACAGAGCTCAGGGTATGCCAGGCAAGCTGGTTAGAAGGAGCCACGTTTGGTCCCTTCAGACGGGTCCAAGGATCCTGGTTTCCTTCCAGCCGACATTGGAAATAGAACCCTGGGAGGCTGGTATAGAGGGGGGGGCCCTCCTGGAGCCCAGCTTGGACCGTGCCTCCACGGACCAGCCTTCCCTGCCCTCCTGGGTGGCTTGAGCCAGGGGCGTGGCAAGCATGGCCACCCCGGGGGCTAGCATGTGCCTCCGCTGACCCCTCCCTCCCCTCCAGAGCCGCGGGCCACATCCCTCCAGAGCCAGAGGGGGGCCCCGGCTGGGGCCTGGAGCTCGGAGTGGAGGGGGGGGGCTCTCCTGGGCAGCCTGTGAGTCTGCAGACAGAACGGGGGCGACAGAACTGGGTCAGCTGCGCAGCGAGAGGGGTGGGCGTTCTCCCGGCAGAGGAGCCTCTTGCCCGAGCCGCGCATGCCAGGCTTCAGCAGCAGTGCCCTTGCCGGGTTGTCAGCTGCTTGCAAGGAGCAAGAGCCCAGGCGGCTTGGCGGTGCAGACGCAGCAGCAGCAGCAGCAGCAGCAGGGCCTGCAGGTGAGAGGCAGGGGGCCCGTGTGCCCCCCTTGCAGGAGCCGAATCCCTGGAGCCAGCACGGGCTCCCGCTTCTCCGAGGCAGGGGCTTGCAGCTCCCCAGCCACAGCTGCCCTCCTTCCCGTGTGGCCCTCGATGCCCCTCCCCCTCCCCCTCCTCCGCTCACAGGCAGCCATAGACAGGTGTCCCCCCCCCTCCCCGAGACAGAAGAGGGGCATGTTTCGTATAATGCCCGTCTGTAAATAAAAGGCAAGGCTGGCTGTGTGTTGCTACGGATCAGAGAAGCCGCCAATTGGTGACGCAGGAGAGCCCTTCCGCCTGCTGGGCTCATGCTCAGCCTGCCTGCATAACCCCCCCCACACACACACTGATGGGGGGTCTGGCTGATGGGAAAGGGGTGTGGTGGTGACTGGGGGGGCAGCCAGGGTGGGTGCATTTGCCTCCCCAGCTAGAATCTGCTCCCCCCCCGATCATCTGCTGCTGCCACAGAGTGGGACGGGGGCCTCCCGGCCAGCTTGGGCTCACCCCTTTCCTCCATCCCTTGGGTGGCTTCTACCAGCTGGCCATAGATTTTGGGAGAACCAGGAAGGTCCCTGCATCCAAGGACTGGGGGTGGCTGGGAACTGCCAGGAGGGGAGGGCAACCGCCCCGCCCCAGAGGTTTCTGCCAGAGCCATGGGAGCTCTTTCAGCAGAGCCGAGATCTTTGCCTTTCCAGACATTGCCTCTTCCCTGAGGCCTAGTTCTCCATGGTGGTGGTGGTGGTGGTGGTGGGCTTGTCCTGGGACTGTTCCATTGCCATATGAGAAACGTCCCTGTGCTGAGAGAACTAGCTTGTCAGGGCCGCAGCGCCTCGGTCAGCCCCGTCTCCCTGACCCTCTCTCACTCTGTGTGGGGGAGCATCCAGTCCCGTGAGCTCCGCTGCATGCAGCTTGCAGCTGATCAGCAGGCTTGCAATCTCCATGAGAACTTTGCTGAAGCTGCAGGTTGAGAAGCAAGGTGCTCTCTGGGTCCAAAGATTTCAGCCTTTGCCCAGGATCAGGAAGGCTTAGCGTGGCCGCCTGGGGCCCATTGGCACCCCTCAGCAAAGACAGCCCCTCTTCCTCGGGGGGCGGCAGGAATACGGACCCTCAGGAAGGAGCCCCGAGTGGGTCATTTGGGCCCTGCTTGCACAGGCCGGCTGAGTCCTCCTCAGGGTGCCGGCTAGCCGGTTCTGCTCTTCACAAACAGACTGGGGAGCGGCCAGTCCGGGGCTGGTTGGCCTGGCTTGGGCTGGCCTCACAGAAGGGGTCGTAGGAGCCTCTCTAGAGGAGGGAGCAGCTCCATCCTCCTTGAGGGGAGAGGGAGTCAGGCCTCTCTCAAAGAAATTCTCTGTGCACCCCGTCCCGGACCAGTCTCAGTCTTACTGTGTGGGCCAAGCTACTTGAGGATGGTGGCAACCCTATTCCAGGGGGTTCTGGATGAAACCGATCGTCTAGATCCATCCCTGCCTGCCTTCTGTCCTGTGTTTGGGACTGAAACTTCTGTGGCCACCTTGGCTGGTGACTTACGCAGGGACCTAGACAGAGAGAATGCGTCCCTGTTGGTTCTACTGGGCCCCTCAGTGGCTTTTGCCAATCAGTCGATCGATCAGTCTCTTCATTTTAGTCAATGGCCAGCTGAGGCTTTTGCTTTCGTCAGCCAGGGTAGCCTTCTGGGCTGCTTGCTCAGGATGTGACTTGGCCAGTGTAGTGGTCGTGGTCCTGCCTGATGGGTTGGTTCCAGGTGGCGATGGGAGGGAGAGTGATTCTCAGCCCCATGGTGGTTAGACTGGGGGATCCCCCACAGTTCTATCCTCCCCACTTTATCGTGTGATTTCTCCATGAAGCCACTGGGAGAGGTCCTTGGGCAATTTGGTCTGGGTTGTCACCAGTATGCACATGACACTCGAGTCGGTCTCTCTTTTCCAACTGCGACTGACGAAGCAGTGGGAAATCAAAGGACAGCGGAGGATGGAGCAAGGACATGGTGGAATTTCAGCCCCTCAGGCCAGAGTGAGGTGCTTGTGGTCAGTCTGGGTGTCGCTTCTTTTGGACAGGGTCATGCTTTCCTTGCAGGGCCAGGCGTGCCGTTCGGGAGCGTGCCTGGGTCCAGCTTTGCTCCTGGAAGCCCAGGTGGCAGCTGGGGGCAGGCGTGCCCATGCACGGCTTTGGCCAGTGCCCCAGCCATGCCTGTTCCTGGAAGCAGTGGATCTGGCCCGCAGCATTACCCATGCCCTGGTTCTATCAGGCCTGACCACTGCAACCAGCTCTCTGTGGGGCTACCTTGAAAAGCGTCTGGAGACTTCTGTTAGCTCTGCATGCAGCAGCAAAACTGCAGGTGGGTCGCAGAGCGCAGGTCTCCCGTTTTGTTTCCAGGGATGTCTCAAGAGGTTGGTCACCTTTAGAGCCCTCAGCGGTTTGGGTCCGGGTACCGGAAGGGACTGCCTTCTCCCCTGGGAGCGCTCTTGAATGGCAGGGTCTTCAGGAGAGCTTCTGCTCGGGGCTGCGTTGACAGCAGTGGCCTGGGCCTCCTCGCCTTTTGCAGGGATGCCAAAGCGTTTCTGTTCAGGCCAGCCTGCGATGTTTGGTTAGAGTTTTTTGGACTTGTCTTTAGCTGGCTGCTGTGAGCTCCCTCCCTCCCTCCCTCTGTCCTTTTTCAAGTATGTGTGTTTTTAAATGGCTTTATCTGTCTTTGCATTTTATGATATTTTATTGTATTATATACTGCTTGTTCACCACTTTGTTTCGTGGGCAAAGTGGTGCATAAGTATAGGAAGAGGGCAGCTCTCACCTCCCTGCTTCCAATTCACACACACACACACACACACACACACACACACACACACACAACCTCTTGTCTCCCCAAATGCAACTGGACCGAAGCAAAGAGGACTGTTTGGCAGCCAGCCAGATCCAGGCCTAGGTGCAAGCGGACGAAGGGGTCGGGGTGGGGTTGGGACCTCTGGGGGAAATGGGGGTCCTGGCATGGTTAATCCAGGGCAGCCACCAGTGCTGACCTGACTAGAACGGCAGTGAATGTGTGGCCTTTGGAGGAAGGCAGCCTGATGGTGCCACCGGTGCTGCTGGGAGCTTCTCTTGGGCTCTGCCTCTTGCGCCCTGCTGCCCCTCCCTCTCCTGCCAGAGCCCCACATCTCTCTGCCGGCCCCAGGCCACCCCCTTCCTCCTCCTCCTCCTCCTCCTCATTGGTTCTTCTTGGTGTTCTTTCACCTTTGCCTTCTCAGCTGCTCCCGTTCTGGAAGCGCCTCCTCCCATTTCCCTCTTGGGCCTGGAGTCCGGGGGAGGGAAGTGGGTCCCTGCTGGTGTCCCCATGGGGGGAGCCTTCCATACAGGGTGCTCCTTCTCTTTGGGGTTGCCCAGGGCGGCCCTTCTGGCCCCTGACTGGCTCGGCCTCCCTCTGCGGCGCCACAGGACCCTTCCCCTGGACCTCCGGGCTGGCTCCATGGAACGCCTTTTCACGGCTGCTAAGCCCCGTTTTACGGCAGGCTCATCAGGCGCCACATGTGGCCATTCAAGTCAGCTGGGAGGTGTAATGACTTCGGCATTATTGGGGGTCAGAGGTGGCCTGGGTCAGTATTCACGCCCCATAAAAGTAATTGGGAAAGGCTGGCTGCTCAGGCCTGGAGGAAGAGCCGGGCTCTGGCAAGGGCTTCGACAGCAATGCTGCTGCTGCTGCTGCTGCTGGCCATTGCGTGCCTTCCCGGGTTTCTGGCAGCCAGCTCCGCCATGGCCCAACATGCAAAGAGAAAGAGGCGGCAGCTCGGCCGGTGCCTGCCTCCCTTTCAGGTGCACAGACGAGACCCGGGCCCTTGTGTGCTGGACAGGTTGTCCGGGCTGCTGACCCCGGGGCTCCTCTCCATTCCGTGCGCAGCAGTCTTGCCTTCCCAAAGCGAAGCGCTCTGATTGCTGGCTGGAGGGCAGTTTGGGGGACAGAGTGGTAGGGTGGAGGGTCAGCTCTTCCGTTGTGATAGGCAGACCCCTCCTGGAGCTCCCTGTGCCTTTAAGTTTTCCTTCCACGTTTTGTACTTTTTAAGTTGACTTGTTTTAATTGTCCCTTGTAACCGTTTTCCATTTGCATGTGCCCCATTTCGCCCCCTCTGCATCACATGGCTTCATCTTGATTTCTGTTGTGTTTTGCTCCCTTTGCTTCCATCACGACTAGGTTGCCGTACAGCCCGCTCCCCTCCGCTCGGCTCAGCGATGAGCACGCCCTGATCGCAGCCTACGTGAGCCGGCTGCAGAGTGGCGCACGGTTAGTGGTAGGCCTGTGGTCTGCGGGGTGGGATCCTGGCCAGTCTCTTTCTCTGGACAAGATGGATGGCATTCCGGGGGGGCCCTGGGCCTGCTCCATGACTTGAAAAGGGGTTTCACTCCCCAAATAACCAGGTTGGATTTCCCTTTTCGGCAGAAGCCACTCGTCCTCATGAGCGGAGGGAGCACCGAAGGAGGCAGCTCAGGTTGCTCCCCCCATCCGCTCTTCCCGCCGCCCCAAGAGCCACGCTGCCTGCAGGCTGGCCATTTGTCAGGTAGAGCTGTGCAGTTGACCAGCCTGCAGGCAGAATGGCTCTCAAGTGAAGAGAGAGAGAGAGGAGCAACCGGAGCTGCCAGGAGGCAGAGGAAGTGGCACCTCCTTTGCTACCCCCCCCCCCCCCGACTCATTAGGACAAGGTACAATTGGTTTTTTGGAAATCACTTACTGGGAATTTTGGAGAAGTGCCAAAATGCCTTCAGGTGTCCCGGGATGCTGAACAGTTTTGAGCCTGTTCAGCCATCATGTCCCAGCGGAGGCTGTTGCGGGCATCAGGCCACACTGAGGCAGAGTCTTCCCTCTAAACCGGGTGAGTTCGGGACCAACCCATCAAGATGCCGGCTCCAGGATGGGAGGGAGTCGCTTTGTTGTTGTTGTTGTTGTAGTAGTTGCGGGGGGGGGGCTGTGCTGATGTGTTTAACATCCCCCCACCCCCAGCAACGGGAGCACAGATGCAGCAAGGAAACTTAGCAGGTGGCAAGACTAATTCCATTCTCCTGCATTCTGGAAACCTTCCTTGAAATTTTCAGACAAGTACTGAGTTGAGCCCCCTGGCCCTGCCCCTTTCTCCGGGCACTTGGGGCTCTAATTGGCAATTAGAGAGCCTTCTGCTCTCACTTATTTATTGGACAGAGTAATTCCCTACCCCACCCCGTGTGCAGGAGCTCATAATTGATGGGTTGTATACTGAGCATGCTCGGGAGACAGGACTGTGAACTTGCAAGTAACTTCCTGCCACCAGGAGGCGCCCCTGTCCCAATTCCGGTCCAGTCTTGCTCGAGATTGCGGGTCACGGAGGGAGCTCTCTGACCTCGGAACTTTGCTTTTCCCTTCCGGCTAGTTCTTCCTTGTTTCCGTGGGCTGTCTTGTCTTTGCTTCCCATTCTTTAGACTGTGCAAGGTGCTGCCTTCGGACTTTTCTGCTTCAGATTCTGAATCCCTTTTTACTTTCCATCCGGCTTGATTTGGCTTTAGCTTGTTTGTTTCTTGTAATTTTTCTAACCCTTTCTTGCTGAGCGCTCCCCACTCCTGGAATTAGCCCACGCGGAGGAGCTCCTTAGGGGTTCCGTCTCCGAAGGCCCCCTTTGCTGCCATAACAAACACGCTGACTTTGCCCATTCAGGCTAGATCGGCGTCTCCTCCTCAACCCTGGCCCCCCTCCCCTCGGAGAGGCGGTGGCCCCATCGGCTATAGCCCAGGCTCCTAGAAAAGCCACAAAAAGACAAAATGTCTCAAGGAGCCTTCCAAACTGCTTAAAAAGAAAAAGAAGAAGCCGCCATCGTCCGTGCGCCTGAGCAAGTGCCTTTTGATCAAAGATGTTTGCCGTAGAACTAAGCCATGTTTTAAAAATGGCTCCTCCAAGTGCGGCAAGAATGGAGCAGGCGACCAGCGCCCTTTGGGCAAACCCTTGGCTTCTCTTACCCCAACACCAGTGGTATTAGGTGCTGAGGGGGAACCGGCTGGTCCGCACTGTCCCACCATACTGGACCCAATCCTGATGGGCGAAGAGTTTTGGGCACCAATTCCAAGCGTCCCACTGGAGCCAGTGCAGCCTTCTTCCCTGGGAGCGGCAGTCCCTCTCCAGAGGAATCCAACAAATCCACTGGACTCTATTCCACAGGGAGGCTCCGGGAACAATGCTCCAGTCCATCCGACGCCTGTGAGTAATCCCATCTCGCCTCCTCAGGGGCCGGCCCCTACTATCCCTCCTGATGTGGCGAATTGGTTGAGGAAATTTTTGGGTGAAGGTGGCACTGCCCTTCGTAACACCCTGGACTTACAGAGCAAACCTCCGCAGAACCCAGCTCCAAAGGTCCTGGCCTTGCTGATTAGACCCAGACCTCCCACGAAACACTTTTCTTCCTCCTCACCTGACTCCAGCCCCAGGAGGAATGCTATCTCACCTTCTGAGCATGGACGCTTCATTAATAGAATATTGGGCATCAGGCGTAGACTCAGAGTCTCCCATTCTTCTTCCTCTGAGTCTCTTCCGCCGGCGCCCCAGACCTCAACCTTCCATATCTCCACTTTCCCTCCCCCTGCTCTCCCTGTGCTACCTTCACCTTACTACCCCTCCTGGTTTTACCTCCACCTCCTATGCCTCCTGTAGCCCCACCAACATGATCTTCCCCTGCCCCTAAACTCCTAGTTGCTAACCCGACTCTGTCCAGGCCCCAGGGTAGGCCCAGCATTCGTGTGTCAGACTCTGATTCCAATCCCAACTCATCACTTCTGCTCCATCCAGATGAGTTGGATAAGGAAGAGGGAGAGCTATCAGGGGAAGAAGTGGTTCAACAGTCACCTATATCTTCCCGCCTTTTCTCGTCTGCTGACGTTGAGGTGTTATCTAATGCTAAAAGAGCTATTAACGACATAGCCCCTGTTGAGACTGCCCAAACGTCACCTGATCTGGATCAAAATGTTTCCCCTTCTTTTTCTTCCCCTGTAGCCACTGTTCCCTTTCCTGCCTTGTTTCGTAAGGTCATGCTAGCTGAGTGGCAACAACCTGCTTCATCCAGGCTGGTGGGCAGTTACCCCAGGAAGTTTCCTCCGTCCTTGCCATTCCCCGCATTGATGCTCCTGTGGCACAAATGGTCTTGGGGTCTATCCTTAAGACTGAAGTTAAAGAACTGCTCAAGGTATCAGAGGACAGAAAATGTGACTCACTTCTTAAGAAGGCCCATGAGGTGGCTGCGGCGGTCATCAAAGCCGCAAAGACTAATTCCATTTTTCCAGGGGCTCTATTCTCTGGGCGAAGGCACTTATAGCCCTAATTCCTCCAGAAAATGTCAAACTGGCAAAGGCAGCTGTGCTTACGGCAGACTCTACCCTGGATTGTATTCAACAGGCCTCTAGGGCGATGGCATCCAAAGTAGCTGTGAGCCGATCCTTCTGGCTAAAGTCATGGCAGGTTGACGCCAAGTCAAAACTGGCACTAACTTCATCTTCCTTCATAGCCACTCACATCTTTGGTCCAACCTTGGAGCCTGTACTGGTGGAGACCAGGGGGGAAAAGAAGGCCATGCCCTCAACAGATAGGGGCTCCCGCAGGTCCTTTCACACTCCCTCTTCCTCCTTCCTTTCATTCCCATAGGTAGTTTCAAGGAAACCCTTCCACCCAGACCATGGACTTCCGTAATACCAACCTTAGAGTCACAGGACACTTCCAATGGAAGAACAAGTCCCAAGGTCAGTCAAGAGCCCACGGTTTCCATGCCTTCAACCCCACTCCACAATCAGGTAGTCAGGGCAGGTAGGGGGCAGGCTCCTTCTCTCTATGACCCAGGACCAATGGGTCATAGACACAGTTTCTTACGACTGTTACTTAGACTTCATGCTTCCTCCACCAGATTCATTCATGGTCTCCCCCCGAGTCCACAAAACCAGACAAACATCAGCTGATGATCCAGGCTATTCGTCATCTTCATATTCGGGCTATCGAACAGAAATATTCACAGAAATATTTACTGTTTACTGTCTCTTATTTCTGGTACCGAGGAAAGATGGGTCCTGGAGGGCAGTATTGGACCTCAAACGCTTGAACAAGTTCATCAGGAAAAAGAAGTTCAGGATGGAGTCCCTCCATACCACCAGAGAGGCCTTTCACCCAGATGATTAACTAGCCTCAGTGGACCTATCAGAAGCATACCTTCACATCCCTATTCTGCCCCAACACAGAAGGTACCTGCAGTTCACATACAACAACCATCATCACGTACAACAGCCCTTTCTTTCGGTCTGTTGTCTGCTCCCAGAGTCTTCACGAAGGTCATGATCACTCTAATAGTGCACCTCCGCCTGCAGGGCGTGTACATCCATCTATATTTGGACGACCTTCTCATCCGAGTTTCTTCTTTCCATCAGGCGAAACTAGCTGTACACTGTTCCCTGCAGTGCCTCAAGGACCATGGCTTCATCATGAACAGGGAAAGGAGTCATTTCCGCACCACGTGAACTCTACAGCATTTGAGGGCACTCCTCAACACAGCACAGGCTTCAGTTTCTCTCCCAGAGGAAAGACAAACCAAACTGGCCTCGCTTCTCTGTCCACTTCTTCATGCCCCATCAGCCAACCCGATGCTCCTCTCACAGGTCCTGGGATCCATGATGGCCTACTTTCTTTCTTTCTTTCTTTCTTTCTTTCTTTCTTTCTTTCTTTCTTTCTTTATTAAATTTATATACTGCCCTTCCAAAAATGGCTCAGGGCGGTACATGGAATGTACCCCCTGGTCCAGGTGGCACTCTTGCCCTCTGCAATGGCTACTGCTTCCCCATCAGGAAGCCATTATGTCTGGCACCCGCTGTCAGATCTTGCTCCCCAAGAAGGTGCAGCAGTCCTTCAGGAGGCAGTTTTCTCCGGTCATTACCAAAGGGCTTCCATTCTGTTAACAGACCATCGTCACAACAGACACCAGCCTGACAGGCTAGGGAGCACTTTGCCAAGTTCACCCAGTTCAGGGCACATGGTCAACAGCAGAGCAAAAGAGAAACATCAACTGGCTGGAACTCAGGTTAGCCAAACTTGCACTCCTAGAATTCCATTACCTCCTCTAGGGGAGTCACGTCTTGGTCCAGACTGACAACATTATAACAAAAGCCCATATAAATTGATAAGGCAGCACTGACCACCTCTTCCTGTGGGCGGAGACTTACCTTCTCTTCATCCCTGCTGAACACCTCAGTGGCGTAGAGAACGATCAGGCAGACAAGTGACAAGTGGTGGACTCAGCAGAGTGGATACTCCATCCTGACGTTTTCAGACGGATCACTGCTCACCTAGGTGATCCCCTAGTGGACCTATTCGCATCCCCCTTCTATCACCAGCTCCCACGCTTCTTCTTCCGATTCCAGTCTCACCGGGTGGAAGCAACCGACACCCTCGCATACACTTGAACTTGTGCCCTCCTGTACTCCTTCCCACCAACAGCCATCATCACCAAGGTCATCAGGAAAATGATAATGGAACGCGCACAGGAAATTCTTGTAGCACCTCATTGGCCCAGAAGACCTTGGTTTTCCGATCTGGTCAACTTCTTGTTCTGTCCTCTGTGGCGCCTGCCTCTGCAGAAGGATCTTCTCTCTCAAGGGCCTGTCCTACATCCCAAACCAGAATGGCTCCAACTTTGCGCTTGGATGTTGAATGCTCAAGACTAGCTAACAAGGGCTACTCCCATTCAATCCAGGACACAATTTTGGCATCCCGTTGCCCCTCCACTCAAAGGAAGTATTAGGCCACTAGGGCAGCCTTCTCCATATGGGCTCACGGGAAGTGTTTGAATCCCCTCTCTTCCGGGGTAGCAGACATCCTCTCCTTCCTCCAAGCTGACATGGACCTCCGTCTGCGACCCAATACCCTTAAGCAGCAACCTTCTGCTCTTGCCTCTGTCCTTAATATTTCTGATCCTAAAACCTCTTCACTCCACTCTCATATCTAACTGCTAACCCCTGCTATGACCCCTGCTAGCTTGGCAAAGAGGCACCTTTTAATGTGGTGATTCTCTTTATTTAGCAGGGGGGAGAGTAACTGGCCCTATCCACCCCCAACACAGGACCTCCAGTGACGGTTAAAGCTGGTGTCTATCTTGTGTTTCTTTTTAGATTGTGAGCCCTTTGGGGACAGGGATCCATCTTATTTATTTATTATTTCTCTATGTAAACCGCCCTGAGCCATTTTTGGAAGGGCTGTATAGAAATCGAATGGATGGATGAATGAATGAATGAATGAATGAATGAATGAATGAATGAATGAATATCTCTAGGTTCCTCAAGAGGGCATCTAATCTGGCACCTCCACCTATCCAGAGGTTTCCCTCCTGGAACCTGAATAAGGTCCTGAATGCTCTCACCCAGCCACGCTTTGAACCCTGATCTTCCATTAACCTGAAGCTTCTTTCCTACTAAGTCCTCTTTCTAGTGGCTATCATGTCTGCTTGCAGAGTTTCAGAGCTTGGTGCCCTCTCCGTTTGCAAGGAGCTGTGTGTTTCTTTCAACCGGATGCAGTGGTACTCAAATTGGACCCCACCTTCTTGCCTAAAGTCTACTCTACCTTTCACTGTTCTCAAGACATGGTGTTCCCCTCCTTCTGCCCTTCTCCAGTTCACCACAAGGAAAAGACGTGGCATAAGCTCGACATTTGCAGAGCCCAACATATCTAAATTAGACGCATGGCAGAGTACCACAGATCAGACTCTCTTTTTATGGCATTCCGTCCGTCCTCCCTGGGTCACAAAAGTGTCCCTGTCCCACTGGATCAAGGAATGCATCAGGCTTACCTATAAAACGTGTAACCTTCCCATTCCAGGCAGAATCACAGCATGCTCAATTTGCAGCACCTCAACCTACACAGGAAGCTGCCATAGACTGAGTCAGACCATTGGTCTATCTAGCTTGGTGTTGTCTACACAGACTGGCAGCGGCTTCTCCAAGGTTGCAGGCAGGAACCTCTCTCAGCCCTATCTTGGAGCTGCTGCCAGGGAGGGAACTGGAAACCTTCTGCTCTTCCCAGAGCGGCTCCATCCCCTGAGGGGAATATCTTACAGTGCTCACATGTGGTCTCCCATTCAGATGCAACCAGGGTGGACCCTGCTTAGCTAAGGGGACAAGTCATGCTTGCGACCACAAGACCAGCTCTCCTCTCTGCAGCTTTCTCGTCACACACTCCGCTTTCTGATATCTGCAAGGCTGCAACTTGGTCCTCCATTGCTCCCCTTATATGTCATTACAAGGTTTCTTCCTTTTTGGCACCACGGGTGGCCTTTGGGCAAAGGGTGCTCAAACCAGTCGTCTAGTACACCCCCCTCCCACATCCGTGTCGCTTGGGCGTGTCCCATCAATGATGCTCTCCAGCACGGGGGGGGGGAGGGACATTGGACTTAACCGTGAAGGGTTCTTTTTCCCGGTGTCGGGAGCTCATCATGCCTGCCCGGATGTACATGTTCTTTATTTGCACAGATATGGCGGTACCTCCAACTTCTTCATGAGTTGGGAGTGTCCTTTGTTTTGGGAGGAGTCAGCGCCTAGGGCTCACAGTGGTAGTCTTGCTCTTCTGTGTCTTTCCAAGTTGTATGGCTTGTCTTCTGACTTTCTTCCGACTGCGTTTCTTCTCTCTCACCTTACCGACTGCCCCGATGGCTCTCTCCTCCCAAGGGCTGCTCTTTGCTACAGTCTCGGAACTGGGACATGGGCGCTTCCTGGTGGCGGGAAGTTACCCTGCAAATTCACAGTCCTGTCTCACGAGCATGCTCAGTATACAACCCATCAGTGATGAGCTCCAGACACAGGGGGGAAAGCACCCTTCTCGGTCAGCCCAATGCTCCTTTCTCTCTCCATCCCTAAGGCTATGAGCAGCTTCTTAAATAAGCCCCCACCCACCCCCCGCACCCAATGGAAGTTGGTGTGTGATGAACACCCCCCAGACAGCCAGGGCACATCCTTCCTCCCACAAAGGAAGTGGGGTGCAGCAGCCTCCCGGTGGGTCTTCGTGGTCTCATTGCCAGAGAGGAGGCCGTGTCCATCTGCAGCAACAGAAGCTACAGATTTCTTGTTCCATCCGCTGAGGCCACGTTTGGTGAAGGCCACTTTTCATAGAACAGGATGCTTGGCTAGTCCATCATTTCAAGTGGCAAATTCTGCCCCCACCCCACCCTTTTTCTTTTTCTTTTTCGGACAATGGGTTGTCCCTCGCAGTGAGTTCCTCTGGCCAGAGGGTCAGCTTAACTCTTGCTTGGCACTTGGGCACACCTCCCGGTTCCTGTTGTTGTGCTGCAATAGAGCCCAGTCAGATCACAGCTGTTGAGGGTCCTGACTACTTTGGTTTAATTCCTCTCACCACTTCCATTTTAAAGCAGTTTATTCAGCTTTTCTGCCACCCATGTATTCATTAGGTGTCTGTGGATCCCCACCAGACAAAGGCAGGAGCTTGGATTGGGGCCCATATGAGAGAGAGAGTCGGGGCCTGGGGGGTCACCACCCGACACAGTGACTGACCCTCTTCCGGGCCGGCTGCTTTTCTCTCTTCTGCAGCCACCCAAGGACAGTTGGCTTGGGTCTTGGGGCTGCCAGCACCACTCCTTGGCCAGTTCTGCACAACTTTGGATTTGCCCCTGCAAAAAAACCCCACAAAAAACCAACCCTCTGGCATCAAAGTCACCTCCTCGGCGCCCCCCCCCCCCCGTGTGCGGCTGTGGAACTGAGGCGGACGGGGGAGGGCGCTTGCCCAAGCCACGCGGCTCCCATCCTGCATGGCATGGCACGAGCGCTGGCTCCCTGGCCGGGGGTGCTGTGCTGCTGCAGCTCAACACGGTGACTGGCACCTGTTGCTTCTCTCTCCCCCCTCAGCGTCCTGGACAGCCCCAGCAGACTGGATGAGGAGCACAGGCTTATCGCCCGCTACGCTGCCAGGTTGGCCGCTGAAGTTGGAAATGCGGTAAGCCAGGCACTGGCCCTCTCTGGGCACCGGACCCCATGGCTGCTCTTCTGGGGTGCCAAATGCCAGCTCCAGAAAGGCCGCCCCCCCCCGGCCGTCCTCTCGGACCAGGAAGCCCCAAGCAAGAGTCACACGCCACACCCCACAATGTGGCAGCAGCTTCTGCTGATGATGTGAAGCGAGCGCGTGTGGATCGGCCATGCAGAGTGTGTGTGTGTGTGTGTGTGTGTGTGTGTGTGTGTGTGTGTGTGTGTGTGTGTGTGTAAAGCCATGTCTGCACAACTGTCTCTGTGTGCTGCTGTCTTAAGAATAGAAGGGAAAGCCCTGCTGGATCAGGCCAAAGGCCCATCTAGTCCAGCATAGCCCTGTCCTCCACGGATTTGTCGAATCCCCTTTTAAGCCCCTCTAGATGGGTGGCCATCATCCACACCCACTGGCCACGGATTCCATCGTTTAACTACACATGGTGTCAAGCAGCCCTCCTTGTTGTCTGTCCCAAATGTCGTAGCCTTTAGCTTCAGCAGATGACCCTGGCTTCTAATATTACGAGAGAGGGAGAAAAACTGCTCCCTCTCCACTTGAGCCCACACCCTGCATAATTTTATACACCTCTCTCATGTCCCCCCACCCCACTTACCTATCACCTTTCTAAACTAAAAAGGCCCAGACGTTGTAGCCTTTCCTCCTAGGGAAGTCGCTCCAGCCCTCTGGTCATTTTGGGTGCCTATTTCCACACCTTTTCCAGCTCCACAATATCCTTTTTCAGGCAACCAGGAACTGGGCCCAGCAGAGAGTCCTAGGAGGTCTTCCCTGAGCAGATGTGCTGACAGTGTGGGAGGATGCTGGGGCTATTCAGGAGGAGCCTTTCTGGGTACCGTCAACTCTGCTGGATCCCTCCCCGCCATTAAAATGGCCAAGGTGCACTCCAGTTCACCCTCGCTGGGGGCAGGGTTACCGTAACGAGTCGGATGCCTTGCTGGCAGTTCTGTATCTGTTTCGCCATCCAGGGGCTCACCCCGCCCCCGAGAGCTGGCAAACTCGAGCCAAGGGCAAGAGGCAGATTCTTCCTAGAAGAAGGCCAAGCACATCTTTGTGGTTGCCTTGGTGGTGTCCATTTGGGCCTGGGAATCTGCCCTTCCCTTTCTGCCTCTTTCTGGTCTTCTCCTCTGCAAAGACGCCATCCGATGCTGGCCTGAAGTCAGTGGGCAGGTGGACCCCCACTGCCCACGGGTGACGTCCTGCTGCAGAGGGGCACCCAGGAAGGAGCTTAGCCTCTGTTTGGAAACTTCCAGCAAAGGAGAGCCCACCCCGAAGCGTGAGGCAGGCTGTCCCGCTGTCCAGCGGCTCTTGACACTTAGGATGTTCCTCCTCACGCCCGGAGTCTGGAATCGGCTTCCTTGTCATGTCGACCCCGTGCTCCTAGTCCTGCCCTCCTGCGTGACGACAGCCCTTCAGATGGCTGAAGGTGGCTGCCAAGGCCCTTTCCTTGCACTAATCAAGATCTCCCCCGCCCCCCCGCCAGTTTCCTTGTGGCTTCCACTGGAGGCCTGTGTGGCTGGCATGCACAAATGTCCTCTCCTTGTTCTGGGTGGGGCAGAAAGTGCCGCTGACGGCTTAGGGTCCATGGCAGGTCCCAGGCCTGTTGCTGCAGCTGCTCCCTGGCAGGCGGGAAAGGCAAGCTTTGTGTGGCCCAGCGTGGTCAGAGCTGAAGGCATCCTCGGTGCTTGTGTCATGTTCCTCCTCCCTTTCTTGAAAATAAAATCAAGCTGGTTTGCCATTTGCAAACAGTATAGCAGTGCAGCATGCAGACTGTGCCGAAAAGTTGCCTCAGTGGGCCCCGCTGGCTGCCTGCTCCCAGGCCCAGGTCTGGAGGCACCGGAGGCAGGCCCCTTGCGGGAGCTAAGCAGGTCTGAGTCCGGCCAGAGCCTGTATGGGAGACTGGTTAGGAACCCCGAATGCCCCACCGTGCTTCCCGTGATGGGAGGCAGGTGGGATATGAGTGGAACGGAAGAAATAACCCTTGAGATGATGGAACATTCAGCCTTCCCTTCTGTCACCAGCAGCAGGCAAGCATGTGTGCCTGGAAACAGGGCCGTTAGCAGCCAGGGCCAGGTGCCTGACTCTCGGGGCCCCCAAGGCATCTCTCTGGCCGAGGGGGCCCCGTCATGTCCGGAGAAGGTGCTGCCGCCCAGGCCAGGTCATCTGTGCAAGCTCTGTTCCTGTCTCTGCAGGTCGCCATGCGGACTGCCTTGCTCCGCTCCCCCAGTTCCCCAGACTACGGCTTTTGGGGACCTGGCCATCTACCTGCTCCTGCTCCCCCACCAAATAGTAGACGTGGGTGGTCTTGCCCTTGGTGAGACCAGCAAGGCCCCTTTCATGCCAGGAGTCTCCCCTGTGGCTCGCCGTTGCCTCGTGATGGGCCTCCTCGGCCTGCCTGCTTCTCCCGTGGGGCACCCCCTGTGACGCTGGCAGCACAACCCACCCCCACCCCCGTTGCCCTGACCGCTCCTTGCCTTGCCGCTTATGGCTGCCAATAGCCACTTCTGTCTATTTCTGTCCACTTCTGCCACTTCAGTGAGGGGTGTGCTGAGCCTTGTTGATGTGCCTCTCTCCTGGCCACGTGGCCTTGGAGGGGGGGGTGCCCGCTCTCTCTCTCTCGCCCAGCTGCCTCTCCTGATGCCGTGGGGTTTTGCTTGTGCCTGGTGGCCCCCTGAAGCCCCCCAGCCTGTGAGGAGGGCAAGCGTAAGCAGAGAGACGCAGGGAGGTTTAAGTGGATGTGTGTGCGTGAACGCAAGGGCCAAGGCTAGGGCAACAGGGATTGCGGGTTTTACAGGCCTACCGGTTGTGAAGGGATCTGGACTCGGTTTGTCAGGATTCAGCACCACTGAAACAGATGAGCAACGTTACTTATGAGCCACCGTTCACCGCTCGCCACTCCTGAGAGCAGGCCCGGGGTGGAGTTCCAGAGAGAGACCAGGGACCCCCCACCCACCCACCCCCAGGCAGGAGGCTGGTCCTCTCCTAGGAGCATCCCGAGGCAGGCCCAGTTGGTTCATACCAAGGCTGGCACCAGAGAAGGTCTTCAGGGCTCCTGCCTCTGTCCTTTCTTGCATTCTGTCCTTCCGACCGAAGTTTCCCTGCTCCTAGGCTTGTAAAAGTCCCCCTGGCCCCACTGGAAGGGCTGCCCCCAAAGCACAGACACCCGGCAGCCTTCCCTGAAACCTTTGGTGCCCTCCCTCCTGGCCATGTGCAGGCTGTCTGGAGCCATGCAGTGCTTCTGCCTAATGGCGTGCCTCTTTGTGTGCGTGTGTGTGTGTGTGTGTATTGTGTGTACGTTCCATCCCAGCGGTGCAGCATCTGTGTGCCTTAACCTGGTGTGTCTCTTGCTCTCGCCAGCCACGGCCACCGACTGACCTGGGGTTCAACTTTGATGCCAACAAGCAGCAGAGGCAGCTGATTGCGGAGCTGGAGAACAAGAACAGGTAAGCGAGCCGGCTGAAGCGGCGGGAAGGGCTGGCCCCGGGCACGGGGGCCCCTGAGCAAGAGGCCGAATCCCCTGCCCAACAAGGCTGCTCCCTGCTGGGTGGGAGAACAGATAGGGGCGTGGCTCCGTGCCGGAGGAGGTCCTGTGCATGCAGAAGGGCCCAGCCTCTGCCCCCGGCAGCATCTCCAGCTTGGGTGGGAAAGACCCTCCTCTGCTTGGAACTCTGGAGAGCTGCTGCCAGTCCGTGCAGCCAAGACTGTGCTGGCCCCACAGCTGGGCCTGGTGAGCCTTCCGACCCTCCGAGGCCCAGACCTGGGCCGGCTTGCTTGAGGCAGGTGGCACTCAGAGCAGAGTCCTGCTGCGTGGGGTGCCTGGTCCGCTGGAGCCACTCCTGCCTAGCCTCGCTGTCCGGGGCTCCCACGGCCTTCTCCCTTCCCCGCTGGAGGGAGGCAGCTGCCCCTTCTCCCCCGCAGGACTTGCCTGCCTGTGGCGGCTGTGCGACCCACAGCAATTCCAGAGAGGGCAGCGTTCTGGCCAGGGGCACTTCACCCTCCGCTGGGCGACCTTCCTTGTGGGCCCAGCTCTCCCCTCTCTAGGCCAGGGAGGGGGCAGCGGCTGCAGCCACTCCTGGAAGCACCCTGGGAGAGCTTTCCCCAAGTTCCTCTGCATGGCCAGTGTGCTCCTGTGCCAGACGGTGACGGCAGGCAGACAGCGGGCCCTCCTGAGGGGCCCTGGCGGGAGCGGGGCAGACGGCCCCTGCTTGCTTTTGTTCTTGGGGGTGCAGCCCAAGAGGCAGGAGCCACTCTGCAGAAAGCAGGCAAGGAGGGGGTGTCTGGAGCTCCCACGGGCAGGTGACTCTGGACATGCCACAGGGATAGTACCCAGAATGAGTACCCAGAA
Organism: Hemicordylus capensis; assembly: GCF_027244095.1. Lineage (NCBI taxonomy): Eukaryota > Metazoa > Chordata > Lepidosauria > Squamata > Cordylidae > Hemicordylus > Hemicordylus capensis. Next base: position 457,789,527 of record NC_069657.1, read on the forward strand.
TGTTGGGGGCAATATGCTAAATCATTGTAAACCGCTTAGAGAGCTCCGGCTATAGAGCGGTATATAAATGTAAGTGCTATTGCTATTGCTAAGTGCTATAGGCCAGGACGTGGCTTTCCCTTTTGCTCTCAGAACAAAGATCTTGTGGAATTAGGGAATCAGTGGAAAGGGTTGTTGTTATTATTATTTCTTGTTTACACAGTCAGACAGGTGTTATTGACTGGTTTGTTTTATCCAGACATCGAGTCCTTCCCAAGGACCTGGGATGGCTGGATTTTATCGTCAATACTGTTTGTCATTATAGATATCGTCGCAAAATACAGGCTGTTCCCAGTAAAGCTGCTTTTTGTCATTGGCTGATGGTGATTTCTGTGGCCCCTATGGTGTTGAGGTGCTCTTCAAGGTCTTTTGGAACTGCACCCAGGGCGCCAATGACCACTGGGATTATTTGGGTCTTCTTCTGCCACAGCCTTTCAATTTCCATTTGTAGATCTTTGTATTTGGTGATTTTTTCTATTTCTTTTTCTTCTAGTCTGCTATCCCCTGGTATGGCTATGTCGATTATTTTAACTTGTTTTTCTTTCTTCTCGACTACAGTTATATCTGGTGTCTTGTGCGGCAGATGTTTGTCTGTTTGTAGTCGGAAGTCCCATAATATTTTTGCATCTTCGTTTTCTACCACTTTTTCAATTTTATGGTCCCACCAGTTTTTGGCTACAGGTAGCTTGTATTTTTTGCAGATGTTCCAGTGTATCATCCCTGCTACCTTGTCATGCCTTTGTTTGTAGTCTGTCTGTGCGATCTTTTTACAACAGCTGATGAGGTGGTCCACGGTTTCATCTGCTTCTTTACAAGGGCGGCACTTGCTGTTTGTTGTTGACTTTTCGACTTTGACTCTTATTGCATTTGTTCTTAGCGCCTGTTCTTGCGCAGCCAGTATTAAACCCTCTGTTTCTTTCTTCAAGTTGCCATTCTTAAGCCATTGCCAGGTCTTGGTGATGTCTGATTTTCCACTTATATTGTGCAAATATTGACCATGCAGGGGCTTATTTTTCCATTTTTCTGCTCGGTTCTTGACTTGTTCTTTCTTGTAGGCCTGCTTTGTTTCATTGGTGTTGAATAGTTTCGCGTTATTGACCATTTGAAGTGCATCTTCTTCATTGTCCTTGATATATTCTTCAAGGCCTCTTTTCTCCTCCTCTACTGTTTGATGGACTTGCAGCATTCCTCTTCCACCTGAGCTGCGAGGGAGGTAGAGCCTATCGACATCACTGCGGGGGTGCAGAGCATGATTGATGGTCATTATTTTCCTGGTCTTACGATCCAGCGTCTCTAGCTCTGCCTGGGTCCAGTCTATTATTCCTGTAGTGTATCTGATAACAGGTATAGCCCAGGTGTTTATGGCTTGTATGGTGTTCCCGCCATTGAGTTTGGACTTGAGGATTTTTCTAACTCTCCTGATGTAAAAAAAATAATATTCACTTCCAATTTTTCTTTTAACTTCAGTGTGTGCGATGTTATCAGCCTGGAGAATGCCCAAGTATTTTTAATGTTCTTTCTCTTCCAGGTTCTTGATGTTGCTTCCATTGGGCAGTTCTATTCCGTTGTTGTTGTTGTTAGTTCGATTTCTATACCGCCCTTCCAAAAATGGCTCAGGGTTGGCGCTGGCTCTGCAGTCGAGAAGGGTCGTCTTGTCTGATGCTTTGGGGGCCAGCATCTGCTGGATGGGCTGTTTTGAGTGTCTGGGGGTTGCTGTCCTGGGCTCTTTATGTGCTGCTCAGGGCGTAGTCAGTGAGGACAGGAGTGAGAGGCCAACCTACTCGCCTCTCTAGTAGACATGCTGCTCATGTCCCAGCTGCCATTCTGAGGCGGTTGTGGGCCACAAGGGCTGGGCAGGGCCCTGCCGGGGGGGGGGCCTCTCTGCATAATTTCATTGATTGATTTAAGATACTGTATCTACCTGTATCTACCTGAACCCAAGACTGGGTTTTCCCCACGTTCTTTGATGTTAGAAATGGGAGGGTTGTCTAAGATTCAGTCTCCCTTTGGGGATAGATACAGGTATAACCTAATTTTCACCTTTTTTTTTTTTTTAAAGGGTGGTATCTTAAATCCAGAGTCCTCTTCTGTTTGGAACACACAGTATTCATCGCTCGCCCCGCCAGTACCACTCAGGACAGCTCACAGAAATAATAGCTGCTCTTGGTCCCCGGAGAGCATTGTCATGGTCCCTTGGTGCTGCAAGAACAGCCATTCTGCACGGCCTGTGGGGCCGTGCCCCCAGCGTCTGTCAGTGGGGGCAGATACTTTTGTGGAACCCTGTGGCCTTAGCAGATTCCAGCCCCATCTGGGGAGGAAGCCAGAGTCCATTGACTCCCCTGTTGTGGAGGTGTCCACTCGGGTCTCTCGGGATTCCGGGCACTTCCTGCTACGGCCTGCCCAGCATGGACCTGGCTCTCCTGGCTGCCTCTCCGGCTGTAATGGAGCACAGACCACCCCCATGCTCCGTCAGACAAGTCCAGGACCTCAGCCTCTGCTGAATCGGGTCCTGCCCCTCGCCACAGGAGAACTAGCTTATGCTCTGCAGGACACAGGCCTTGTTGGGAACTGCTGCCCTTGAGGCCTCTAGTTTAGTGCCCCTAGGCCCCCTCCAGCCGCAGAGGCAAGAAGCCTCTCAGTACCAGGCGCGGGGGAGCAGCAGCAGCAGGAGGGAGGGGGGCCTGCCCCTTTCAGCTCCTGCCAGTGGGCTTCTCAGAGGCATCTGGTGGGCCACTCTGTGAGACAGGAGGCTGGACTAGATGGGCATTCCTGGGCCTATTCTTATGCTGTGCTGTGCAGTGGCTTGAAGCCAACGGCAGATACAATTTGGCCAAGAGGCCCAGAGGTGTCGGGAAGGAAGAGCCGTGATCGTTCTGTCTTGGTTTGCACAGAGAGATCCTGCAAGAAATCCAGCGCCTCCGGCTGGAGCACGAACAGGCCTCCCAGCCGACGCCGGAGAAAGCCCAGCAGAACCCGACGCTGCTGGCGGAACTCAAGCTCCTGCGGTGAGGGGCGGAGAGAGTCTGCTGCGGGGGGGGCGGGGGGATGCACGCCTGGGTCTCGTTCTGCCAGCCTCCCTCTCCCTCAGGCCCAGAGCTGGCGGAGCCCCTCGAAGGTGGGCCCTTCTGCCCATGGAGCTGGCCGGGGTGGGGTGGGGGGTCCGGCCACCTGGCCTTTCTGCAGCACTGCTGGGACTGCATTCCCCGGAAGCAAGGGGCTCATTCCTCCCTCTTGGATCTGGACAGGCAAAGGAAGGACGAGCTGGAGCAGCGGATGTCTGCCCTGCAGGAAAGCCGGAGGGAGCTGATGGTGCAACTGGAAGGGCTCATGAAACTGCTCAAGGTAGGGCCCCCTGACCCCTTCATGCGAGCCGGAGAAGTTGGCCTGTCCAGGCAGCCCCTCCAGCCCAGCACTGTCTGCTCTGACTGACTGACACCGGCTCTTCGGGGCTCCGGTAGAAAGGAGGCCTCCGCAGCACCTGCCTCCTGGGGCCCTGCCTGCCTGGAGCTGCCCAGGCGAGGACGGGCCTCTCTCCACCACCGCCGGGGCCAGGCGTGCCAAGCCCCTGCCTCTGCCTCCCTGGGGCTTCAGGGGAATCATGAGGGCAGGCTGGCACCCCTTCCCTGCTCCTGCCCAGCCCGTTCCTTTGCGCGGGCCACAAGCAGCCCCCAGTTTGGCTTCCTCCCTAGATAGCTGGGGCCCCCGGGAAGCCCCATGCTCTTGCCAGAGGGAGCTGGCCTCTCCCGGGGGTCACCCAAGCCCTCCACCCCACCTCTGCCCCCAAGCAGAGAAGCTGGTGGAGCACACCTGAGCCAGGCGGCCATCCCAGGCGCGGGGAGAACCCAGCGGGGTGTTCCCCCTGCCAGGTGGCGGGAGGGGGCTGCCAGCACTGCATCCCTCCAGTGGCTGTTGCTGGTGTCTGCCTTGTGGTTCTTATTTTAGATAGTGAGCCCCTTGGAACAGGAGCCTGCCTGCCTGCCTGTCTATCCCGCTTTGGGAGCTCTTGTGGAAAAGTGGGTCTATGAATATTGGTCCTATAAATCTTTGTCGCTAGCTAGTGGCTGTGGTGCTTCGACGCAAGGGGGCTGGGACGGATGTTCCGGGGCTTGCCTTTGGTGGGGGCCTGCAGCAGCAGCAGCAGCAGCAGCAGCAGAAGCAGGAGGCTCACCTTGGCGTGGGCCCAGTGAGCCCCCCCCCCACTGCTCTCCCTCACACCCTCCTTGGCCTCGGAGGAGCTTTGCCTGCAGGAGCTTCCTGAGCCGCCCCCCCATTCCCCCCCCCCCCCCGCGCTCCATTCCCTTCCTCTCCCAGCCCCAGAGGTGGGGTGTGGGAAGCCCCCTCTCTCTCCGGGGCTCCAGCTGGGGCCCCAGGCCCCTTCCCCTGCCCACCTTGATGTTCGCCATAACCCTAGCAGGGCGAGGCTGCAGGTGCCTCACCGGGCATGTCACGGACAGGCCTGGCGTGTCCCACATCTGCCCATCCCTTCAGTGGAAGGTCGGTTCCGGTCTTTAGCAGACTCCCTCAGCAGAGCCGGGGCTGCTGGTCTAGTTGAGCCAACACAGGCCGTCCCCCCACCCGCCATCTAGTCCCCTGGAATCAGCCGGCAGCATCCCTGGTTAAAGGATCTCTGGTGCCAGGACCCAGCGAGCGCCCTCTGGCTGCAAGATGCCGTGGAGGGGAGCTGGAGCCGGTCTGAGCAGAGAGGCCCCTGGGCTAGGAAACCCACAATCTGACTTGCCCTTCCTCTTTTCCTTTTGCATCCTTGCAATCCGGTTCCTTTGTGTCCTTCTGCGTCAGCAAACTGTGGTGTTTCCCTTGGGGGTTTGTGTGTGTCTGTGTCTCCTTTTGATGCAACGATTAACTCTCCTCTCCCTCTCTCTTTCTCTCACACACGTTTCCGTTGCCAACAATTATAGGAAGAGGAGCAAAAGCAGGCAGTAAGTGGATCCCCCCCACCACACTCTCTTTTGCTTTGACTCTGCATGAAGTGCCTGGATGTGTAGATGCATTTCCCCCCCCATCCTAAGAGTGCCAATGAGCCCAGCAGCAGTCCTTGTTTTCGCCTTGGTTGGTCCAGAGTCACCTCTGTGGGGTCCTTCTGGATGTCTTCAGCACTGGGAAGGAAGCTGCCTGTGCCCCCCACCTGGCCATGCTCGCTCCCTGTCTCAAATGGAAGGCTGGCCCACAGGATCACTTCAGTGCTAGGTTGCCAGAGAGTCTGAGATCCCCCAGCTGCACGTGCACCTGAACACGTGTTGTGTGGACTCGGACCGATCCCAGATCCACACACAACATTCAACCAGGACCAACCAGCCAAGTCCAGATCTAAGATTAAGGATCCCTCTTAAATGCTGGTTGGTTGGTTGGTTGGTTGGTTGGTTGGTTGGTTGGTTGGTTGGTTGGTTGGTTGGGGCACTGATCTGGGATCAGCAAAAAGACTTCCAGGTCCACACCACACAGGCCACGAGAGTGCCGGCCGCTCGGGGACCTCAGATTTTCCTGTCACCTGGTATCCAACGGAACACGTGGACCTGCCTGAAGGTGGCTTCCCTGGATGTCTGACTGCTGAGCAAGTCTTTCTGGTTTTGTGCAACTTGGCATGACCCACCACCAGGGCTGGCAGTGCAGACCTTCCCTCGCCCCCGCCCCCCCTTGCATTGTTCGGACAGCTTTCTCTGCTTGGAGGCCTTTGGGAGGGGGGTCTCCTTTCCTCTCTGGGGAATCCCTGTTTGCCTGTGGGCCATGCATGCACCCCTGCATGGTAGCCGGGGGGGGCGGGCGCCCAGGGCTCAGAAGGCCCTCCTGTTGGTGTCGGGGGGGCTGCTGGGGGGGGCTGCTTCCTTCCAGCCCTCCTGCCTTAGCGCCGAATCCCCTCCAGGGGGAGCCCTTTCTCTTTCCTAAGCAAGCAACCAGCATGGCGGGCAGCATCTCTTTGGGCCAAAGGGCCGGGCGGGGCTCTGCTCACCTGCAGGGATGTCCACACACACACACGCACATATGAGCAGAGTTGCCTGGAGTGCAATTGGCCTCCAGTGCTCAGACAGCTTGGCGGCAGCCCCAGAGCAGGAGGGGAGCTGTCATTTCAAAACCGCATTTGAGGGCACAGGAGAAGTGCGATGCCAGTGCCGTGCTCCACTCCCAGTCCTGGAGGCGAGAACGGCCCCCTTCCAATGGGCTGCTGCCGCCTCCTTTGAATGCCTGCCTCCCACCCATCGGCAGACTCAAAGCAGCGGCTTCTGGATCCAGCAAGAGGCCAGTGGTCCAGCTAAGCCCCAAGCCAGGGCTGGGGGGTGGGTGGGGAGAAGGTCCCCCAAGGGCCTGCCGGTGGGTCTAGTGGCTGGCCCTGCGCCGGCTGCTTTTCCAAAGGGCCACAGTGTTGAAGCAGCCAGTGCCTCGGCTTCAGATTGTGGTTTGCCACGTCCTGGGCAAGGAGCTCGGAGCAGCTCACAGCAAGGCAGGCCTGCAGAGTTGGGACGGCCGCGAGAGGCGTTCAGCCCACCTTCAGACTCGGGTCTGCTGCGAGGCTCCCTCCCCGGCTGGCTCTGGCCCGTGAAGAAGGGTCCCTCCCCCAAGGCATGCTTCTCCGGAAGAAGGGCAAGAGAGAAAGGAAGGGCCGGCTGTGACTTCTGCTTACTGGGCAGCCTCAGGCAGGCAGTGGTGCTGCTGCTGGAGAAGCTGGGCGGGGGGGGGGGGAGAGCGCGCGCAGGCGGAAAGGGATCCTCGTTGGCCCCATCCGGGAAGCGGAAGGAGAAGGGCCTTGGGAGAGTCTGGCCCAGCAGCGCCCACAAGGAGTGAAGAAGCCCTGGGAACTGGGCCGAAGGCGGCCTCCCTGCTCTCTGGGCTTCAGGAAAGGGTTTCCTCCCAGGGATCTCCTCTCCTCTTTTTCCTCTGGAGCATCCCGGGGCGGGGGGGGGGGATGGCTCCGCCCGGGGACAGGGTGCTTGCTTGCATGGAGAGGGTGCTCTGTGGGGTGCCTGGGGCTCAGGGACTGTCTTCCACGGATACCACATGGGGAGGAGTTATTGAGAAGATTGGCCATGCCGCCTTGCAGACCACCCATTCTCGGAGCGATTTACATAGCAGGAGGGAGGAGGAGGTCTTTTTCCCTCCCGGAGAGGAGCTCACGGCCCAGACCGGGATGCAAGGGAGGGCCCCGACAGCCCTGGGGGGGATGCTGGGCCGAAGAGGGGCAGCCGCTCTTCCCCGGCCAAAGGCAAGAGAGGCCTTTTTGCCCGGGGAGCACCTCTGTGGGTGGGAGGGGGGCCCTTTTTCACCTGGCGAGTTTGGCTAGCGGCTGGGGGCGGGGAGGGCCGAGCAGAGCCTTGGTGGCTGGGCCCACTGGGGTGAGTCGCCCGGAAGCGGCTGGCTGTCTTTGGCCAGAGCCCTTCTTCTGTCTGGATGTGCTCCTTGCCGGTGCTGGTGGCTCAGGGGCCGAGTGTGCCTAGACCCGCCTCCCCCCCCCCCCCGCACCTGGGCTGGGCCAGGTGCCCTTTTGGGTGAGCTGGTGCTCCTGAGGTTCTGCAGAGCTGGCCACGGGAAAGGCCCTTTGCCCTGAGGACCCCACCTCTCCACACACACACACACTCCTGTCCCATCAGCAGTTCCTGCTTCCCCGAAGTTAATGATTAGGCAGGGTTGGTGTGAGCTCAGCCGCCCTGGGGGAGTCCCACTCCTCCTCCGGCTCTCCAAGGGAGGGGCTGGCCAGGGCGGAGAAGCACCTGCCTCCCTCCCTCGTGAGCTGGGGCCTGGAGCCTTGCGTGCAGCCTGGGGGGGGGGCAGTAGACTCGTTTCTTTTATTTAAAAAAAGCCCAATTAGCTGTTTTGGATTTACCCTGGGATTCTCTCCGGCATGTGCGTGCAAGCCCCACTGCTCAGCCCTTGCCGCGCCATCTTAGCTCTTTCTCGTTCCCTTGCTGTACTGCTGGCGGGGGGGGGGGGAGGCTGCAGCGACAGCCCCCCCCCCCGGATGGGCTCCCCTCAGACGCCACAGCTGCAATGAGGCCACACACGCGCACACACACACACACACGCCCCGCCGGCACGTGTGTGTTTTGCTGCACATCGTGGAATTGGGCCAGGCCAGGCCCTGCCCGCTGCCCGCCATCATCCTGGTCAGTCTCCCGCCTGCTCAACGCCCCCCCCCCCGCCCCCGGTGCGCCGTTCTGCCTGCTCTCCTCCCTCCTGCAGCCTTTGATTAGACAGCTGTGCTTTTTTGGGAGAGGCCGGTGCCAGCAGAGGCCCAAAATAGAACACGCGGAATGGACCGTGCACGTCCCTCTCCCTCTACTGTACATGGCTGTCAGGGCGCCAGCAGCGCCTGCCGCCGCCCCCTCTCCTGGCTGCACAAAGCACCTTTCCCTGCTGCGTCTCTGCGCAGCCGTTCCAGAGCCAGCAGCCCAGAGGAAGAGGGCCTGGGTTTTGTTTAGACCTGCAGCAGCAGCAGCAGCAGCAGCAGCAAGCAGGGAATTGTCCAGAGTGGCCATCTGCTACCTGGCCGTCGTCCACACGCTCAGGAGGCAGCGGTGGATGGAGAGAGGAAGGTGCCGCTTTCATGCGGTTGCCATGAGAACAGCCCTGCTTTCGCTTTTAGCCTGCGCACATTGGTGGCGGGGGGGGGGGGCATTAGCGCTTCAGAAAAGGTGATTCGGCTGCCGAAGAAGAAGAAGTCGGCGTTTTATGGGCCCCTTTCTGGGGATTGTTCTGGGAGGCTTTACTGCAGTGCCTGAAGAGGCGGACAGGAAGCGCGAGGGCCTCTTGGGAGGGAGAGCCGGGCCCGGAGGGGGGCTGCAGCCAGTCTCCACCCTTGCATGGAGGGTGGGCTTCCTCCTGCCCTCGGGGTGGTCAGGATCCCCTTCAGGGGCTGGCCCCAGGTGGCTCCTTTGCACGGAAGCCCCGGCAGGAGGGGCGGGCCGGGCGGGCTGGGCCTGGGGACCCGCAGAGGGCACAAAGGGGGCCGCCCGGCTGGGCACCAGGCGCCCGCTTCGGAGTGGAGCTGGCAGAGGAGGCGCGCTTCCTTGCACCTGCCTGTGGCTAGGGCCAAGGGGGCGGGTTGCAGGGGAGAAGTGCTGGCTGGTCGCAGGCGGCTGAACCCTTCCCGCACCGGCTGCTCTCTCCCTGCAAGCCTCTCCCCACCTGCCAGGCATCTCTCTTGCCTCTGAGACCAGCCAAGGTTGGGGCCCCTTTTTCCCTTGGGAGAAGGCAGCAGCCTAGGGACACATTTCCAGATCGGTAATGTTGTGGAAACCGGCTGCTTGCCTTGGGTCAGGAGCTTGGAGCCCAGGAGGGTCTCCCCAGCCTTGTCCCTGCTGCACTCCGTGTCCATTGCTGCTCCTTCCGTGCTCAGGCCTGGGCGTGGCACTTTCAGAAGGGTGCCGGTGAAATGGGGAGGCGTTCAGAGGAGAGCCACGGAGATGCCCAGGGGCCTGGGACACAGGCCGGAGGAGGAGAGGCTGAAGGAGCTGGGGGGCCTGCTCAGCATGGGAGAAGAGATGGCTGAGGGGAGGGAGGGAGGGGCGCACTCTGCACACCCCTAAGGGGCTGTTGCATCGGAGAGGGCAAAGACGTGGCCTCTATGGCCCCAGAGGATGGGGCTCAATCCCTGCACTGAGCAGCGGCGGGACCCAAAGGCCAGCGAGGCCGCCTGCAGTTCTCGGATCCGCCGAGCCGGTGGTCTACGGGGAGAGGCTCAGGTGTCATTGGCAGGTGAGAAGAGCCCGTGGCCTGGTGGGGGTTGCTCTCTCCCTGGCTGAAGGCCTTCAGACCGAGGATGGACAGGCGTCTGCCAGGGACGTGCTCGGCCGTCTCCAAGGCCTGCTCCCGCTCTAGGCTTCTGCACTTCCACACAGTCTTTCTGTCCAGAAGAGGCTCTTCCTTTTTCTCTCCTAGTCCATCATCGTGTTCCTTCCAAAGCTGCTTCCCTGCTTTCCCCCGGTTTGAAATGGCTCTCCCAGGGGGCTTCAGTGCCCACGAATGGTGCGTTTGTCTCTTCATCTGGTTGCTCTGTGGACCTCCCCGGCTGGGGCGCCAAAGGTCGTGGGGGGCAGCAGCTGGAGGCTCCCCTGGTGGGCTTCTGAGGCCTTGCTCCTTGGACTGGGGTGGGGAGTTGCTGTCCAGCGGGCCCCGGCTCTTTGCCCTGGCCAAGTGGGAGAGGCCCTGCCAGAGCTGTGCAGCTGCCGGCACCAATCCCCCATGGGCAAGGCGGCTCTGGGGGTCTCTGGAAATGGCTTGCCGCCTGCCTGAGCCGGGTGCTCGTGGAGGGTCCCCCTGCCCAGCAGTGGAGGAGGCACCCCATCCTGCCATTCTGCTTGCTGTCCCCTCCGTGCCCTTGGCTCCCTCCCTTGCAGCCCCCATTAATCTCAGTGAGGAGGACACATGCCTGGATCGTGACCATGAATGAAGCGGAGGCCACGCCGGACCCTCCTTCCTGGAACCAAAAGGTCTGGGCCAGCCCTGTGTCCGCACGCGAGGCAGACCGGGAGGGAAGCAGGCCCTCTCCAGCTTCTCCTCTGGCGTTCTAAGAAGTGCCTCATGGCTCCCACCCACCCACCCCCCGTTCATCTGATGGCAGAGGAATCCCGTTTCTTTGGCCAGCCGTCAGGAGCTGAAGTCATGCCTTGGCACGGACTCTGCAGGACCCTTCCGCGGTCGAGCTGTGCCTGCGAAACAGAGACCTTCCTCTTCAGGAAAACCCACCCAACTGCCTTGGCCCAGATCTCCGGCTTAGCTGTGCGTCTGTCTTTCGCCTCTCCTGCCAGCAGCCCGAGGGCCGCCCCTCCACCCCACTCGGAACTGCTGCCGAACCCGGGATTTTCCATACCTGCACACCAGGAAGCCATGAAGTCACATTTCGCTCAGGTTCTGCTGCCGTTTTTCGTGAGCGACCCTCTTTCTGTCTTCTCCTTGACTTCCAAGCTGCAGCTGTCTGCATCTTGGCTCTGTCAAGAGACTTTGGTTCATGGAAGATCTCTGGCAATGCCCTCAGGGGGGCAAGCACCAAGGCTCCTCTGGCACTGCCCTGCAAGATGCCCCAGTCCCCAGGCACCACATAAGGGCAGGATCCTTTCTCTGCTGCTTGTCCAGAAAATCCTTCCGCTCTGCCTCCCCCCTCCCCTCCCTCACGCAAATGGAAGTGGCATTTCTGGCTGTTGGGGCATGTGGACATCAGCGGAGTGCCTCTCCTCCATGTATTCTTCCACCTAAGCCTTGAAAATGCCTTTTTGTATGCCAGTGGCCATTGCAGCATCCAGTGACAATGAGTTCCCTAGGCTAATATGGAACAAGCTACCTTGCGTTTGCCGTATAACACTTGCCTGTCACCTTTTGTGGCCTGGGGATTCTCAGGCTAGCCGGATCTGTCCCAGAAACTCAAGATGGGGCCACCTGGATGCGCAGACTCCAAATGTCGGAAATGCCCCCTGGCTCTGGCTGCTGTTTGGATGAGCAGTTGGTAGGTTGATGAGCCTGGTAGTAGCTGGACTCTGACCGGCAGCCCGGCTCGATTCTGAGCTCTCAGGCTGGCCGTGTCAGTCACCAAGAGTGGCTGATTTGTGGTGGAGAAATGCGGGGGGGGGGGACTTAATTTCATCCCCACTTCCTCGAAGCTCTTCCCTTCCCTTTCCAGACCCTGTGGTTGTGCAGCTTAGCATCCCCATGGAGGCTAGAGGGGCAGGAGGCAGGGAGTCTTGAGGGAAGAGTCCCGGGGAGGCCAAGGCAGGGTGTGGCACCACGCGGCAGACGGGCACACATGCTGCGTCTCGCTCATCTCCCCCCCCCCGAGACCCTTCGGCGCACATGACACACGGCTCCAGCCTGGCACCACTGGCCCTTCCTGGCCACGTCTCCCCTGCCAGCGGTTGGTTCTGGTTGACTGCTGGGTCGGTTGAGCAGGGCCGGCTGTGTTGGTTCGGGCTCCGGGCGGCATTGCTCCCTCCGGGTCTCCAGCCCGCCTGCAGGTCTGCCCGGTTCCTGCCTGTGGCCTTGCTTGCTTTCCCCTGCCTTCGGCCGGGAGACCTGCTCTTGGCTGGGTTGCCTTTCATCCGTGGGTCTTTGACTGGAGACTGGCTGAGGCCGGCCGCTAACCCCACCAGCACGCCCAGGGCGCTCTGGTCTGTTCTCCACCTGCTTCTCCCCTGAAGCTCCCCATCCTAATGGGCCAGGGGGGTGCCAAAGGAGGGAGTTTGGGTAGCTCTTCTCCTCTGGCCATCCATCAGGTGGAGCCACCCCGCACAGCTCTACCTGATGAACAGCTAGCCTGCAGGCAGCATGGCTGGGGGCGGGGTGGAGAGGAGCTACCCAAGCTGCTGCCAGGAAGCAGAGGCAGTTGTGCCTCCTTGGGCACACACACACACCTCCGGCTCGTTGGGCCCAGCCACACCTGAAGATGCCCGCACGTGGAGAGTGAATCGTGCTCTTCTACCAGGGCTGTGTGTAAGCAAAGGTCACCTGTAAGCAGAAACGGAACTCAGCTTATTTTATTTTATTTATTCAGTGGACGGCGACCTAAGCCAGCAGTGGCTGGTCAGAAAGGGCCAGGGTGGCTGGCCCAGGGAGCGCCGGCGTCTCTGTGCTTTCCCTGTGTCTTGCCTCCAGGGAAGCCCCCAGAGGGTCACAGTCATCGGAACACAGGAAGCTGCCTTCTACCGGGTCAGCCCCTGGGTCCCTCTAGCTCAGTTTTGTCTACCCAGACTGGCAGCGGCTTCTCCAAGGTTGCAGGCAGGAGTCTCTCCCAGCCCTCTCTTGGAGATGCAGCTGCCAGGGAGGGTCCTTGCTGCTGTTCTGCTCCACCTGTGCCCCAGTGGGGGCTGGAACCTGCCGGCATCGTGGCTGCGGGTAGCATTTCGCTTGCAGAGCTGCCCACAGCCTCACTGGCAAGGAGAGCTGCCACCGCCACCACCTTTAGGGAGGGAGATCAAGTTCTTGAGGCATGCACATGTTTTCTCTTCCCGGCACTCCAAAATCGGGGTGTGAGGGGGTCGGGTTGGGGAGGCAGGGCAGTGGCAGCAGTAGCAGCCTCCAGGGCAATACGTGGAGACATTGCGGTGGCTGGGTGATGTCTGAATCGTGCTCTGGGGTTGTCAGGATCCTTCCCTTTCTCTGCCGCCCAGTGAAATCCTCTCTGGCCGTCTGTTGGCGGTGTGTGTGCTGTGCTTTGAGTGTTTTGCGTCTGGGTTGGGCCCTGTGCATGGCTTGGGTGGTGGGATGCAGCCGGAGAGAGGCCCCGGTGGCCTGGCCTGAAAATGGGCAAGGAGGAGTCTGGTGGCCCCCATCCCAGCTCCCCGTTGTCCGGCAGGGAGGCAGGCCAGAGGCTGTTCTGCAGCTCGCTCGCTCTCGGGTGGCCCCGTGTCGGCATCCCCGGAGCACTCTGCCCTCGTGGGCACCCTCCACCTGCCCGAGGCCATTCTGAGCTGGGCGCCATGGGAGGGCCAGAGTGTGGGGTGGTCCCTCTCTGTGCCCTGCAGAGCCAGGCAGTCGCAGGACGGGCTGGCTTACAGCTTCTGGGGTATCCTGCAGCCCTGTGGCGGCTGGTCCTCATGAGCCGGGCGGGGGGCAAAGAGGCAGCTCGGGGGCCTCCTCTCCCTGCCCCCCACCCCAGCGGTAAGCAGAGCCAGAGCGGCTGCAGGCTGGCCATTTGTTCAGCTGGACCTGATGAATGGCCAGCCTTCAGGCAGCGCGGCTCTTGGGTGGGAAGAGAGAGGAGTCCCCTCCCCGGCTTGTTAGGCCCAGGTGCTGCTGCTTCAGCCTCTGCGGGCCTTTTCGTAGTCTTGCTGGAGGTGGGTCCCTGCCAGCATCACCCACCCACTCAAAAGCATTTGCAGGAGCGAGAGGTGGAGTCTCAACATGGACTCCTGCCAGGTGGCCCACACTTTCAGACACGGTGGGTGCGGGGTGGAGACGAAGCCCCTGGCTGCCTGCCGGGAGGCCACCGCCAGTGCAGGCCGCGAAGCCATCCACAGCAGCCTGGCACGATCGGCTGAAGGAGACCCAAATGGAAAATCCCAGCCACTCTAGGCTGGTGGCCGTTGACTTCTGACTTGGCCAAGGGGCTCGGTGCTGCAAACCTGCCTAGATGGCCGCTGCTGCCTGGCACCCCTTGGCCACAATGGAGCTGGGCCCAGCTGCCGACTCCCTTCAGAGGAAAGGGGGCTTTTAGGCCAGGGCAGGCCTGGGGGCCGGGCTCCTCCTCCTCCTCCTCCTCGTGGGGGCTCCCCAAGCGGTGCAAGAGAGGCCGGCCCCCAGAGCAGCTCCTCCAGCCCCCCTGGTTTGGGGCGGGCCCTGGCATCCCCCAAGTGCTGCTCTGCAGAAGCCGCCTCCCTCTCAGGCAGCGCCTGCCTTCCACTCCGTCCCTGACGGCCTGGTTTCCATAGCAGCTGATGCAATTCAAAGGTGCACGGAGGGGGCTCCTTCTCAGCTCCGTTTTAGAGGAGATCAGGCGCAGGCTGAATCAGGGAGGATGTGCAGGGCCTGTAAATGTTTAATGGGGTAATTACAGTGTTAGTCACCAGCATCCAGCCCCAGACAGCACATTCTTCTCACGGGCAGCACATGCAAGAGATACACACACACACACGGGAAGACTGCAGCACTGAACATGAGAACAGCCTTGTTGGATCAGGCCCAAGGAAGCCCCTCTAGTCCAGCATCCCGTTTCACACAGTGGCCCACCAGATGCTGCTGGGAAGCCTACAGGCAGGAGTTCAGGGCTTGCCCTCTCTCCTGCTGTGACTCCCCTGCAACTGGTACTCAGAGGCATCCTGCCTTGGAGGCTGGAGGTAGCCTGTAGCCCTCCGACTAGTAGCCGTTGATAGACCTCTCCTCCATGAAGTTATCCAAGCCCCTCTTAAAGCCATCCAGGTTGTTGGCTGTCACCACATCTTGTGGCAGAGGATTCCACAAGTGGATTATGCATTGTGTGGAAAAGTACCTCCATTTGCTGGTCCTAGATTTCCCGGCAATCAATTTCATGGAGTGACCCCTGGTTCTAATGTTATGTGAGAGGGAGAAGAATTTCTCTCCCTCCACTTTCTCCACACCATGCATGATTTTAGAGACCTCTATCATGTCTCCCTGCAGTCCTTTCTCTAAACTAAAAAGCCCCAGGTGTTGTAGCCTAGCCTCCTAAGGAAGGTGCTCTAGGCCCCGATCATCTTGGTTGCCCTCTTCTGCACCTTTTCCAGTTCAACAATGACCTTTTTTAGATGTGGTGACCAGAACTGTACACAGTACTCCAGGTGTGGCCGCACTATAGTTTTGTATAAGGGCATTATAATATGAGCCATTTTATTTTCAATCCCCTGCCTAATGATCCCTAGCATGGAATTGGCCTTTTTCACAGCTGCCGCACATTGAGTCGACACTTTCAACAAGCTGTCCACCACGAACCCAAGATCCCTCTCCTGGTCAGTCGCCGACAGCTCAGATCCCATCAGCACATACTTGAAGTTGGGGTTCTTTGTCCCAATGTACATCACTTTACACTTGCCAGCACTGAACCGGATTTGCCACTTTGTCACCCACTACCCTAATTTGCAGAGCTCCTTTTGGAGCTCCTCACAATCTCTTTTGGATTTCACTACCCGAAAGAGTTTGGTATCATCTGCAAATTTGACCACATCGCTACTTACCCCTACTCCTAGATCAATTATGAATAAATTAAAAAGCACCAGTCCCAGTACAGATCCCTGGGGACCCCACTTTTTACTTCCCTCCAGTGCGAAAACTATCCGTTTATACCTACCCTCTGTTTCCTGTCTTTCAACCAGTTAGCAATCCACACATGTACTTGTCCCTTTATCCCATGACAGCTAAGTTTCCTCAGGAGTCTTTGATGAGGAAGTTTGTTGAAAGCTTTTTGGAAGTCCAGGTATACTATGTCAACTGGATCACCCTTATCCACTCTAGTACCAGTTGCAGGGGAGCAATGGCAGGAGAGAGGGCACGCCCTCAACTCCTGCCTGTGGCTTCCAGCGTCACCTGGTGGGCCACTGTGCAAAACAGGATGCTGGACTAGATGGGTCTTGGGCCTGATCCAGCAGGTCTGTTCTTATGTTCACACACTTGTTGACACTCAAAGAACTCCAAAAGGTTGGTGAGGCAAGATTTGCCTTTGCAGAAGCAATGCTGCTTCCCTCCCAGCAGGGCCTGTTCTTCTATATGCTTTACAATTTTATCCTTGAGGATGCTTTCATTCTATCTGACTCAGTTCTTTAGCTTCCATCCCTGAAAAACTTGTTTCAGCAACAGGTATATTCTCCGTATCCTCTGCCGTGAAGACAGATGCAAAGAACTCATTAAGCTTCTCTACAACTTCCATATTCTCCTTAATAATCCCTTTCACTTCCTCATTATCCAATGGTCCAACCGCCTCCCTGGCAGGTTTTCTGCATCTGATGTATTTAAGGAAGTTTTTGGTATTCCCCTTGATACTTTTGGCTAAATGTTCCTCAAACTCTCTTTTTGCCACCTTGCATTTCTTTTGCCAGAGTTTGTGTTCCTTTCTGTTCTCTTCGTTTGGACAGGCCTTCCAATTTCAGAAGGAAGTCTTCTCCTTTATGGCTTCCTTGACATTACCTGTTAGTGATGCTGGCATCTTCCTGGACTTAGTGGTACCTTTCCTCCTTTTGGGTATGCAATCTAACTGGGCTTCTAGTATTGTGGCTTTGAGTAAACTCCATGAACTCTGGAGCGAAGTAACTCTCCTGATTTTTCCCTTTCAGCTTTCTTTTCACCATACTCCTCACTTTGCAGAAGTTGCCTCTTCTGAAATTCAAAGTGTCTGTGTTAGACTTCCTTGGTGATTCTCTCCCCACATGTATGCTGAATTTGATCGCACTGCTGAGAGGAGAAGGGGGCTCTGCTTTTGCCCTGGCAGTGCTTGACTGGGGGGGCCTGTCCAGGGAGAGGCCAAGTGGCCCGTGTCCACTCCAAGGAGTTGGCAGCGTCCAGAGAGCGCAGAGCGCCAAACCCCATGCAGTTTGGGACTCTTCCCATGCATGTGTGTCTACACGCAGGCTTGCTTGTTTGCAAGGCTTGCTTTGCTTTCATGCTGCCCTCCTGTGTGCAGGAGGCAGCATGGGAAGTATCAGGCTGCATGTGAACCAGCCTCTGGCTGAGCGTGCATCCAGTCTGCCCAGCCCGGTCATTGGTCCTTCTGGCCCTGCGCCCTGAGCTCCTTTCCTTCTTAAGGGGAGCCTGTGAGGCTTTGTGCCCGCAAAACGCAGGCTGTGCCACTGACTAAGCTAAAGCCCCAGTCGCAGCCTCTGGTGGTCTTCAGGGCTGCCTGCCTGCCTGCCCCCTCCAGGCAGCTGTGAGCAGAATTTCCATTTCTTCACCATCCTGCAACAGGATCATCCCTCCCAGATTGTTCCTGGTTAAAAATGGTGCCCTTGGCTGCTTGTAGACTGCGACTCTAAAGACAAGGGGGCAATCCCTCCTGCAGAACCCGTATGGCAGGCCAGGCCTCTGCGGGGCGACCCCCAGTGAGGGAGAGACACACCCAGCCAGCCCTGAGGAATTGGCACTCTTGCCGCAAAGGCGTTTCTCTTCAAGTTCCATCCAGATCACCCCTCTGGTCACTTTAAGCCCTTGAGATCTGGAGCTGTCTAGAGAGCAACAGCAGGGGAGAGAGTCTTCTGTGGGGCAGCCCCACAGGGATTGGGAGAGGGCTCTCACATCCCCTCTCAGTCTTCTCTTCTCCAGGCTGCACGTGGCTAGTGGCACCCAGAATGGGTTAGGTCCTCCAGATGCAGAATAAAATGGAACTATTACTGGGGTTCTGTTAAAGGAGCCTACCTTCGCTTTGGCTTTTTTCTTTTTCCCCCCTTTTGTAGTGGCATCACATAGCTGGCTTGTGTTCATCTTGGGATCGGTGGTGGTTCCTCTGCGAGGAGAGCCAGTCTTGCAGTAGCAAGCATGACTTGTTCCCTTTGCTAAGCTGGCTTTCCCTTGGTTTGTATTTGGATGGGTGATTACTTGCGTGCATTGTCTGCTGTAAGATAGTCCATTGGGGGTGGGGCCGTGGCTCATCTGCTTAGCATACGGAAGGCCCTGGGTTCATTTGCTGGCAGATTCTCCAGGTAGGACTGGGAGAGAATCCTGCCTGAGACCTGGGAGAGCCACTGCCAGTCAGTGTCGACAGTCTTGAGCTAGATAGACCAAAAGTGTAAGGCAGCCCCTATGCCTGAGCTGCTGCTGCTGCTGCTTCCTCTTCCTCCTCCTCCTCCTCTTCTTCTTCTTCTTCTTCTGTCTTAGTGCAGGATTTTGCATTAACAAGAATGTCATCTTGTTAAATTTCAGCCCAGTTTTTTTATTTTATAAAAAAGTTTGCATTTTATTCCTGTCTTCTGAGAGGTTTACTGTCTCTCCCAGTTTTCTGTCATCTGCAGATTTGATGACTGTGCAAATCTCCCATTTATCTAAATGTTAAAGAGACTAGATCTCAGGACAGGACCCTCTGATGAGGAGCCACTGATGAGCGCTCTCTGAGTATAGTTTTCAAACTAGTTGTGAATACATACTATTAACATCTAGCTCATATTTGATCAGTTTACTAACCAGAATATTAGGCGGAACTTTGTCAAATGTTTTGCTGAAACCAAGATAAATTAAATCCACAGCATTCCCATGATCCACTAAGATAACTTGATCAAAAGAAGAGATAAGATTAATAGATCAGTGGATTAATTTTCTACTAAACACTGCATTGTTATGAAGATTCTTACAGATCAGTGGCTGTACAACAAGTTTCCATATAACAACCTAAAAACTTACGTAGGAACATTGGAAGCTGCCATATACTGAGTCAGACCATTGGTCTATCTAGCTCGGTATTGTCTTCACAGACTGACAGCGGCTTCTCCAAGGTTGCAGGCAGGAATTTCTCTCAACCCTGTCTTGGAGATGATGCCAGGGAGGGAACTTGGAACCTTTTGCTCTTCCCAGAGCGGCTTCATCCCCTGAGGGGAATATCTTGCAGTGCTCACACTTCTAGTCTCCCATCCATATGCAGCCAGGGCAGACCCTGCTTAGCTAAGAGGACAAGTCATGCTTGTTACCACAAGACCAGCTCTCCTCTCCAAATTTAAAAGTATGCATGGAACACTAAAAACTATCAAATTTATAAATGGTGTAAGTATGCAAATCCTCATGGAATGAAAAGATAGTACAAGTATAAACATTTAATAAACACTCTCCATTGACCCATACGCCCTGCTGGATCAGGCCTGATGCCCATCTAGTCCAGCATCCTGTTTCAGACAGGGGGCCCCCAGATGCCTCTGGGGAGCCCACAGGCAAGAGGTATGTGCATGCCCTCTCTCCTGCTGTTGCTCCCCTGCAATTAGTATTGAGAGGCATCTTGCCTCTGAGGCTGGAGGTGGCCCACAGCCACTAGACTAGTAGCCATTGATAGCTCTATCCATGAATTTGTCTAAGCCTCTTTTAAAGCCATCCAAGCTGGTGGCCATCACCACATCCCATGGCAATGAATTACACAGATTAATTATGTGCTGTGTAAAAAATTACCTCCTCTTCTCAGTCCTAAATTTCCCGACTTTCAGTTTCATGGGATGACCCCTGGCTCTAGTGTTGTGTGAGAGAGAAAATTATTTTGGCCCACCCTCTCCACTCCATGCATAATTTTATACACCTCTATCCTGTCTCCCCTTAGTCGCCTCTTTTCCAAGGTAAAGAGCCCCAGTTGCTGCAGCCTGGCCTCCTAAGGAAGGTGCTGCAGGCCCCTGATCATCTTAGTTGCCCTTTTCTGCACCTTTTCCAGTTCACCAATGTCCTTCTTAAGATACGGTGACCAAAGCTGTACTCAGCACTCCAGATGTGGCCGCACCATAGATGTGTATAAGGGCATTATAATATGAGCAGTTTTATGTATTTTTATATTAATGTGGACAATGTATATAAAAAGGTAAAAACACGTAATAATAGAAAACATAAATGCAGAGCAACCAATTTGTAAAATGAGAATTAACAATCAGCCTTGCTGCTGAGACATATTTATACAAGTATGGAACAGCTAACATGTTGATATACCTTGTCTTTAAAAAAAGGTATAAATATAATATGCATGGATGGATTGGTGCATGTCTGTCCTGATGATGATGTATATTATATTTTTAGCACTTTGAGTATTACGTTATGAGCTTGTGGAGAGAGGAAGTGTGGGCATTTCTATAGGAAGTAGCGTCAAAAATTTAGAAGTTATAAATATGTATGTTTTACATTTGTTTGTACTATGGGATGACATTGGTGGTTTATGTGTATGTAGTAGTGGAACTTTTCATATTTATTTATTTATTAGATATTGGGTATTATCTTTTTAGAGAAAATTTGAAAGTTTACTCATTGTTCATCAAGTACCTGGCTGCACATGAGAGCATAGCTGCTACTTGGGGAACTCCTTTATAATAATGCCACTGAGGAAGGCCCATTATAGGCCGCAGTGCATTTTCCTGTAGTAGAAATGGATGGGCATTCCCTATATGTGCTTTGCAATTGATGTCAACACCCCATAAGATACGGAATTCACAGTTTCATCTGATTTAAGGACAATGGATTCTCCTTCCATTTTTAATGTTCCATGCATACTTTTAAAATGTCGGGTTTTAGGTGGTTATATGGTGGCGGGTTCTTTTGGGGTCCTTTCACACATCCGGCTGAGCCCACCCAGGCCCTCTTCTGCCTTTCTGCACAATCTG
Source organism: Hemicordylus capensis (assembly GCF_027244095.1). NCBI lineage: Eukaryota > Metazoa > Chordata > Lepidosauria > Squamata > Cordylidae > Hemicordylus > Hemicordylus capensis. The sequence continues at coordinate 457,810,271 of NC_069657.1, forward strand.
TTGCAGCATCTTCCCCGGTGTTCTCCGTCCCCTACTTTTGGCAGATGAGGCCAGCCTTCGCCCACCTACCGCCTTAGGGCACTTCATCCATTCTCCCTGATTTCAAAATAGACAGAGATTCTGCGATCAGATCGACAAGTTCTTCGTCCTCTAGGGGTGCCGTTTATCCCATTCTGAAGACTTGAACTAATGTCAGGAAGCCGGGCATTTGCTTACTTGTCCTTCCTAATCACTAAGCTCCTTGTGCAGCCACCCCATTGGCTCTTTAGATGTCTTCCATTTGTTTGTGACTGTGCCTTTAGGAACTTCTCCTTCAGTAACCTCCTCCCATCTTGGGCTCCTTTCCCCATCTGTTTATCTAGCTATAGAATCCTGCCTAGGACTTACCAGGGCTTATTACAATCCGCTTTCCTGCAGTCCCATGTTTGTCTGCACTCGCCGCGAGCTTTCCATGAGATCAAGAATTCTTGCATCACTTTCCTCCCCATGTCCCACGGCTTACACCTTCCTGACCGGGTCTTCCTTAATGGTTAGGACCAAGTCAAGAATAGCTGACCAACTTCTGCTTTCCTCCACCTTCAGAAAGAGGAGGTTGTCACCAAGGCGTGTCAGTGGTCGGTTGGTGATTCGGTGCTCAGTGAAGTTCGTTTCCCAACAGAATCGGGGCAGTTGAAGTCCCCCATTACTCCTGATTCTTGCTTCCATGAAGCACCTGTGATTTCTTCCAGGAAAGCTTCATCCATATGATCCGTTCCTTAGCCTGGGTGCCTGTAGTGCACTCCAGCTCTCCTTTTAACTCTGGTGCTCTTCCCTGAGCTAATACAGTACATGCCCTTTTCTGGGATTTCTGGCATTTGGGACAAAGAGCATTTTCCCTCCCTCTCTGCTTTGTCTGTTCTTTTTGGAAGGAATTACACCCTCCAAAGTCTCAGTTATTGCATGTAGAGTCGTATTTGCCTTTTTGCATTAGGAGTCCAAGCTGGTGTGTTTTCCCATGCTATGCACGTTAGATGTCACCAGTCATGGAGATTGTGTTCCAGTTTCTCTGATGCTAGTATATTGTGAGGTTGGCTAGATAACCTCACGACTCCCCCATTTTCTCCTCTAGTGCCAAAGTCGTGTACTTACCTTTGGGCTTTTGCTCTATCCCCCCTTGATCAGCTTGTCAGACTTCTGCCACACTCCTGTTCCTCAGTACTCAACATGAGGTGCAGCGCTTCATTAAAGAAGCTTAAATGTGGTCCCAGAAACCTCATCAGCACCCACTGCCCAACCAGTCCTGCTCCCATGGTCATCCACTACCTTCTGCAGGAAGGCTGGACAAAAGCACACCATCCCCCTGTGGATGAGCAAGAAGAGATCATGAGCAGTGGGCTGGATAGGTCTAGGCAAGCTGACCATCACATCCCAGACCCATGCACAGAGAAGACAGCACGCTGCATGAGCGAACAGGTCCCGCCGGCACATGGCCATCTCTTTACCTCTCAGCAAGGCATCCACAGTCCCATCCTCCTCTTCCTCCCCTTCCTGCAGGTGGTGGTGGAGTCACCTCTGCCCTTAAAGAAGGGTTGGTAGTCTCCTTCCCCACCTAGCGTAGCCTGCTAGAGCTGCCTTCCACTGGGATATTCAGGGCACTCTTTTCGGAAAGATGCTGCGACTCCTTGGCTCCAGGGGTCCCAAATGCCTCCTGATTCTCCTGCTCCCGACAGTCTGTCTCTTCCATGCAGTTTCCTCCTCCCCTTACAGATCTCATCCTGCAACCTCGGCTTCCAATGGCCTGGAGAGTCCTTCCTTTGCTGATTCGCCAGTTTGCTTTCTCCACTGTCCTTGCGCCATCCCTGCAACCTGACCAAGGCGCGTAGGCAAGCTATGTATGTACAGTGTGAGCCAGGGGTTGGGCAAAGTGTCTGCATGCTGGGAGGAGTGGCGATCCGGGGCTGAGGGGTGAAGTGGGTGCTTGGTGTGTTTTGCACCACATGTGGGCGGACCGTGGCTCACCCCACCGCCTCAGGGGCCAGTAGGGCTTGGGCCGGGCCTGCTGCTGCTGCTGCTGCATCCCCTGTCCAAGAGCTCCCCCTCCTCTCTGAGTGTAGGAGGCGTGGGGACTTGCACCCCCAGCCCCCTGACCTTCTCTCCCAGCAGCAGGGGAACCAGCTGGCACATGCTGCAGGTGTAGGCCGGCCTGCTTCCGGGCAAGGAAACAAGCAGAGCACGCCACCCCAGGGCCCTCTTGTCCGTGTCCGGCTTTCGCTCCTTGCCTGCCTGCCAGTTGCTTGAGGTTCTGTCATGTGGTGCTGTGTTGCATGGCACATTGGGTTGCATGGCCTTTTCGGTGGCGGCATCTGTTTAAGGCCAACTGTCTGTACAGGGAAGATCAGTCTGTGCCTTTGGGATGCGGTGTAGAATTCTGCTGAAAGGCGGCTTGTTTCAGTTGTGGTTTTCTTAACCAAGTCTATACTACAGATTTAGCAATGCGCCTGTCTTGCTGAAAAGGCAGGTGTATTGCCAGAGGGGGAGGGAGCTGTTCGCTTAAGTACCGGTGAGGCCATCCAGAAGTGGGCCGTTCCCCGCAGCATCAAGCTCTTGGGCTCTTGCTCCCCGCCCTGTTGAGCACTCCAGGCTGGTTAGCTTATTGTTTTGTTGGTTTAAAAGGTTGGCATAATCCTGCTCCTCCGGTATGATGCTGCTCAGGGCAGCGCGCGCACCATAAATAAATCTAGAGCCAGCATGGTGTAGTGGCTAGAGTGCTGGACTAGGACCAGGGAGACCCGGGTTCAAATCCCCATCCAGCCATGAGACTAGCTGGGTGACTCTGGGCCAGTCACTTCTCTCTCAGCCTCACCTACTTCACAGGGTTGTTGTGAGGAGAAACTCAAGTATGGAGTACACCGCTCTGGGCTCCTTGGAGGAAGAGCCGGATATAAAGTGTGTGTGAGTGTATATATATATATTCAATAAAATTCAGTTTTAAATCAAGACCCAATTAAAACCAATTTTATAGATGAAACCCCAACTAGAAACAGACAACGAATAAAACTAAAATGCCTTCCTTTTAGAAGGTGGGTCTTTGAGTGTTTCTTGAAACCCCGGAGGGAGGGCGCATGACGAAACTCGTCCAGAGCAGCATGATTTGTAAGAGTGGCGTTTTGGAGGGCCTGGATTGCATCTGCTTCCAGTGAAGGGTGTATTCCTGCTGCTGCAATTCCATGACCCCATTGCATCTTTCTTTCTTTCTTTGTTATATTTTTATACTGCCTGATATGTACCTCTATAGGCAGTGTACAAAATTTAAAACAATATTTGAAGATCAGCACAGATTAAAATACACAAAACAATTAAAACAGCATAAAACAGAAATAAAAACAGTAACATGCAACAATTATTAAAACCAATTATTAAATCTTTGGCTCTGTGCATGAATGGAAACGGACTGAGTGCCTCGGTGGAAGGTGGGCTTTTCCCCTGGTCCATATGGCAACACCGGCCAACTTCTGCCAGTCTCGCCAGCAAAAGGATTCGAAGCTCTGCCTTGGCCTTTTTCACGCAGGGCTTTTAGCTCGCATCTCCTCGAAAAGGGAGGTGGGCATTCACATATCGGCCAGATTTACCCCAAAGTCCCTGCAAGCTCTCAGGGAGCTCTTCACACACGATTCGGGTTTTTCATTGTGCATTAGAGTGCAGCCTGACTTATATCCAGGGTAAAAAAAAATCCACTTTTTGCATCGTTTTTTTAGAGCTACTTCGAACTCTCAGTAAAGCCTCACGGGCAACTCGCGGTAAGCCTGCTGTCTGAAAGCCCTCCTGGAACTTCCCACCTGTCTGGTGGGTCCTCCCAGAATCGTCACATGGTCAAAGCTTAGGCGGCTCCTCAGTTTTAAAGCGGGTGGATGGTGACACTCCCTGCAAATGGGGCGTTAGTAGCCTCCTTTCCAGGAGGCTGAGGAGATCACTCGACGTTCTGTGTGTGTGTGTGTGTGTGTGTGTGCCCCACCCCATCCACCAAAGTGGGTACAGTTGTAGGGACACATAGATACACCTCAACGGCGTAGTTTGTAACGGTGTCATCCACCCCAATCCAAGAGGGCAGACGCATAAACCTTTGAGGTGCAAGAGGTTTAATTTGTGAACCGTCTAACTGATTTGAACCAGATTTGCTACAGCTGTAGGGACACATAGGGATGCCCCAGTGGCATGGTGTGTGATGTCGTCATCCATTCCAAGGTGGTGGATGTGTGGACGTTTGAGGCGCAAGCGGGCTAACTTGTAGACCATGTAACCAATTTGAACAAAATTTGGTACAGTTGTAGTGAGTGACACATAGATACACTTCAGCGGCGTAGCTTGTAATAATGTCATCCACCCTGATCCAAGGTGGCAGACACATAAACCTTTGAGGTGCAAGAGGTCTAATTTGTGGACCACTGAGCGGATTTGAACCAAATTTAGTCCAGTTGTAGGTCTAAAGGAAAGGAAAACTGAAAGGAATGTAGGCAGATTAGTTCGTACTTGAACAACTTGTTTTTCTTTTCCTTCGGATGTCTGGGTCTCCAGGGCATTTGAATTTATTTATTTTTCTTCCATCAGGGTTATTGGGAGGTTTTCAGGCATCTTAGTGGCCCAGAAACCATAAACACCGATGTGAGGGCCTGCATATTAAAGACGAGAGGCTCTCAGACAAGGGTCCCCAGATGCTGCTGGACTACAACGCCCATCATCCCCAGCCACAATAACATTTGGTCATTGTGGCTGGGGATGATGGGAGTTGTAGTCCAGCAGCATCCGGGGACACAAAGTTGAGAACCTCGGGTCATAGACAGTGCTTCATGGGGTGAATTTTCTTTAGGGAGTCTGAGGATTTCACTCAGCTTGGGGCATATGTGTGTGTGGGGGGGTGACCATGCTGCTAGTCTGGAAGAGCTGTTCAGGAAGGAGAGGCACTGCCTCAACGGGCTTCCTGCTTTCTTCTAGGCTCAGGCAGCGGGCTCTCCACACACTTCCCCTACCCACGGGACTGGCCGCCCCATGCCAATGCCAGTCAGAGCCACGTCTGCGGGCTCCACCCCAACCCACGTACCCCAGGACTCCCTGGCAGGCGTGGGGGGAGATGTTCAGGAAGCCTTTGCACAAGGTGAGTCTGTTACCAGCCGGAAGGCTCTGTGGTGCGGTGAGTACGGCGGTTTGGCGGCGGTGGGGATCACGTCAGACCCGTGCCGGCTGCCGCTTGCGAATGCTCCTTCGCCCCCATCCTGCCACTTGGAGCAGTGGGGCCTCGTCTTGAGGAGGCAGCTGCGGTGGCTCCTCGCTCTCCCGCCCTGCCTGCAGGCTGGCCATGTGTCAGGGGAGGGGAGGAGGAGGAGGCGGCTGGCAGCAGCCCCGGGCGGGCAGCTCAGCTCCTGGGGCGGAGCAGCCCCTTGCTTGCATCTCTCTTGGAAAGGGGTGTCCTCCTTGCGGTCCTGCATCTCTGTTTCTTTCCCAGGGACCCGGCGGAACCTCCGTAATGATCTGCTGGTAGCGGCTGATTCCATCACCAATACCATGTCCTCTTTGGTGAAGGAGCTCCATTCAGGTACGCAGCCAGTGTTGCAAGGGGACCCGCAGGCCTCGCCAGCATCTTCACCGCTTGGGGCTGGAGAGTCTTCTCTGGAGGGAGGTTTTCCATGGAGAAACATGCCCAAAGGTCATAGAAGGCAGGCGGGCCAGTTCCTGGGGGAGGAGAGCTGGTCTTGTGGCAGCAGGCAAGAATTTCCCCTTTGCTAAGCACAGGGAGGCGTGTTGGGACTGCTCAGCTGAGAGGAGGACTGGCGGAGAGGGAGAGAAGGTAGGTTGCCTGGAGGACGGTGCAGCCCCGGCGTTCTCTCTGCCTGCCATGAAAAGTCCAGAAAGGGGGCACTGGCAACCCCTGCAGAGAGAGAGGGTGGGCTCTTGGGAGAAATCCCGGCCCCAAAGAGAGCGGAAAGGGCAGGTGGTCTGCCTTTGCTGTGGAAGGTTTGTATTGATGTATTGAGCATCTCTGAATACCACCTCAAACCCGCGTCTCTGTGTGGTGTGCAAGAAAACAACACAGATTAAAAATAACATGAACAGAGTTAAAAACCACAACAACTTCTAGAAGTCTAATATGCAAAATATGATAGATAGATAGATAAATAAATAAATAAAAGTCTGGATGCATACATGTGTCTTAGCAGCCCTTTTAAAAACTGTCAGAGATGGGGAGGCTCTCATTTCGGCAAGGAGTGCATTCCAGAGTCTTGGGGCAGCAACAGGGAAGGCCCATCCCTGAGCAGCTGCGGACAAACCTCCCCAGATGATCTCAATGGGCATCGGGCCATTGATTTTTAAAAATTGATTTTTAAAAAGCAATCCTAAAAAAAAAAAAGATTTAAAAACAAAAAGTCTTTACATATCATCGTCCCGGGAGCTGGTTGGATGAGCATTTCCTGGGATGAGTTTGGGTGGTTTCATCCCCCCCAGAGTCACAAGGCTGCACTTTGCTGTAGTTCACCTCCAGCCATTGTGGGGAAGGGTCCGAACTGGCCTTGGGCAGCCCCATAAGAACAAAAGAACAGCCCTGCAGGATCAGGCCCAAGGAGGCCCATCTAATCCGAACTTCAGGCAGTCTTGGATGAAACTGATTATCTAGACCCATTTCAGGCTGGCTTTTGGGCTGGCTACGGGGTGGAGACTGCCTTGGTCGGCCTGATGGATGATCCACAATTGGGAATTGACAGCAGAAGTGTGACTCTGTTGGTCCTTCTGGACCTCTCGGCAGCTTTCAATACTATTGACCAGAGTATCCTTCTGGAGCGTCTGAGGGGGTTGGGGGTGGGAGGCACTGCTTTGAGGTGGTTCCACTCTTATCTCTCAGGCAGATTCCAGATAGTGTCCCTCAGGGACTGTTCTTCAAAAACTGAACTTCGGGATGGTGTCCCTCAGGATTCAGTATTGTCTCCAATGTTGTTTAACATCTACATGAAGCCGCTGGGAGAGATCATTAGGAGATTTGGTGCAGGGTGTTATCGGTATGCTGATGATACCCAGATCTTTCTCTCCATGTCAGCATCATCAGGAGAAGGCAATAACCTCCCTAAATGCCTGCCTGGAGTCAGTGATGGGCTGGATGAGAGGTAACAAGCTGAGGCTGAATCCAGATAAGACGGAGGTACTTATTCTGCGGGGTCAGAACTCGGGAGATGATTTTGATCTGCCTGTTCTGGATGGGGTCACACTTCCCCAGAAGGAAGAGGTACACAGTCTGAGGGTGCTTCTGAGCACAGAACTCTCCCTGGTGTCCCAGGTTGAGACAGTGGCCAGAGGTGCCTTTTATCAGCTTCAGGTGAGACGCCAGCTGCGTCCATTTTTTGAGATACAGTAGATGACCTCAGAACAGCAGTACATCTGCTGGTCACCTCCAGACTTGACGACTGCAATGCACTCTCTGTGGGGCTGCCTTTGTACGTAGTCCGGAAACTGCAGTTAGTCCAGAATGTGGCAGCCAGGTTGGTCTCTGGTTAATCTCGGAGAGACCATATAACTGCTATCTTAAAAGATCTACACTGGCTGCTGATAAGTTTCCGGGCAAAATACAAGGTTTTGGTTATAACCTATCAGGCCCTAAACAGCTTGGGCCCTGGATAGTTAAGAGAATGTCTTCTTTGCTATGAACCGCACCGCCCATTGAGATCATCAGGAGAGGTTCATCTGCAGTTGCCACCGGCTCGTCTGGTGGCTACTCGGGGACAGGCCTTCTCTGCTGCCGCCATGAAGCTTTGGAACACACTTCCTGCTGAAGTAAGAGCCTCCCCATCTCTGACAACTTTTAAAAAGGCAGTCAAGACGCATTTGTTCACCCAGGGTTTTAATTAGACATTGTTTTAACTGTGTTTTAATTGTGTTTTAACATTTTAAATTTTAATGTGTTAATCTTTTTATTGGTTTTTGTTATCTTGCAAAACGCCCAAAGAACCCACGTTTTGGGCAGTATAAAAATGTGATAGATAGATAGATAGATAGATAGATAGATAGATTAGATTAGATAACCCAGCATTCTTTTTCACACAGTGGCTCACCAGGTGCCCCAGGCCCCTCCCAGCTCTGATGCTATCCTGGTGGCTCCTAGAAAGCAGCCGGCGCCTACCTTGGGTCTCCTGCCCTCGTCATGAGGGCAGCCAAAATAAGGACGCCCGCCCCACCTCACAGAGGCTGCCAGGACAGCTCCTTGGCAGTCTCTGTGTCGGCTGGTGCCCTCCTGCCAGTCGTGCCCTGGGGCTCTGATCTGGCAGGACAGCCCCCCCCCTCCGCCTTGGGCCCCAGAGGGGCAGGAGTGGAGTCCCTAGTGAGGCCTGCCCTCCTCGCCCTGGAAATGTGCACAGCCTCGGGGCGGGGGGGGGGCCCTCAGTAGCCAAGCAGGGCTAGTTCTGCCGGCAGCCGCTGACGCCTCACAGGCTGCGTTGTTGGGCATGTTGGCAGGTGACGGACTGCAGGCGCCCCCTTTGATGAGATGCAGGCAGCCGGGTGAGGGGATCCTCCTGGAAAGTGTCTGGGATGCTCTCCTGGTGCACTGAGGGGGGTGGAATCAGCTGGGGTTGGGATCCAGCAGCCTTGCTGAGCTGTGCAGCTGGGCCAGAAGTAGCCAGCCGGGGGTCCCAGGGCCCTGCCGGCTGGGCCTGCCTTCTGTCCCCGACTGGGCTGGCTCCAGGCACTGCCCTTGGTGCAGCAGCTGAGCAGCCTGGCCCGGAGCAGCCTTGGCCACAGGGAAGGAGCAGCCGTGCGCCCCGACGGGAAGCAGGGAGGGCCCTGGCAGCCTCCCGCCACCCAGCTCAGTTGGGCACCCTGGCTGGAGCGCACAGGGATTCTCTCCCCCGCCCCAGTCCCTGTGGGAAGCCAGGCATGCCGATTCCGCACCCCACAGACTCCTGCCATCCACCCAGGGCTGCAGTGCTGCTCCCCACATAGCCGGCCGGGATCAGCTGCCCCCCTGGAGAATGTCCCGCCCTCTCTCCGCTGAGGCTGCAGCAGCAGCAGACACGCTCCCTTTCTCTGTGGGGCGGCTTCCTCTTTCTGCTTTGCTTTCTGCTCTTTGCCCATTTTTGTGCCCGGACTCTCTGCCCTCTCCTCCCCCAGCCGTGCATGCGTTCCTGGGGAACACCCCACCACCACCTCTTTAAGAGCCAGTGGCTTGCAGAAGAGCTGAGGCCGTTCCAAACATTTTATAGGGAGATTTTGCCTATTTTATGTAGACATTTAGACTTTTACAATCTTGTCTCATTGATTTTGAAGTTAACTGCCCTGAACACTGAAGAAGAATAAGGAGGGTTGTAAATATGTCGTTTGTAGGAACCGCCTGTCTTTCCGCTTCCCCCAAGACTTGATTTTTCAGCCTTCCTGCTGAGAGGGATGCTTGCCTGTCTGGCGTGGGGGGCGAGCACAGGGGCACCCCCCTCCTCTGACCCTCACGGGGTCCCCTGCCTTTTGCTGCCCACCCCCCCCCTGAGTCTCCTACTCACCCATTGGGTGTTCTTTGTCTTGAAGGAGAAGAAGGAGGTGAAGAGGAGGAGGTCAAGATACAGAACGGGAAAGACCGAGGTAAATGCCAGTGTCGGTGCTTGGCAGGATCGTGGCCGGCACAAGGGCTGCAGTGCTCCATCAGTTAATAAGCCCATTGGGTTTTTTTTAATTAATTAAGAAGATGCCCCCAATGATCTGGGAAGCAGAAGGTTGAGCCAAGCAATGACTGCCAACATGAGTCCTCCTCCCACGTAGCAGCCTCCATCTTAGAAGAGGCCCCCTTCTCTCGCACTCCGGAGGGGTCCCTCTCCCCAGGTGTGACGCACCGCTCTGCAAGGAAGCCCGTGGGGTGGGTGTGTAAGCGGGAGAGCCCACAGATCCACTCAACACGAGACTTCTTCAGGGGGGCGGCAGGCCTTGGCTGTTCACGAGGGAGCAAGCAGGCGGCACTTGCCATCTGCACATGCTGTGGCCCGGCTGGGCCTGGCCCTTGAAGCAACCTGCCGCAAGAGCCAGGCGCGGCGGCCCCACCAGGAGCCCTTGGCCTCCTTCCCTGGGGCTGCCGAAGGGGCAGGCCCAGACTCTCCTCCTGCGGGGGGGGTGGTGGGGGGGTGTCCATGGCATTGGCAGCGTCCCCCCCGCCAGCCGACTAGGAGAAGAGAAGCCTGTGCTGGTGCCCCCACCCCACCCCGCCTTGCCTGCCTGGCCGTAGGCCGGACCTTCCGCCCCGCTTACTGCTGGGCCCCACTTGTGCCAGGCCCAAGCCGCCCCACGTGGGGTGCCCCATTCCAGCACCTGGGGCAGCATCTTTGCCCTTGGCCGTCCCGGTGGCCACCAAGACTGCCAGTGCGGCCAGCGGTTTCCAGGCACCCTACAACGGGAATGGGAAGCCGTTGCTGGCCGTTGCCCAGTCCTGCCTCTCGCGCCCCAGGAGGTGGGCCTGACCCCCGCCCAGCAGCGCTCGGCTCTCGTCCGTGGCTGCACGGAATGCTTGGAGGGCGCCTGCTTTGCTGCCAAGGGGCCCTGCCAGCGGAAGGCAGGCAGCGGGGGGGGGGCTTCTTCCCGGGCCTCTTTGGCAAGGCGGTGAGGAGCCCCTCCCTCTGCTGTCCCTCCTCCGCCTCCTCCTCCTGGCGGCCCCTGCCCCGCCTGGAGATGGCCATGGCGCCTCAGCAGCCCCCTTTTGGGGAGTGCAGGCCTCTCCCCACCACCTCCCCCAGGTGAGGCAGCAGCCTTTGGCCACAGCAGGACACAGGCGGGAGCTGCTGCTGCCCACTCTCCTCCCGGGGGCTCGGAGTTTGCTGCCCGGCACAATGCAGGTGGCCCACGGCTGGCTAGTAGAAACCTCGGGGTGGCCCTTTCCCTGTGAGCCCACCTCGCTGCCACACCAGCCCACGCCCAGCTAGTTCCCATGAGCATTAATTGGGTAGGGCAGGGTCCCATCCAGGCTGAGGCGCTGTGCGTGCTCCCGGTTTGCCACCATGTGGGAGTGGAAAGCCAGCTGGGCGGTGGGGGGGGCAGCAGTGATGGAGGCTCCTGCTGGGGAGGAGCCCTTTTCTTCCTCCCTTGGGTAGGGCGGCGGCGGCAGCGTCCTCCCCAGCGGGAGCTTCACGGACCACCGCCTTGCTGGTCACTCTCACGCAGCCACAAACTGGGGAAGTGCACACAGCTCCTGCAGCTGGCAAGACGCTTGCCCTGCCCACTTGAGGATGGTGGGGACGGGGAAGGCCTTGGACAGCTGCGGTGCAGGGAGTGCCTTCCCGGAAGAAGCCCGCCTGCTGCTGCTGCTGCTGCCACCACCGGCACTCCGGGCTGGCTCTCACCCTCCTTGGAATCTGGGTTGAATGTGAGCTCCTGGCATCAGCCTGACTGCAGGACCCTGAGACTCCTCCCGGGCCCTGAGCCACCTGGGCTTGGGTTCGCCCCGTCGCACTCATGTCAGTAGCCCACATTAATTCTAGAGTCGGAGGATTCTGTGAGCCACGCCACGGCCTGAGATACAGACGTTGGCCGCTGGGTTTGGTTGGGTTTGCGTGTGTAATGGTTTGTTTGTAAGACTGTTTAAAATTCTTTTTAGGCTGTAAGCTACCTTGCTTCCAAGGCAGAGTATTACAGTCCAAAAACTCAATGCAGGAAGCTAGTCCTGAGTGAGGTTTGGGGGCAGCTGCCTCAGCCTTTCCTTTGTCTTGCTGTTGCTTGCAGGCTAGTGGGAGGTCCCCGACAGGCCAGCCATTCAGGTAAGTCCATCTTCTGCTTCGTGGAGGGCAGACAGACGGCCCGCCCTGCTTGCTCCACAGACAGACAGCATTCCAGATAGCACAGTTTACTGCAAGCTTTGGGGTGTCACAGAACTCCAAACAATCTCCAGCCACGGCAAGCGTTGCAGTGCCCCTAGACCCCCTGCCATATCGCTGAGCTGCCCTGCCCCGCCCATGCCCCCATTTATGTTTCTTTTAGATGGTGAGCCCTTTGGGGACAGGGATCCATCTTATTTATTTATTATTTCTCTGTATAAACCTCCCTGAGCCATTTTTGGAAGGGCGGTATAGAAATCGAATTATTATTATTATTATTATTATTATTATTATTATTATTATTATTATTATTAATTTGGGCCCAGAGGAGATGTGCAGTGGGGGTGGAGGAGGCCCCACGGAGCACTCCCAGCCACAGAGAGCTCCTCCTCCGTGCCTTGCTTCCCTATGTGAGGCAGGCTCGACCTGGGGGGAATGAAGTGGGGGGGGGGCAGTGCCTGCTCAGCAAGTTGGCCCTGCCTTGCTTCCTGGCGGGAGGGGCAATCGCCAAGGCTCCCGAATGCCCTCCCCTCTCTTGGGGAAAGGGTGCTGCCCTCTCCGGGTGCTGAGGGCCCTTCAGCTCTGCCCGTGACCTGCTGGGACGGCATCCAGCAGAGTTCTGTGCTTTGCTCCTGTGATGGGGGCCCCATGGACACCCCGGTGGAACGCATGGCGGAGAAAGGCCTTTTCTGGCCTCCTCTCTCCTGCCGGAAGCTTGAGGCGCCCTTTGCTCTGACTCTGCTCTGCAAGAGAACGGCAGTAGATGCATCTTTGGAAGGGCAGCCCCACAGCCTGTCTGCATGGCCAGTTCAACCCAGTTGGAGGCCTGTCAAAGCTGTCCTGAGTCTCCTCCGGGGAACCCCGGGAATTGTCCCTCCAGCAGTGGGCAGGCCTGGGAGAATGTTCACACACACACACACACACAAACCACACTTCCCAGAGTGCTTTGCGAGCAGCCCTGGAGGCTGAACCCATTGCAGGCTGGCCTCCATCCTTTGCTCCGTCTCTTGGCCCAGGTAAAGAGCAAGCTCCTGTCCTCAAGAGGCCCACATCCTTCAGACCAGGCAGGCTCCAGCCGGCACGTCCACCCACCATTGCGAAGCTGCGAGGACCACTCCTAGCCGGGCAGCAGCCTCCTCCGGACAGACTGAGCGGCTTTCCTGGGGGGCGGGGGGGAGGGCAGGGGCGCATCTCCCGGGGAGGGGGGGGGGGGTTGCATGTCCTGTTCCGTCGGTGTCCCGGTGCTCCTTGGACAGAGCCTCCTCTCCGTTGCCAGCAAGGACGCTTCCGAGAGTGGCGCTTCTCAGAAGGCTGCCAGCCTCCTTCCCGTTGTCGCGGCTTCCCTCCAAGCAACATCCTTGCCTCCTCGCGCACGAGCCCTTCCGCCGGTGACCTTTGCTCCCTCGTGTGCACCTTGCGAAGCGGGCATGTGGCTGACCGGGATTGGGGGGGGGGGTTCCTTGTGTGCAGCACGGAAGGCGCAGCAGGCACGGACTGCTCCGTTACAGGCACCGTCTCACTTTCCCACCAGGCCCCCCCCCGCCCCCCCCCCCCGGTCAGTGAATGTCTGGGGCGTGTAGCCAGGTGCTGGGACAGCCACACAGTGCCGGTAAGGAACAGGGCGCGGGGGGCAGGGGCTGCCGTGTCCCACGGCTCAGCAAGGTGTGTGGGGCAGAGCAGGAGGCAGGTTGTCCAGGCCCACAGGGCAGTTCTCCTGCACAGGCCGTAGGGAAAGGAACAGGGCCTGCGAGGGATGCCCGGGGGAGACCTTGCGGATGGGCCGAGCTCCACGTCCGTCCACTGGATGGGTGTAGCCCTTGAGGTGTTCCCTTTGAGCACCAGGCCTGGCATTGGGGGGCTGCCTGGTGAGGATGGGACCTGGCTTGAGCGGCAACTGGTGTGAAGCGCTCTGGGCTTGTTTTCCTGGCCACGGCCCTCTCCGCGTGGGGCGTCTGGTGCCAGCGGACGGCAGTCCTCCCGGGCCGCGGCCGCTGCCTTCCGGAGCAACTGGGCCAGGCTGCTCCCGTCACTAGCTGTCTCCCTGTTTCTCGCTGTTTCTAGCCACTAGCCGGATGGCTCTAGGAAGGGCTTAGCCAGATTCAGGGGGGCAGGGCTCTCAGGCAGGCTACTGGTCTGGTGGCTGCTGTGGGCCACCTCCAGCCTCTGGGGCAGGATGCCTCTCCGTCCCAGTGGCAGCAGGGGAGCAACCGCAGCAGGAGAGGGGCAGGCACAGACCTCTTGCCTGGGGGCTCCCCAGAGGCAGCATCTGGTGGGCCTCCTTGGACCTGATCCAGCCGAGTCTCGTGTGCTGATGTTCTTCCTGGGACTCTGCAAAGCCCCTCTTAGCAGTGGAGCTGGTGGAGCTAGTTGGCAGAAGGCAGGGGGTGGAAGCCAGCCAGGGGCCGGGAGCCCCCTCCGCCCCGCCTGAGCTGGGAGGCCGTGCTGGCCCTTGGGCGAGGGAGCTTGCCAGTTCCTGGTCTCCCTGGCTGAGGGAGGGAGGGAGCGGCCCGCTTGGCTGGAGCTTCGGTTCCCCTTCAGCAGAGGGAGTGGGCTGAGGAGCGAGGTTGGCCTGCTGGGGGGTGGGTGGGCTCCCTGCCTGCCTGCCTGCCCCCCAAGCCCGTGAGCAGCGGCAAGGGAGCCTCGCTGGCTCTTCCAGATGTGGCTGGTGCTGGGTTTGCTGGGAGTGGGCTGGGGATCGGGGCAGAGGTGCACATGCGGACCCGTTCCAAGCGCACACGTCGGCCAGCATCACGCTCAGCCCTTCCCGGGCTCCGAGTGGGGGGCAGGGCAGGTGTGACCCCCCCCCCCCCCCGAGGAGGCCATAGGGCTCTCTTGCTCTTCAGGCCAACTTCCAAGCACAGCTTTGATTCTGGCGAGCCCAGCAGAAGTTGCGCCTGGAGGCGGCTGGCCCCGGAGCCCTTTCAACTGGCCCCTTGGTTAGGGTGGCCAGTGCAGGGCTGGGCCCGTCTCCCTCACTGGCCGGCCAGAGAGACTCGCAACCAAGGCCCTCCCCCCCCCCCCCGCGCCATGGCCGGGTCAGGGCTGTCGTCCCCCCTTTTGGGGCAAGCTGCCAGGGACAGGGGGGCCTTCCGTGCGGCGGCCACGTCTTGGTCCAAGCCACCCCTGCTGGGGCCCTCACAACCTGGGGCGACTTCTTTGGCTCTGGGGCTGGTATGTTGGCAGGACCAGCCTCCGAGCCCCAAAGGGCCCCTCGTCGTGGGGGTCTCCAGCGTCATCCTGGCCCTGGAGAAGCTTTGGCCTCTGGCCTGCCCCGTGGAGGCTCATCCGGACAGACCACAGGGGGGCAGCCCCCCCCCCCGTCTGGGAGCCCCACTCCCTGCAGGCTGCCTGTCTCTCGGGTCGCCTTGCCTGCCTGACTCGGCGTCTCTCCCCACGGAAGGGCCAGCCTGCGGACGGGGGGGGGGGCTCTCGGCCGGGGGGGAGGGGCTGCCAGGAAGCAGAGGCAGCTGCCCCTCCTCCTCCTCCTCCTCCTGGGGCGCCCCCCCGGCTCCTCCCCCCCAGCCCCTCCCAGCCCTGCAGCGGACGGCTCAAGTGCTCCCAGGCGGTTGTCTTCCTGCGGCTGAGAGCTGCCTCCCGCCCCCCCCCGCTCCCCACAGCGCTGCCAGGCCCCTTTGGGCAACCCCCCAGCCCTCTGAAGCGCTCCGCGTGGCTGCTGAGCCGTGGCCAGGGGCCCTCTTGCACCCTGAGCCTCCAGCTCTCTCCTGCCCCCCCCCGGGGCCATTTGCAAGCGGGAGGGAGGGAGGGAGGGGGGAGCAGCGGGGCCGGGGCCATTCCTGCAGGAGGCTCCGGTGGGGTCTGTCCTGGTCCCAGCCCGGCCTGCGTCTGTGGAGAAAGTGCCCCCCCCGCCTCCGTGGCCTGCTCCTGGATCCCTTCGGTGGCAGCAGCAGCGCCGTCTATTTCAGCCCACAACGCAGTTTAGCAGATGCTTCATATTACTGGAGCCGGGGGGGGGGGGGGGCTTGTGGGCTGGCTTGCAGCCAGGCTCTGTCCCTGCTGCCGGAGAGGAGGCCGCTGGCCGCTCCCTTGTCCCCCCCCCGGCCTGCCCGCCCCAGCAGCTTGGGAGCGGCTCTCTGGCTGGCAGCAGCGCTGCGGAAGACAGGTGGGCCTGCCCGCTTCAAGGTCGCCTGCCCCCTTGGAAGGGCACCGGTCTCCACTGGCCTGGCTGTAGCAGTGGGGGCTCTGGGCTTGGGCGGCGGACAGGGGAGTCTGGCTCGGCTGGGGGGGGGGGGCCTTTGGGGGCCGAGTCCCCCCTGCCTGCCTCAGAGGGGGAGGCCTCTGAGCTCCTGCAGGCAGTGCAGCCCTTGGGCAGC
Organism: Hemicordylus capensis; assembly: GCF_027244095.1. Taxonomy (NCBI): domain Eukaryota; kingdom Metazoa; phylum Chordata; class Lepidosauria; order Squamata; family Cordylidae; genus Hemicordylus; species Hemicordylus capensis. The sequence goes on from NC_069657.1 coordinate 457,826,400, forward strand.
AGAGAGAGAGGAGCCGCCCGCCCAGCGGCTGAGCCCCCTTTGGTGCCCCCCAGAGGTCGGGCTGCCGGCCAGTGTGGGGAGCGTGTGCTTGCTCAGCCCCTGCCCTGATCCAAGTGTCTGGCTCACACCACCACCACCACGAGGAATATTTACATGCTGTAGATCCCTGTCAGGAAGGTGACAGAGATCCCTCTCCCCAAAGGGTTCACAATCTAAACAGGACCATAAGCTAGCCACCAGCAACAGCCACTGGAGGGATGCTGTGCTGGGGATGGAGAGGGCCAGTTGCTCCCCCCCGGCTCAAAAGAAGAGAATCACCACTTTAAAGGGTGTCTCTGGGCTCAGTTGGCAGCTCAGTGACCACTGACTTCTTGTCCCCGAAAATGACTGGGGTGGGGTGGGGAGGGCTCGCTCTCTCACTTGCACTTTGCGGTGGACGGGGGGGGGCAGGCCTTCCCTCGGGCAATGGCGCCTGGTGCTGCTTCTCCAGGGTCTGCTGTGCATGCAGGAGGTTCCAGCCCCCCCCCGCGCCCCCTTTCCAGGCAGGGCTGGGATAGATCCTGCTCTGTCTGCAACCCTGGGGAGTCTTTGCCCGCCAGTGCCCATCGCAGAGTCCTACCATGGGCGGGCTCCTTGGCATCCATCTAGTCCCACCCACCCCTGCTCAGCGGGCAGGGCAGCCGGAGCCAGGGGGTCCCCGAGAGGGGGCTGTCTGGGGAGGGGGAGGGAGGGCCTCCCCATCCCCTTGCCCTGGCGCTCAGCCCCCTCCCAGCTCCTCTCCGCTGTCCCGCTCGGCTCCTTGTTCTCCTGGGTTGCGCTGGCGAAGCACAGACAATGCCCAGCCTGTTTGCCGCCTGCCCTGCCCGGCTGGCTAGCTAGTCCCCCTCCCAGCCCTTGGCTTCCTGCAGTCAGGGATGATGGAGCCCCCCCCCCCCCGTCCCCGCAGAGCCCTGGCAAGGCTGCTGGGAAGAGAGGGAGCTGCCAGGCGCTGGGCCCCTCCCGCTCCGGCTTGCCTTCCCAGACCGGCAGCGGCTTCTTCAAGGGGGCCGGCAGGCATCTCTCTGGGAGATGCTGCAGCCAGGGAGGGCACCGGGCGGGCCTTCTGCTCTTCCCAGTGCGGCTCCATCCCTGGAGGGGGAGAATCTCTTCTAGTCTCCCATCCAAGCGTGAGCCCTGGCAGGCCCTGCTTGGCAAAGGGGACCATTGGGGCCTGCTCCCCAAGACAGACAGCCCGAAGGCTGAGCGGCTGTTCCCAATAGCCCCCCTCCCCCCCCCCGCTGGACCCGTTTCTGTGCCCCTGTTCAGCTGCCTCCTTCAGAGGTGGGGCTTTTGTGTGTTGTGTGCAAACAGACATCTCTGTGTTTTGGCAAAGAGGACAATCTGGGAGCAGCAAACTTCTCTTCCCCCCCCCCCCGCCATGGTGTTCGCTTTTCCTCTGGCTGGGCTGTTCTTGGGGGGGGAGGACAGCTGCAGAGCAGTTCAGCCCATGGCTTCCTTGCAGAGAGAGCAGCCAGCGGTGTGTGTGTGTGTGTGTGTGTGTGTGCTTGGCTGCCTCCCTGGGGCCTGGGTCTGGGTGTGGGGGCTGCCCTGCATGGGGAGTAGCACTCACTTGCCTCTGCCCCACGGAGGCAGCAGCAGCAGCCACTTCCAGGGGGCTTCCACTGTAGGGCTGGCAGGCTGCGGGAGGGGCTGGGCACTGGCACCTTTCCTCTTGGGGGGGCCTCTCTTGCCGCAGTGGGGGGGCCACTGGTGTGCCTCCTCCTCACAGACTGGCAGTGGGCTCCACCGCAGCTCTCCCCCCCCCCGGGAGGGGCCTGTGCTGGTTCATAGTGGTGTTCTTGTTTGGCGGGGGGGGGTATCTGCATGACATGCCGTAAGTGAGGCCTCGAGGGGGGGGGCTTCTTGGTGAGGCTCCTGGGAGTGTGCAGGACGTGTGTGGCAGGCCAGAGACTGGGGGGGGGGCAGAGGAGAGGAGAACTCGCTGGAGTGGGGGGGGGGTTGAGGGGGGAGGTCAAGCTGGCCATGTTGGCCCTGGGCTGCCCATGGTCATGGGGCAGGGCACCCCAGCACCCACTGCCCGCATTGCCCAGGCACGGTCAGCATTCCTCTCCGGCCCAGTGGGGTGGGGGTGGCGCTCTCTCCGGCCCCAGGCATGGCGAGGGCCCCGTTGGCACGCACACCTGGGGGCCAGGGCCGCGGGCAGAGGCTTGTGCCTTCGATGGCAAGGAAGCAGGGGGGTCGGCATTGGAAGGTCCTCCCTCCCGGCACTGTGCGGCCACCCCCTTTTTCCTGGAGGGCGAGGGGCACGTGTGCGTCCAAAGGGGTGGGGGGTCCTGTTCTCCTTGTGGCAAGGCCCCTTCTGGAGCTCAGTTGGGGGTGGGGCTTCCTCATTGGCCCCCCAGTCTGGCTTGGTACTGGCTAAAGCCCATCGTGGGGAGATTTGTAACCCTTTCCGTTTACAACGGCTTCCCCGCTCTCTGTGTGTGGGGTGTGTGTGTGTGTGTGTGTGTGGACACACACAGGGCTGAATGTGAGCTCTGAGTGCAGGGGTGGATGTTTTCATTTTGAAAATGTTTAAAATATCTGGGAGATTCTCTCCATCTTGGGAACAAGTCTAATGGAGAGCTGTGAACTGGAAGCCATGTTCTCTCATCTGCCAAATATTTAATAAATGAGTCCCGTCCACCAGCCTGTGCCCTGAAGATCCGGCGGAAGTGGGCAGCAGCAGGAGAGGCCGGGGGGGCGGCCCCTTCCAGGCCCCTGAGGAGGAGCCCAAGAGGGAAGTTAGCAGCCAAGCGGGGCTTGAAGCCCTCCTGCTCTGGGGCCGCCTGCCCCCCGCCTGCCCCCCACCTGCCTGCTGCCTCTAAGCCCCCAGTGACTCTGCGGCCCACAATGCTGCTGGTGCAGACGAAGGGGACTGGGGCACAGCAGCCCCCCCCCCCAGCCGTGGAGAAGTGTGCAGGCCAGAGGTGGCCACCATTTGGCAAGGAGGGTGGAGAGGCCGAGCGCCCCGTGGGCCCCTCCGTGGGCCCCCTTGCTTGCTGCGAGTGGCCCTGCTGAAACCACTAGGACCTACTTCCTTGCAGCTGGGCAGGATCAAAGAGCCCTCGCCTTCCCACAGCCTTTCGGGGTGGGGGCGGGGTGGGGGCGGGGGCGGGGTGGGCCCCCCCCCCCGGCAGTGCCCAGAGGCGAGGCTTTTCTCTGCTTGCCTTTTGTCAGAGGAAGTGTTTATTGCTTCCTCTCCGCCACAGGGTGCTTTTGCTCCTGCTGCCCAAGCCAGGGACCAGTCAGGGCTCCCTTTGGGCCACACAGCAGAAGTGACAGAAAGGCCGCCCCCCCCCCTTGGTGCCTGGGTGGGGCAGCAGCTCTTCCCCCTCTGTGCCAAATGCAACCCAAGCAGTCCAGCCAGATGCCCCCCCCGCCCCCTGCCTTTGCTGCCATCCGGAGGGCAGCCTCCAGGGGGCAATACTGCGGAGAATGGAGGGGTGGAGTTGGGGAGGCCCACAATGACCCCCCAGGGGCAGCTAACGGGGTGTGTGAAGCCTCTTGCAGCCTCAGGAAAGGGCCATCCGTTTGGGGAGTGCCAGCCGCCCAGCCCGCCATAAATCACTCCTCCGTCCCCATAGAGCCCCCTCTGGAATGTGTGGGAATTCCGGTCCGGCCCCAGCCCAGCGCCACCTCTGGAGGGTGGGGGCAGCTGGCCCGCCTCCTCCGTTGGGGGCCGCTCTTGGCTGGGCTGAGGCCCGGCCACTGAGCCGCTGCGGCTGGGCCTCCTTTCTCCAGCGCCTTGCCGCCCTCCTCTTGGGCCTCCGGGAGGGCTCACCCTTCCTCCCATTTTACAGACGGGGGACTGAGGCGGGGGGTGGGCATTGCCTCCATGGCATGCCTGGGTGCAGCAGGACGGCTTCTCCTTTGGAAGTGGAAGGAAACGGCCCTTGCGTGGGCACAGGGACGTGGCCGGCTCCCCTCCGGGTGGGCTGTTGCCACGCACAGAGCAGGAGCCGCTTCCTGCTGGGCAGCTGTGTGGGGGGGTGGAGCCCCTCCTCCTTGTGCGCCTGGAGGGGGAGCGTGCCGGGGAGGCTTCTGGCGTCCGGCCCAAGACGCTCTCCAGGCCCAAAGCTGCACGTTGAAGCCCTCTCCCCAGGCAGGGCAGGCTCCGCAGGCCCCCCACCCCACTCGTGTCCTCCCTGCGCTTGGAGAGCCAGCCCCGGCCACTCCTGCCCCCTGGCTCTCCCCAGCGTCTCTGGCCAGGCTGCTGGCCCCAGACCTCTCCAGCTCCAGAGGGCTCTCCTGGCCAGATAATGAGGGGAAGCCACAAGGCCCAGCCCCCCCCCCCCCGTGGTGTCCCGGAGCCATGTCAGGGCCTAATGAGGAGGCGCATGCAGAGGGGCAAAGCAGCCCTGTCCGGCGGGGGGGGGCGGGGTGAGGAGGTCAGCAGTGCCCAGGGAAGGTGAAGGGTCATCCTGCCGAGGGAGGGGAGGGAGCTGTCCTCCCAGAGCCCTGGGGGGGGGGAGAAAGCAGTAGCCGGCCTCTGCCCTCTTGCTGCCGCAGGGTTGCCTTGGGCATCCCTCACTGTGACTCCATCACTACGACCTCCTGCCTGCCCCACACGTCCAGGGCCACAGATGCAGGGGGAGTGAATGGATGCATGCATGCTGCTTCTGCCCCACTCTCCCTCACTGCTGCAGCCAGGCTCCTTCAGGTCTAAAGAGGCTCCCTCGCTCGCTCACAGCACAAGGCAGCAGGGCCAGTGCAGCTGCCAGACCGAGACCGGCCAGTGGTCTCTTTCGCCCCGGGCTTGTCTGCGCTGTGATGCCACCGTCACCCGCCTTGGAAGCAGCAAAGCCCAGCTCTTCACAGCAGGGGCTCAGCCTCTGGGCGCCCCCCGCTGCCTTGGAAAGGGTTGTGCCCTGCACAAGACCGTCTTCTCTGCGATGCCCCCGAAGTGGTTCGCGATCCAGCTGGGGGCCCTGTGACCGCTCTGCAGGGCAGCGAGAGAGAGGCCTGTGGGAGCTGGACGGCCGGCCTGGAGGGTCCACTAGAGCCCCCAGGCCTTGAGGACAAGAGCTTGGGAGGAGGGCCCCACTGCCCACAAGCCCCCCCAAGAGGGGCTCCCTGGCGCCCGCACATGCCCTCGGAAAGCGCACCCCTGTGGAGGCAGAGGGCCCTTTGGCTCTGCAGGCGGGGCAGGGGGGTGGGCCATGGAGGGAGCTGGTGCATTTGGGGGCTGCTGGTGGTGCACCCCAGAGTGAGGTGGGGCTGCTTCAATCGCCTGAGCAGCTGGGGAAGCCGGCCCCTGTCTTGGGGTTGCTGGGACTGGTGGGGCCGGGGACAGCAGGTCTTCTGCCCAGCAGCACAGGGGGAGGTCAGAGGGCAGCACGGAGCTCAGGGGAGAGGATTTCGCTGCCACTCCTGGGTCAAAGGGCCACGAGGAGAGCTGCTCTGCGTGGGGCAGGGTGGGGGTGGAGTGACCTTGACGCCCGGCCAGGCCAAGGTGCAGTGCTTGGTGGTCCATAGGTCCCAGCCTTCTGTCTCCAGCAGTGGTCAGCCAGATGCCCCAGAGTGCTCCAGAGCAAGCCATGCTGGGAGACGGAGATGGCCACCCCTTCTGGCTAGTCCTGGTCTCTTTCTCTGACCAGGGAGGGCTGTGGCTGTGGCCGTCTGAGAAGCAGTTCATGCCAGGGGTAGCCACAACATTCTGCAGTAGTCAACACATCACTGACCAGTTCCCCGTTCTGTGCACGGCATTCTGTTGTACCCCTGAAGCCTGCAGGGGGGCAGTGGAAGCGTCTCTCGGGCAAGGTCAGGAGAGTTTTAGGATCCAACAAGGATAGGATGGAGGTTTGTTAATGCCAAGGTGGGCGACTCCAAGAAGACCTCCTGCTGCGACTTTGGCTCCTGAGGGCCTTTGAAGAGGCTGCCTCTGCCTTGGAAGAGGACGACGGTCTTCTAATATATTCAGCACTTGAGGAGCTGTAGGGTGCGTGACTCTGCAGCTGGATCTGGACCACTCACCCGCTGAAGTAGCACCTCTGGGCACTGGCCTCCGCCTGGACCCAGTTGCAACTCATGCAGAAGGAGGTGGGTGGGATCAGGGGAGTCGCTGTAATTGAACGAGGGAGGACAAAGGTCCCTGGGCCCCAAGGACCCCCAGCACCACCACCACCACCAGCAGCTGGGTGACAGCTTGCTTTTTGCCTCCCCCCCCCCCGCTTCTGCCCTGCCTCTCTGAAAAAGAAGTTGAGGGGGCGTCTTCCCTTTGGGGGCCAGGGGCCACACTCCGACCTCACTACATCCCTGGGGGGGGATAGAAATAAAACGCACGTCCTTCCTCTTTCTCCTGCTTTTCACATCCGTTGCAAAGCAGCTTATGAGGACAGAAGAAGGGACAGCTGCCTCTCCTCCCTAGAGCTCCATTGGCTCCTCCCATCCTGCCTTGCCCGGGCTTTGGTGAGAGCTGCACTGCCTGCAGGCTGATCATAGGAAGTTGCCATAGACTGAGTCAGACCCTTGGTCCATCTTGCTCAGTATTGTCTTCACAGACTGGCAGTGGCTTCTCCAAAGTTGCAGGCAGGAATCTCTCTCAGCCCTATCCTGGAGATGCTGCCAGGGAGAGAACTTGGAGCCTCGATGCTCTTCCCAGAGCAGCTCCATCCCCTGAGGGGAATCTCTTCCAGTGCTCACTCTTCTAGCCTCCCATTCATCTGCAACCAGGGTGGACCCTGCTTAGCTATGGGGACAAGTCATGCTGGCTGCCACCAGACCAGCTCTCCAGGTAGAGCTGTGTGGCTAAGCATGGCTCTCACTAGCACTGGGGTGGGAGAAAGAGGAGCAAACGGAGCTCCAGGGAGCAGAGGCAACTGTCCCTCCTTTGGTGCCCACGGCAGCTTGTTAGGAAGAGCCACTCCCAAGCGGAGTGTTATCTGCAAACTGCTGATACCCAACATCAACCTGCCAGATGACCTCCCTCCCTCCCCCCACAGTGGTTTCATGTAGCTGTTAGACAGTGCTGGGGGCAAGATGGAACCTGCGAGAAGCCACAAGCCAACGGCCAAAAGGCATTGAGAAGGAGTCCCAATTTCTGGATCCAACCTTGCAGGAAGGAATGGAATCACTGTAAAACAGTGTCTCCTTGCCTCATTCCCACAAAGCTATCCAGAGGATACCGTGGCTGATGCCACTGAAAGGTCCAGCCTGACCAAGAGGGACACACTCCTCTTGTCCAGCTCCCAACATCCCTCATCCAGCAGAGTGAACAAGGCCATTCCATCCCCAAACCAGGGCAGAAGCTAGATTGAAAGGGGTCAAAATAATCCGTTTCATCCAGGTACCCCTGGACCTGTCTCACTACTGTCTGCTCAAGCACCTTGCCCTGGAATAGCAAACTGGAGACCAGCTGATAGTAGCTACACATCTCTGAATCTCAGAGGGGGCTTGTTCGGGGCGGGGGGAGTGGACCATGGTCTTATTTTAGACCCAATGGGACACTACCACCTCCATGAAGTATTCAACCCCTCACCTCCCAACCCAGTTGCCAGTTGACTAATTTGTCCCCACCTGAGCTGCCTTCAATAGCCAGGCACAGGTCAAGCATGCATGTCAGTGACCTCACCCTCCCAAGGATCCTGTCCACATCAAGCTGCAAAGAATCCCAAAAATGGAGCAGATCTAGAGCTAATAATATGGGATCCACGTTGCGGTGGATGCAGGAATGGAAATATCTGCAAAGCGCTTTGCAAACCTTTCATTCTAGGCCACTGACAGCTCTCTGTGGAGGCAATGGTGCTTTTTACTGTCTGCTTGCCTTTCTCGTGAGGTTTCCTCCCCAATCACTTCATTGCCAGTAGCTCCGTGGAAAACGGAGGACTTCTCTGGACTCTGCACCTGGGGAGAGGACAGTCAGGAGCAATCTGAGCAACGGCCCCCGTCAGTTCCTCATTCTAGTGGTCCACAAGGCCCCTGCAGGCTCACTAGCCTTGTTGGCAGGAAACTCAATTAGAACAGCCATAAAAGGCAACAAAACAGCTGTTGGAGGAGCTGATGAGCAAGAAAAGCCTCGTGACAGCTGGATGGAAGGTGGGCAAGGAGGGAGCCTGGCAGATCTCCCCAGGGAGGCAAGTCCACAGTTGTGGAGGCACCACTGAGAAGACCCTGAGGCTGTTCTCATGTGCAGCCTAGCCCAGGCCAGGGATGCTGGGATTGGGCCTGATCCCAGCAGGCCAGTGCTGCCTAGCCTGGCTGTTGTTTATTTATTTGTCATATTTTTATACCGCCAGATATGTTCATCTCTAGGCGGTGTCCAAAATTTAAAACCATATTTTAAAATCAACACAGATTAAAATACAAGAAACAATAAAAACAGTAGCGTAAAACAGAACAACAATAAAAACAGTAGCATAAAACAGTTATTAAAACAAATTATTATTAATTCTAATTAAAAGCCTGTGAAAACAGGAGAGTCTTGAGGTTCTTCCTAAAAACAGACAGAGAAGGAGCTGCTCTTATTTCAGCAGGGGGCTTATTCCAAAGCCCTGGGGCAGCCACAGAGAAAGCCTGGTCCTGGGTCGCCACCAAATGAGCCGGTGGCAAACATAACCGGATCTCTCCAGAAGATCATAACAGGTGGCAGGGTTCATGACAAAGGAGGCGCTCTCTCAAATAGCCTGGACCAAGCCATTAAGGGCTTTATAGGTAATAACCGAGCACTTTGTATTTCACCTGGAAACATATTGGCTGCCAGTGCAGTTCTTTTAAAACCGATGTCATGTGGTCCCTTCGTGTTGTCCCAGAAACCAATATGGCTGCCACATTCTGTACCAATTGTAGTTTCCGGACTACATACAAAGGCAGTCCCATGTAGAGTGCATTACAGGAGTCAAGTCCAAAGGTTACCAGCATATGTACCATTTTAAGGCCATTCACCTCTAGAAATGGACGTAACTGACAAATCAGCCAAAGTTGATAAAAAGCATTCCTGGCCACTGCCACAACCTGAGAAATCAGGGAGAGCTTTGGGTCTAGAACTCCCAAGCTACGTACCTGGTCTTTCAGGGGGAGTGTAACCCCATCCAGAACAGGCAGATCTAAACCATCTCTCAGGTCCAGACCACTGTTCCCTCTAATATGGATTCCCAGGTGTTGTTCACTACAACTCCCAGCATCCCCAGCTGCAGTGGCCTTTGACTGGGGATTCTGGGAGTTGTAGTCGACAATATCTGGGAATCCCTGTTAGAGGGAACACTGGTCCAGATGCCCCACAGTCAGTGACTGACTGATTGATTGATCAAATGTCATTAAGTCAGTGTCGACTCTTAGCAACCACATAGATAGATTCTCTCCAGGACGATCCGTCTTCAGCTTGGCCTTGAAGGTCTCTCAGTGGTGCCTTCACTGCTGTCATCATCAAGTCCATCCACCTTTTGCTGCTGGTCATCCTCTTCTTCTCTATCCTTCAACTTTTCCCAGCATTATGGGCTTCTCAAGGGAGCTGGGTCTTCACATAATATGTCTGAGGTATGATGTTTTGAGCCTGGTCATTTGTGCCTCGAGTGAAAATTCTGGATGGATTTGTTCTATGATCCATTTGTCTGTTGTCCTGGCTGTCCATGGTCTCCTCAAAAGTCTTCTCCTGCACCAAAGTTCTAAAGTACCTCCGTCCTATTTGGATTCACCTTCATTTTGTTATCCCTCATCCAGCCCATTACTGCATCCAGACAGGCATTTAGGGAGGTTATGCCATTTCCTTATGAGGTCAGCATGGAGAAGTAGATCTGGGTGTCAGCATATTGATAACACCCAGCACCAAACCTCTTGATAATCTCTCTCAGCAGTTTCACGTAGATGTTAAAAAGTACTGAAGACAGTATGGAGCCTTGTGGAACTCCACACTTTAGTTCTCACTTTCCAGAATCACAGTCTCCAAGCGACACCCAATCCCACCTCCCACAGGCAGTCCAGAAGGATACCATGGTTGATGGTATCGAAAGCCACAAAGAGATCCAAAAGGATCAGCAGAGTCACACTCCCTTTGTCAATAGCCAGTTGGAGATCATCCATCAGGCTGACCAAGGCAGTCTCAACCCCATAGCCCACACAAAAGCCAGTTTGAAATTGGTCTAGATAATCTGCACCATCCAAAACTGCCTGGAGCTGAGGCGCCACCACCCACTCAATCACCTTGCCCAGCCATGGAAGCTTAGAAACAGATCTGTAATTAGCTAACTCCGAGGGATCCAGTGCAGCTTTCTTCAAAAGTAGTCTAATAGTAGCCTCCTTAAGACAAGGAGGAATCCTGCCCTCCCTCAGAGAAGCCTGCATAATATTTAACAGACCCTCTCTGATAATATGATTATCAGATGAGATAGGCCAAGTTGGGCAAGGGTCAAGAGTACAGGTTGTAGGATGCACAGTCTGAAGCAGTTTGTCCACTTCCTCAGGAGTCACAACCTGAAAATGATCCAATCTAATCCCTTAAGAGGAGTTGCTGGACACCTCCACAGTAGACTCTGCAGTAACTGTGGAATCCAGCTTGGCCCAAGTTTGAGAAATTTTATCCACAAATAAGTTATTTAAAATGTCACAGTGAGTAACCAATGGTTCCAAGTTTAAATTCAAAGGGGTAGGGGTACATACTAGCCCCCTCACGACCCTAGACAACTCAGCTGGACGTGAATTTGTGGAAGCAATGTGGGCAGAAAAGAACTGCTTCTTTGCTGCCTGCACAGCCAGAGCCTAGATCTTCAAATGTGCTCTGTGTTGTGCCTGTTCAGACTCACGCTGAGTCTTCCTCCACTTGCGTTCTAGTCTTCTACCTCACCGCTTCAGCTCCCGTAGTTCATCTGAATACCACGGGGTTGTCTTTAAAGCAGGTCGGAGAGGGAACTCAGGAGCGATTGCATCTACTGCTCTAGTGAGTTCATTATTCCATGTTTGCACCAGAGCATCGACAGAAACATTAGCAGAGCCAACCCTAAATCCTTCCAAGGTTTATTGGAATCCTATCAGATCCAATAACCTCCTCAGGTGGACCAATCTAACAGGTCCTTCACCCCTGCAGAGGTGGGACGTGGTTGTGAGTCCAACCTTAACCAGATGGTGGTCCATCAATGACAATGGGGAGATGACAGGAGTCCCCACCCATGGAACACCACCCTGATCAGAGCAAAAGACCAAACTGAGCATGTGACCAGCATCATGTGTTGGACCAGAGACCAACTGGGATAGGCCCACAGTTGTCATGGCCACTATGAACTCCTGAGCCACTCCCGACAACCCAGTCCCAAAATGAACACTGAAGTCCAACAACAACAACCTGTGCCACCCCAATGCCAACTCAGCAACCAGTTCCATCAGCTCAGTTAGGGACTCCACTGGGCTGCGGGGTGATCGATACACCAGCAGAAGTCCCAGTCTATCCCTGGTCCCTAGACTTCGGTACAGACCTTCAGTACAGGCCAGATCCCTGACAGGGATCCTGGTAAGGGAGATGATATTCTTATAGATCACAGCCACCGCACATCCCTGCCCACATCCTCTCACCTGCTCCACCATGGAGCAATCCTCTGGGAGAAGCTGGGTCTGAACTGGACCACTAGCCTCTCCCAACCAAGTCTCTGTAATGCATACCAGGTCGGCTCCTTCATCCATAATGGAAGTCATGGACTACCTCAGATTTATTTTTAACTGACCTGGCATTACAGAGTAATAAGCTGAGGTTCTGTGGGTGGGTGGCATTGTTCTCCAAGGTCAAAGAGGTGGTAAGCCTGCTGGAAGGGGAAACAGCGATTATGTTTCTGCATTCTGTTCCCCTGTAATGGCCTGCTGGCCTACCAACGCCATGTCTTTGTGGATTCCCCCCCACCACAGGGATAGCCGCCACAGAGTCGTCCCACCCCCCATCTCTGTTCATCCCAAAATACGTACCTGTGCCAGGCCTAAGTGCTAGGCAACAGTGAAGTGAGCCAGAGTCTTCCAGCAGTCCAAGACAATACGTTGGCCCCAGCCCTCACTCCCACCCCTGCAGGCCACCACCAAGGACCGGCCCCCTTTGGTGGCCAGCTTCAGTGGCCACCTGCAGGGGTGGCAGACGGACCAGCAGCTGCGCCTCGATGCTGCTAGTCCTGATAAGGGCCAGGAGTTCAAAAGCCTGGCGGGTGTAGCTCCCCACCAGCACCAATCAGGCCAGCCGGCCCAGGTGCAAGGAATGGCCGCACAATCAAAGTGAGCTAACACACCAGAGAACAGAGAGCAGCCTGCAAAAGGGAGAAGCACGCAGGAGCTGTTGCCAAAACCCCCTCTCGCCTGTCCAAGAAGGGGGGAGAGGGGGAAGAGGGCAGATGAAACGGACTGCATTAGCCAAGATGAAGGGAGTGAGGGCTCCCTGACGCCCAGCTACCTGCTCATGGGCGAGTCTGGGCTGCTTCCAGCTGCCCGGCCACACACAGAGACCGGTGTCTAGAGCGGCCATCTCTTGGGGGAATCCCCCAATGCAGTGTGTGTCATGTGCAGTGCATTGTGGGATTCACAGAGACCGGAATGACGAGTCCCAGCCTCAGATCAATCCACGCTACACAGAGCAGGGCTGATGGTGTGGGGACGCAGAGCACGCTCCCACCAGGCTTCCAAGGATCGTCTGGGGGGAGGCAAGGTTTGGGAAGCCTTCCCCCCAACACACACACACACACACACACACGCCTGGTAAGTCGTGTGGATCCCCCCCTCCCCGCCTCTGCTGCTCCACCCATAGAGCCATCAGCTCGAGAGCAGGGCCTCCAAAGTTGACCCAAAGGGCTTGGGCAGGTTCGTACTGGCAGACGGTTTTTGAATCACTTGACCCTAGACCATCAAGGGCCTTAAAGGCCAGGAGCAGCACTTTCAGTTGGGCCCAGAAATGGGTGGATAACCTGTTAGAAAGCTTGTGTGTGGGGGGGTGTCTTTTTCAACCCCAGCTGCAGTGGAAGTGCACAGGTAAGGAGAGCACTGCACATGAATACTGTCTGGAGACATGGAGTTATTCCAAAAATAAAGTCGATTATTAGGCAATCCATCAGGGAGATAGATTAAGGCCTACATGCCTTGCTGCTAGCTACATACAGGAAGAGGGGAAGGGAGAAGATGGCCGTCTCTCTCACCAGGGGAGAGAATGAAACCTGAGACTATCAGTCTAAAAAGGGGGAGTAGAGGAAGCAGGCTCAGAGAGGGGATGCCCTTACTGGCTGTCTCTACTCCTAATGCCCCTAGTGATCTTCAGGGTTGCTGCTGATGCTAAGAGTCGATACCAAAGAACATCAGAACAGCCCTGCTGGATCAGGCCCAAGGAGGCCCATCTAGTTCAGCATCCCGTTTCACACAGTGGCCCACCAGATGCTGCTGGGGAGCCCACAGGCAAGAGGTGTGTGCATGCCCTCTCTCCTGCTGTTACTCCCCTGCAACTGGTATTGACAGGCATTGTGCCTCTGAGGCTGGAGATGGCCCACAGCCACCAGACTAGTAGCCACTGACAGACCTGTCCTCCATGAATCTGTCTAAACCCCCTTTAAAGCCATCCAAGCTTGTGACCATCACCACATCCCATGGCAAGGAATTCCATAGATTAATTATGCGCTGCGTGAAAAAGTACTTCCGCTTATCGGTCCTAAATTTCCCAACCTTCAGTTTCATGGGGTGACCCCTGGTTCTAGTGCTGTGAGGGAGGAGGGGACATTTCTCTCTGTCTACCCAGAGAAGACAGAGAATTCCTCTCTGTCTACGATATGGCTGCCAATATGTTTCCAGGCAAAATACAAAGTGCTGGTTATTACCTTTAAAGCCCTGAACGGCTTGGGTCCGACATACCTCAGAGAGCGCCTTCTTCTGCGTGATCCCCAACGCACATTAAGGTCATCTGCAGAGGTTCGTCTCCAGTTACCACCAGCTCGTCTGGTGGCGACTCGGAGGTGGGCCTTCTCTATGGCTGCTCCGGGGCTGTGGAATGCGCTCCCTGCGGAAATCCGCAATTTGAATTCTCTATTAGAAAACATATCTGTTTGGCCTGGCTTTCCAGGGTTTTAAAATCGGTTTTAATTTTAACCTGGTTTCAGGGTTTTTAATTACTGTGATTGTTTGTTTCATTATTATTTATTATTATTATTTATTTATTCAATTTCTATACCGCCCTCGCAAAAATGGCTCAGGGCAGTTTACGTAGAGAAATAATACATAAATAAGATGGATCCCTGTCCCGAAAGGGCTCACAATCTAAAAAGAAACATAAAATAGACACCAGTAACAGTCACTGTAGGTACTGTGCTGGGCTGGATAGGGCCAGTTACTCTCCCCCTGCTAAATAAAGAGAATCACCACATTAAAAGGTGCCTCTTTGCCAAGTTAGCATTGGTTTTAAAATGTTTTATATTGTTAATTGTTGTTATATGGTTTTTTAATTTTTGTTTTAGCTCTTTACTGTTTTAATGGTTTGTTTTAATTGTAAACCGCCCTGAGCCATTTTGGAAGGGCAGTATAAAAATAAATCAAACAAACAATCAAACAAATAATACCCTCTCGGCTCCATGCATAATTTTATACACCTCGATCCTGTCTCCCCTTAGTCACCTCTTTTCCAAGGTAAAGGGCCCCAGAAGCTGTAGCCTGGCCTCCTAAGGAAGGTGCTCCAGGCCCCTGATCATCTTGGTTGCCCTCTTCTGCACCTTTTCCAGTTCTACAATGTCCTTTTTAAGATACGGTGAACAGAACTGTATGCAGTCCTCCAGATGTGGCTGCACCATAGATTTGTACAAGGGCATTATAATATTAGCATTTCTATTTTTGGTCCCCTTCCTAATGATCCCTAGCATGGAATTGACCTTTTTCACAGCTGCCACACATTGAGTCGACACTTTCAATGAGCTGTCCACCGCGACCCCAAGATCCCTCTCCTGGTCAGTCACCCACAGCTCAGATCCCATCAGCATATACGTGAAGTTGGGTTTTTTTGCCCCAGTGTGCATCACTTTGAACCGAATTTTACATTGAATTACATTGAACCGAATTTTGTTGCCCACTCACTCAGTTTGGAGAGATCCTTTTGGAGATCCTCACAATCTGTGGTGGATTTCACTACCCTAAATAGTTTGGTATCTGCAAATTTGGCCACCTTGCTGCTTACCCCAACTTCTAGATCATTTATGAACAAGTTAAAGAGTGCTGG
Organism: Hemicordylus capensis; assembly: GCF_027244095.1. NCBI lineage: Eukaryota > Metazoa > Chordata > Lepidosauria > Squamata > Cordylidae > Hemicordylus > Hemicordylus capensis. The sequence continues at coordinate 457,841,584 of NC_069657.1, forward strand.
TCCCAGCACTGATCCCTGAGGGACCCCACTTCCTACCTACCTCCATTTTGAAAACTGTCCATTTATTCCTACTCTCTGTTTCCTGCCCTTCAACCAGTTACCGATCCACACATGAACCTGTCCCCTTATTCCATCACCGCTAAGTTTACTCAAGAGCCTTTGGTGGGGAACTTTGTCAAAAGCTTTTTGGAAGTCCCAGTCTAGCTTCTCAAGTGCTGCGTCTCCAACACAACCATTACTGTTCGGTCCAGAATCAGCCTTGTGTGCTCTAATCAGTGAACGGCAAGCAGGTTCCTGGTGGCGGTGGCGGCGGCTGCTGCTGCTGCATTCTGTACCAGCTGCAGCTTCTTTAAGCCTCAAAAGAGAGCCCCACGCAGAGCGCATTGCAATCATCCAGTCTGGATGCAATTAAGGCACGCTGGCTTCTAGTTGGTGGAAATGCAGGCACAGGAGGAACCTGTAGGAGATTTCCCCTGGAAACAGCCCTCTGCTCTGCTTCTAGGCGAGACCAGCCTGGAAGGCACCACTGCAAGGCACATGAGGACAGCATACCCATCTGCTGGACAAAGGCCTCCTCCTCAGTGGGAAGGAGGAGGGTGTCCTGGGCAGGCCTTTGTCCTGCCATCTTTTGTTCGCCTGCCTGCCAGCCCTTCTGCTTTGCATTGGAGGGGGTGGCGGGGGGTGCTTTTTTAACTGTTACGATCACTGCAGGATCAGTGCAGACTGTGACGGTTAGTGCAGGATCTGCCTGGGTCCCCATCTCAACATGGTTGTTCATTTGTGTGTGCATGTGTGTACTGTTAATGGAACATCTGGATCAGAGCTCCCCAGATAAAAATAGACTAGACGGGGCCCTCGCCTGCCCTGAGCAATGCAAGACCCATTACAGGTGCGCCAAACTCACTCCAGGAGAATAACGCTGTCCATTTTGGAGCAGGAATACAGAACTAAGCATCCAGAATGGGCACCAGGTTTTTCTCCCCTCAGACGGATGACAGGAAGGTGTGACAGACTGTATGTGATTTCGGACTGTCAGGATTTCAGCTGTGAAGGCTTGTTCTTGCAAAGTGGTCACACTTGAATGAGCAGGCGGTCAAGAAATCTCTGCAATGTCTGCGGGATCAACAGCCCCCAGCACTGGCACCTTTTCGTCTTTGGGAGTAGCTGGAACAATCCTGGTTTCGGCTGCATCTAAACCTAGTAGAATATTTCATGGGGAACTTGATGTTTTGATAACTGGAAGTGGCTGGAAGTTCACCCAGTGAGCTCAACTGCTTAATCAGCAGCCACCTGTTCAAAATTCCAAAAAACATTTGCCATACATGGACTGCCTATAGTGCTGGACACAGATAATGGACCAGACCTTATCAGCCTGCAATTGAAATTGCTCCTGCACAAAAACTAAACTAAATACAGTCAGACATTACTATACTATCCAACAGAAAGAGCAGGCAGCACCATCAAAGAAGGAATTGGGGGGGGGGGGATGAATGGGCAAGAGTTGTGAGTCTAGTTCATTTATTGATAGGATAGAAGGTAAGGAGGAGTTATCTGGACTTAAAGCATCCCAGTGTGTGGGGAAATGTGAAAGAAACAAGGCCCTCAAAGATACAGCCAAGATTGCCATGTCATGGAGAGACACATGGGGTACAGGATCATCTCTTCAGCAAAAATATTACTACCAGCCAAACAATCTGGATTCTGGGTATGACCTATGAACAAATTGGGTCTTTATCTTTTAAAATGTGTTTCAGTGATGACTGAGTAGTCAGGTGACCTCAAGGTCACAACCATTTATGAATGGATGGATGTGCCAATGCTTGAGCCACTGGCTGAACTGGATGAAAGCGCAGAGCAGCAGAGTCCGTGTAGTCATGTTACTGACACATCAACGCCTTGTGGCTGCAGCAAGGCCACAAACCAGGGCACCCAGCGAGGAAGTCAGAGATGGGAAGCAATCCCTGGCTGGGGAAGAGGAGAATTCCATTTCCATTTAGAAGGGTTAGAGTTTGCAAGGTTTAGCTAACTCCAGTGTTTGTCCCTGCAAGGGTTAGAATTTGCAAGGGTTAGCTAACTCCAGTGTTTGTTGGTTGTCCCTGCTTGGAGGGGGTGAAGTCAGCTAGGGCTGGGGGAGGCCCCACATTCCTTTGACTCACATCCTGTGTCAGCTGGAAGACTACGCTCTACATAAGAGGTTTAGGGCCGTGAGCATAGCAAACAGAGCATAGCGAACAGGAATAGCAAACAGGACATGGGAGTTTTTGCAGGAGTTTAGCGGGAAGTGTGCAGGGGAGCCTGAAACAAGCCCCAGTGATCACAAGGAGACTGGTGGAGAAGAGAACATAAGTACAAATCCCTTCCTCATATTCTTGGGAAAGGCTGCTTGGACAGTAAATACCTGACCATTACGGCTGAGACCTATCCTTCTAGTGAGCTATCTCTAAATACTGTAAACAGCCAACAGTATGAAGATAGAAGGCCAGCAGGGGAGGGGGCACTTCCCAGTGTATTGCACAGAGTGCCACATGTATGACTATTTGCCCCATGGGCAGAAGTCATGGGTGTGTGCTCGGTGCAAGGAGCTCCTGACTCTCAGGGAACAAGTTTGTTCCCTTGAGACCAAGGTGGTGGATCTGGAGAAGCTTGGAGAGGCATGTGGACGAGACCTTCAGGGACGTGGTAAAGTCATCCCACTCCAGGGCTGATAGCTCCTCTGCTTTCAGGGAGAATGAGGGTCTCGGGCAAGGAGGACATTGGTCTGAGGAAGAGGGAAATGCTCCTTTAGAAGGGACCCCTTCCGTGGATGACGAGCCCATATCCTCTCACACAGGGGATACTCCTCTGGGGGGTGGGGGCCTCCTTGTAGTGGGTGATTCAATCATTAGAAATATAGAGAGAGGGGTTTGTGACCCGCATGTTGACCGCATGGTGACTTGCCTGCCTGGTGCGAAGGTTGCAGACATCACGCAGCGTCTAGACAGGCTGTTAGGCAGTGTTAGGGAGGAGACAGCTGTCATGGTGCATGTCAGCACCAACGATGTGGGGAAATGTAGTCGGGAGGTCCTGGAAGCCAAATTTAGGTGGATAGGTAGCATATTGAAGTCCAGGACCCCCAAGGTAGCATTCTCAGAAATGCTACCTGTTCCATGCACAGGTACAGTGAGACAGGCAGAGCTGAGGGGTTTCAATGAGTGGATGAGACGTTGGTGCTGGGAGGAGGGGTTTAGATTTCTTAGGCACTAGGATACATTTTGGGGAAAGCAAGGCCTGTACAAAAGGGACAGGCGGCACTTGAACCAAGATGGAACCAGACTGCTGGCGCTTAAAATCAAAAAGGTTGCAGAGCAGCTTTTAAAATGATGCCTGGGGAACAGCCTATGGGAGCTGGGCAGTATCCTGTTTGGCAAAAGCCATCCTTTTAAGTGTGAGGGTGCAAAGGATTCAGATAAAACAGAAGGGGACAGTGCGGAACCGCACAAAGAGCAGACGGGAGACTGTGCCAGGTGGTCAAAGAGTCAAAAGATAGATAGCACACATCAGGTGAGAGATTCAGCGTATAGGTGCTTATATGCCAATTCCAGAAGCCTCCAAGCCAAAATGGGTGAGCTGGAGTGCTTGGTGGCTAATGCAGAAATAGATATAGTGGGCATAATAGAAACATGGTGGAACAGTGAGAACCAGTGGGACACTGTTATCCCTGGATATAAACTCTATAGAAAGGACAGGGAGGGGCGCCTTAGAGGTGGAGTTAAAGAAGGGATAGAATCTACCAAGCTAGAAAACCTAGGTGGACTGGAGTCCTCCAAAGAAACCCTGTGGGTGACAGTACAAGGTCTGAAAGGGAACGTTCTACTGGGGACATGCTATCGCCCTCCGGATCAAAATGCTGACAGTGACTGGGAGTTGCAGCAGGAAACCGGGAGGCGTCAAGGAGAGGCAGGGCTGTAATCATGGGTGACTTCAATTACCCACACATAGACTGGGTAAATTCACAGTCAGGTCATGACAAAGAGGTCAGATTTCTAGATACGCTAAATGACTGTGCCCTAGAACAGTTGGTCTTGGAACTGACCAGAGAGAAGGCAACCTTGGACTTAATTCTGAGTGGCACCCAGGATCTGGTGCAGAATGTCAGTGTCATTGACTCTTTAGGGAACAGTGACCATAGTGCCATCAAATTCAGCATACATGTGGGGAGAGAATCACCAAGGAAGTTTAACACAGACATTTTGAATTTCAGAAGAGGAAACTTCTCCAAAATGAGGATTATGGTGAAAAGGAAGCTGAAAGGGAAAATCAGGAGAGTCACTTCTCTCCAGAGTGCATGGAGTTTACTCAAAACCACAGTATTAGAAGCCCAGTTAGATTGTATACTCAATAGGAGGAAATGTACCACTAAGTCCAGGAGGATGCCAGCATGGCTAACAGGTACCGTCAAGGAAGCCATAAAAGAGAAGAAGACTTCCTTCCGAAATTGCAAGGCCTATCCAAATGAAGAGAACAGAAAGGAACACAAACTCTGGCAAAAGAAATGCAAGGCAACAATAAGGGAGGCAAAAAGAGAGTTTGAGGAACATTTAGTTAAAAGCATCAAGGGGAATAACAAAAACTTCTTTAAATACATCAGAAGCAGTAAATCTGCCAGGGAGGCAGTTGGACCATTAGACAATGAGGGAGTGAAAGGGATTATTAAGGAGGATATGGAGGTTGCAGAGAAGCTAAATGAGTTCTTTGCATCTGTCTTCACAGCAGAGGATACTGAGCATATACCTGTTCCTGAACCAGGCTTTTTGGGGATGGCGACTAATGAACTGAGCCAGATAGAAGTGATGAGAGATGATGTTCTAAACTGTCTGGAAAAACTGAAAGCTAACAAATCACCAGGGCCGGATGGCATCCATCCAAGAGTCCTCAAAGAACTCAAATGTGAAACTGTTGACCTCCTTGCTAAAATATATAACTTATCCATGCAATCAGGCTCTGTACCGGAGGACTGGAGAGTAGCAAATGTAACACCGATTTTCAAGAAGGGATCCAGGGTGATCCGGGAGATCTGGGAAATTAAAGGCCGGTTAGCTTAACATCTGTTCCAGGCAAATTGTTGGAGAGCATCCTCAAGGATAAAATTGTAAAGCACATAGAAGAACAGGCCCTCCTGGGAGTGAACCAACATGGCTTCCGCAAAGGTAAATCTTGCCTCACCAATCTTTTGGAATTCTTTGAGAGTGTCAACAAGTGTGTGGATCAAGGTGATCCAGTTGACATAGTATACCTGGACTTCCAAAAAGCTTTTGACAAAATTCATCATCTAAGACTCCTGAGGAAACTTAGCGGTCATGGGATAAGGGGACAAGTATATGTGTGGATTGCTAACTGGTTGAAAGACAGGAAACAGAGGGTAGGTATAAATGGAGAGTTTTTGCACTGGAGGGAAGTAAGAAGTGGGGTCCCCCAGGGATCTGTACTGGGACCGGTGCTTTTTAATTTATTCATAAATGATCTAGAAGTCAAGTAAGCAGCGAGGTGGCCAAACTGGCAGATGATACCAAACTCTTTCGGGTAGTGAAATCCATAACTGATTGTGAAGAGGATCTCTCTAAACTGGGGGAGTGGGCGACAAAGTGGCAAATGCGGTTCAATGCTGGCAAGTGTAAAGTGATGCACATTGGGACGAAGAACCCGAGCTTCAAGTATATGCTGATGGGATCCAAGTTGTCGGTGACTGACCAGGAGAGGGATCTTGGGGTTGTGGTGGGCAGCTTGTTGAAAGTGTTGACTCAATGTGCGGCAGCTGCAAAAAAGGCCAATTTCATGCTAGGGATCATTAGGAAAGGGATTGGAAAAAAACCTGCTAATATTATAATGCCCTTATACAAAACTATGGTGTGGCCACACCTGGAGTACTAGGTACAATTCTGGTCACCACATCTAAAAAAGGACATTGTAGAACTGGAAAGGGTGCAGAAGAGGGCAACCAAGATGATCAGGGGCCTGGAGCACCTTTCTTATGAGGCTAAGCTACAATACCTGGAGCTATTTAGTTTAGAAAAAAGATGACTGTGGGGAGACATGAGAGAAGTCTATAAAATCATGCATGGTGTGGAGAAAGTGGATAGAGAGAAATTCTTCTCCATCTCACTTAACACTAGAACCAGGGGTCATCCCATGAAATTGATTGCTGGGGAATCTAGGACCAACAAACGGAAATACTTTTTCACACAATGCACAACCAACTTGTGGAATTCTCTGCCATGAGATCTGGTGACAGCCAACAACCTGGATGGCTTTAAGAGGGGTTTGGATAGCTTCATGGAGGAGAGGTCTATCCACGGCTACTAGTCGGAGGGCTGTAGGCCACCTCCAGCCTTGGGGGCGGGGTGCCTCTGGGTACCAGTTGCGGGGGAGTAACAGCAGCAGGAGAGAGGACATGCCCCTTTCAACTCCTGCCTGTGGCTTCCAGCAGCATCTGGTGGGCCACTGTGTGAAACGGGATGCTGGACTAGATGGGCCTTGGGCCTGATCCAGCAGGACTGTTCTTATGTTCTTATGTTTCTGAGGAAAGCCATTGTCCAACAAGAACTTCTAGTTATTTGGAAGACGCCATTTGAATTGTACATCAAAAGGGAGGGAATGTAGTAACATGACCATTGATTGAAGTCTAGTTATTGAAGAAGCCACCTAATGGCACAGTGGAGAAATGGCTTGATTAGCAAGCCAGAGGTGGCTGGTTTGAATCCCCACTGGTATGTTTCCCAGACTATGGGAAGCACCTTTATCGGGCAGCAGCGATATAGGACGATTCTGAAAGGCATCATCTCAGACTGCGTGGGAGGAAGGCAGGATGCCTCTGAGTACCAGTTGCAGGGGAGTAACAGCAGGAGAGAGGGCACGCCCTCAACTCCTGCCTGTGGGCTCCCCAGAGGCATCTGGTGGGCCACTGTGTGAAACAGGATGCTGGACTAGATGGGCCTCCTTGGGCCTGATCCAGCAGGGCTGCTCTTCTGTTCTAATGTTCTTAAGCCATGGTCAACCCCTCCTGTATTCTACCAAGAACAACCTCAGGGCTCTGTGGGCGCCAGGATTCGGAATCGACTGGACAGCACACTTCACTTTAGTTATTGAAGAATATCAGAACCTCCCATTCTTGGCTGGTTAGGCTCCACCCATCAACTCTCCCTCCCTCCCTCCCTCTTCCTTTCAGCAGATGAAATAGAGTGTGTTCTGCCCAGCGATAAAGAAGCGTGTCTGTATGGCTGCAATAAAAAGTAGCTATTCCTTTATTTGGGAACACAGAATCCCATAAGGAAAAGGAGGGACAGATATTTGGCAGCTGGTGGTGTTCAAATCCCGGGGCCTGCGTGTGCATCCTCTGGGGACCGCCTGCCGCCCCTGGCCCCACCGACTCCCTGCACTTTGCCACTCTGCAGCACGGCCCACAGGGCACGATCCCATGAGGCAGGAAGCGCAGAAGTGTCTCCTCCGCCGACGTGCAGGCACTTTCTGCTTAGACAGGTTGTTAAGAAGCGTGGCATTCTGAAGGCACAGGAGTGTCTGGTGGGAAAGATGCCTCCGCGGCCTCTGCAAAAGATTGCAAGGGGCCCAGATGGCAGACACGCTCCCCCACCCCCACCCCCATCATACATGCTCACTCCCCAACTTCTTGCCCTGGGCCAATCAAATTCCTCTCTTGTTTTCTTTCTGCTGCCAGAATATCATTTTTGTGGTTGGTTCATTCCTCACCTGCCTGTAGCATCCAGGCTTCTCTCTTCCCTTCCCCGCCCCCCCCCGCCTTCTAAGCATGCCCCAAGGGGTGGTTCTAGGAAGTGGGAGCCTCTTTGGCTTCTGCAACGTGCTGGTGGGGGCCAGGGCTTCCCACCCAACTGCTCTCATCCTGAAGCACACTTACATGAAAAAGAAAAACGGGGGGGGGGGCACATGACCTGCTCCCCAGATACAGAGGCACCTTTTCTGTTGCTGCTGCTGCTGCTGCTGCTGCACATCCCCCACGTGACTTTTGTGTGTGTATTTATTTCCCACATGTGTTGCTGCTGCGCTTAAGGGAGTTTTTAAAACTCCCTGCTTGTGCAGCTGACTCAGAGCTGACTCAGAGCAAATCAGCCTGGCACACCGGTCTGCGTTGGGAACTGCCTTCATTCTCCCCCTCACCCTGGTCCCTGAAGAGGAAGGCCAGCTCTGTATCCAGGCCCTGGGGCTGGGCTGGCCCTGGCGGCCGTGGGCCTCTGCTCTGGCTCCAGCCCACCCACCACCCACCACCCCCAAAGGCAGCAGGAGCGCTTTGTCCTAGCTAGCGGGGGGGGGGGCAAAAGAGGCACAGCTGCCTCTTGGGCTCCCCTCCCCCAACTTGTTAGGATGACCAAATGGTACCCCTTCAGGGCACTTTCCAGACTATTGATTGATTTGATTGATTTGATTTGATTTGATTTGATTTGATTTTTATACCACCCTTCCAAAATGGCTCAGGGCAGTTTACCATTAAAACAAACCATTAAATCAGTAAAGAGCTAAAACAAAAATGAAAAAACAATATAACAATATAACAATTCATATAATATAACAATAACAATATAACAATATAACAACAATTAACAATTTTAAAAACATGTTAAAACAACAATTAAACCATCACAGTAATTAAAAACCCTGAAACCGGGTTAAAATATTAAAACTGATTTAAAAACCCTGGGAAGCCAGGCCAAACAAATACATTTTAAGGGCTCTCCTGAAGGCTAATGGAAAATTCAAATTACAGATTTCTGCAGGGAGCGCATTCCACAGCCCCAGAGCAGCTATAGAGAAGGCCCGCCTCCGAGTCGCCACCAGACGAGCTGGTGGTAACTGGAGATGAACCTCTGCAGATGACCTTAACGTGCGTTGGGGATCACGCAGAAGAAGGCGCTCTCTGAGGTAACTCGGGCCTAAGCCGTTTAGGACTTTAAATGTAATAACCAGCACTTTGTATTTCTCCCGGAAACATATCGGCAGCCAGTGCAATTGTTTCAGAGCAGGCGTAATATGGTCTCTCTGGGTTACCCCAGAGACCAATCTGGCTGCCACATTCCGAACTAACTGAAGTTTCTGAACCATGTACAAAGGCAGCCCCACACAGAGCGCATTGCAATAGTCAAGCCAGGAGGTTACCAGCTGGTGCACCACTGTTGTGAGGTCATCCTCCTCAAGGAATGGACGCAGCTGTTGAATCAGCCGAAGCTGATAGAAAGCACTCCTGGCCATGGCCTCCACCTGAGAAACCAGGGTGAGGCCTGGGTCCAGGAGTACTCCCAAGCTGCACACCTGCTCCTTCTGGGGGAGTGTAACACCATCCAGCACAGGAAGATCTCTCTCACCCCTCAGATTCTGAGCCCCCCACAATGAGCACCTCTGTCTTGCTTGGATTCAGCTTCAATTTGTTATCCCTCATCCAGCCCATTACTGCCTGTAGGCAGGCATTTAGAGAATGAGTGCTATTTCCTGAAGAAGAAAGGGAGAAGTAGATTTGGGTATCATCAGCATACTGATAACACCCAGCACCAAACCTCCTGATGACCTCACCCAGCGGTTTCATGTAGATATTGAAAAGCATTGGTGACAGAATGGAGCCCTGAGCGACTCCATATAACAGCTCCCGCTTTGAGGAGAGACTGTCACCAAGCACCAAACCTCCACCATCAACTGTCACCAAGCACCAAACCTCCACCAAGTACCAAGCACCACCATCTGGAATCTACCCAAGAGATAGGAACGGAACCACTGCAGAGCAGAGCCCCCTATTCCCAAATCCCCCAGGCAACCCAGAAGGATACCATGGTTGATAGTATCGGACGCTGCTGAGAGTTCCAGAAGAACCAGCAGAGTCGCACTCCCTCTGTCGATTCCCCGGTAAAGGTCATCCATCAGGCCGACCAAGGCTGTCTCAACCCCATAGCCTGTTCTAAAGCCAGTTTGAAATGGGTCTAGATAATCAGTTTCCTCCAAAACTGCCTGGAGCTGGTCAGCCACCACTCTCTCGATCACCTTGCCCAACCAAGGGAGATTGGAGATTGGCCTGTAACTATCCATCGCTGAGGGATCCAGGGTAGGCTTCTTAAGAAGGAGAGGTCTAACTATTGCCTCCTTCAAACATGGAGGCACCCTACCCTCCCTCAGCGATGCATTTATGATATTAACTAGGCCATCTCCAACAATCTCTCCACTAGATCGAAGCAGCCAGGTCAGGCAAGGATCCAGAGAACAAGTGGTAGGCCGTACCGCTCCAAGCAGCTTGTCCACATCCTCAGGAGTCACAGATTGAAACTGATCCAACCTAACACTGCAAGAGGGATTGCTGGATACCTCCCTCACAGACCCTGCAGAAACAGTGGAGTCCAAGTCGGCCCGAATACAGGAGATTTTATCTGCAAAGAACTCACTAAAGGCGTAACAGCAGAGTATCTCTGGGAGTTGATTTGAGGCAGAAGGAGCAGAGATTATGCTCCTCACAACCCGGGATAACTGCTGTACGTGAACCTGCAGATGCTCTATGGCAGTTGGGGTGGTGTAAAATGCTTCGGCTTTGCAGGATCGCACTGAAACATAAAGAAAGGGTGGAAACTGTTTGTTGCATAGTCCATGGAACAACATGTTTTCTCAGCGGGGACTGTTCCTCCCGTGTGCTCTCTGTGCCCCATTTTGGGCCAATGAGGTTGCAGAGGAGGCAGGGGACCATGACGTGTGAGGCTTTAAAAAACAACAACTTTTTTCCTTGGAGGCTTTGTGCAAAGCCATAGGGGGAGCCAATAAAGAAAGCTGAGAAGAAATGCACAGCTGAGCACTGCACCTTTGCGCAAAAACCCCAGCAAACATTTTTTTTTAAATGCTCAGAAGCTGATAAAATGGAGAACGCCCCCCCCCCGAGAAACACACACCCCTGAAGCCATCGGAGGGAACGCGGGGGGGGGGTAGGTAGCCCATCTTCTGCCTTGCCCTCCTGCTGGGTCCCAGGCCTGTGAGCTTTGAGGCACCCCAGTAGTGATGCTTGGGCAGGCAGGCGGGCAGGCAGCTCCACAGGCAGAGCGGTCTCCCCTCTGCAGCCCATGTGAGGCTGCTTTTTCCTGGGGGGGAGCCGGGGGGCAAAAGCAGCTGCATGGGGGGTGCAGTGGCAAAAGGCTTGGGGGAGCAGCGCAGCACGGCCAGCACCCACCACTGCCTCCGCCACCGCCACAGCAGCAGCCAGCCGTGCTCACAAAAGAACACCACCCCAGCGAAAAAAATTAATATATATATATATTTCTAAAGCAGAAAAAGGCTGCATATTGAGAAATCATCTGCACAGATTGAACCGTCCACACCACAAAACAGCGGTGTAACCATCCTAAAATGGAAAAACACAGCTTCTTTTTATGTGATGCACATACAACGTTAGAGCACAAAACTCAAAGATAAAACCCGAAAGAAGGCATCGGAAATGTGAACAGCCCCTTGCTGTCAGTGCAGGGACTGTGGTGGTGTCACAACACAGGCAGCTGTGTTGAAGCATAGGGATCCTGTTGTCGCGGGTAATCTGGAAAGCGCCCGGCTTGGTCAGCTTCTGAATCCCTTGACTGGTCTAGCCTTTGCAGGCCTTCTCAGGACTTTGCTGCACGATCTGCAAGCCAGATTCCCCCCTCTCATCTACAGTGAGATATTAGTATGCATGGATATGTTCCTCCTCCTCATTATTATCATCACAACAACTGTATTTGTTAGCTGCCCTATAACAAACAGTTCTCTGGCCGGTTCACAACACTACAGTAAAAAACATCCAATCAAAACACAGAAAACATGACAAATTACAAAATAAAAAACATTTTAAACACTTTTTAAAAAATCAATTTTAGAAAGCCTGAGTGAACAGAAATGTCTCCCTCTGGCATCTAAATGAATAAAAAGACAATGCCAGATGAGCCTCATTGGGTGGAGAGGGGGGCGGTATTCCATAGATGGGGTGCCACCACTGAAAAGGCCCTCTCCCTCGTGGCCACCCACCTCACCTCCTTGGCTGGGGAACTCAGAGCAGGGTCTCTGTCTGAGAGCTTTGAAGATCTTAAGGTCCAGGTCAGGACATCTGGGGCAAGGTGCTCTCGCAGGTAACCGGCTTCCAAGCCATTCTGGGCTTTAAAGGTTAAAACCAGGACTTGGAATTGGGCCAGGGCACTTCCCAGACGACAGGCTGCTCAGCAGGAAAATGCTTCCGCTTGGCAGGATCCTTTTGAAAATGTCAATAGCTTGCGCAACCCTCCTACGAGGGGGAAATGCAGCTGTTTATTTGCGACGCGCATGCAATGTCGTAGGACTAAAATGCAAGGATGAAATCCAAAAGCCGGCATCGGAAATGTGAACGGCACCTTGCTGACAGCGCAGGGACTGTGATGTCGAGACACAGGCAGGACGGAAGCCCACTTAGTGGCCACGTATTGACACTGTTGTAGGGTGTAATCTGGAAAGCACCCAGAAAACGGACCGGAAGCCAGTGCAGCTGATGAAGCCATATGCAAACACAAGAAAAAAGCACAGCAAAAGTGCTTCCCTTCATCTTATAGGAGCTTTTTAATTGGAAGCATCACTGTGCGGCTTGCCCCCAAACCCATCCCCCTGCCCCTAAGCCCGGCAGCCCCCTGGAGTCCTGGGTTCCGACTGCATGCAAGCACAGACACACGCGCACACACACACACACACACTGCATCCAGCTGCTTCTAACTGAGCCAAGAGGCACCTTTTCCAGGTGAGGATTCTCTTGACTGAGTGGGGGAGAGCAACTGGCCCTCTCCAGCCCCAGCACAGCACCCCTCCAGTGACTGTGGCCTGTCTTATGTTTCTCTGGGGGCAGGAGCCATCCTTGGTTATCGTCCTTCCTCTGGATGTAAACCGCTCTGGGGACTCCTCTGCTGCTGGGCCTCATTGCCCAGAGAGCGGAGCAGCCTCCTCATGGGGGAGCAAGCTCCAAGGGGGGTGGGGGCTGGCCAGCCTGGGAAGGGAGCTGCTTCATGGGGCGCCTGGCCCAGCAGCAGCAGCAGCAGCAGCAGCACATCCTGGAGCTCGTTTGGGGCCTCAGGGAAGGGCAGGTGGGGCTGGCGTCGGCATGAAGGCAGAAGAAGCAGCCGGATGCTCTGGCAGTCGGACAACTTCAGCCCTGCTTGAAGGGCTGGTCACACAAAGGCACTCTGCGCGTGGCCCGGTGCCTTGTGCCCTGCCCAGGCGGCCCTGGGCACACACCAGTTGCCTCTGAAGTGCTGGCTGGCAAGCAGTTCTCCTGGCTCCCCCGCCCGGCAGCCGTCCATCCTGGCCCAGATGACCACTCAGCCCGGTGGCAGCGCACGCAGAGGACCCACTTCCCTTCCGGGTGGTGGGGCAGCAGGCAGTGGCTGCAGAGATCCACTTGCCCTTGGGGAGGGCTCCAGCAGCAAGCCCTGCCCCACCCCAGGCACGTCTTTGCCGCCACCATCCCACCCTCTAAAGTGGGGCGGGGCGGGGGGGGTTGGAGGTCCCCTGCATGAAGGGAGGTCACTCCCGGCTGGAGTCCTGGCTGGGCCTGCAGGGGGGAGAAGCAAGGGCCCCTCCTCTGCGCAAGGGCCAGCATCCGGGCCGGCTGGCAGCCTGCAGGATCCCTGTGCCCCTCTGTGGGCCCCCTCCCCACCCCCACCCCTCAGGGGCTCCCTCTGTTTATTCCGTGTACAAACGCTTTCACACCTCATTAGCTGCCTGTTTAAACCCAATTACCCCCAACCCAAAGGAGCCGAGATGAGCTCAGCCGCAGATGGCCTCCACCCCAAAAGGAAGGCAGTGACCCCACCATGCCCCATGGGGCTCACTGTCTGGGGCCTAGCAGGGAGGGGGGCACTCTTCCCCAGGCTGCCTCATTAACCCTTCAGACTCTCGAGGGCTCTGTCCAAGACGAGGAGAGCCCTGGCCGTGGAATTGGGGGGGCTCTCCCCACGGCCAGGGTGCCCAGCCGCTCCTCTGGCCCCACGGCAGCCAGAAGGCAGGGCCCACACGGGGCTGAGTCGTGCCCCTCTCCACACCCCCAGACACACACACACAGAGCTGCTCACGGGGCACGAGGATGCCCCCCTGCTCAGCCATGGGACCCGCGGAGGGAGGGACAGAGGGGGCCCCAGAAGGGAAGCGCTCCTCCGCAGAGTGGGGAGAGACGGACCCCCTTGGCCCCAGAAGCTCTGGGCCCCCTCCCTCCCTCCCGCTGCCCACTGCCTGATGCAATTCAGTGGGGCCCCCCATGCTTTTAATGAGGCCTTCTGCTGGCCGTTTGGTTGGGAGCAACACGCACTTGACTAACTCCTCGTGACACGGAAGGTCAGAGGCCAAGAGCTCCCTCCGACTGAGGGGCGACCTTTGCCAGGGGTTGTGGCATCTCCCCCCCCCCCATCCTGCAGCCTGATGTCTGGGGCAGGGGGAGCTTTGCCGAGGGACTGGGCTATGCCCGGCAAGGGGGTGGTGACATCTGCCCCCCCAGGCCTCCTCCCGCCCTCCCCACAGCCAGGGACCCTCCAGGCTCCCGGCTTCAACTTGTGGGTGCCCTGCCCAGGCTGCCTTGGGACCTGTCCCAGCTTCCCGGCTATGCCCTCTGGGCACCCAACGTGGCTGGCTGGGACTCCTGCCCTTGAGGGCCTTCTCCCCGGGCCCCGCACACCTCCGGCCACCACTGGGATGGCCTCCTCGGGTCTCTCCGGTGGGGCCGTCTTTGGGAAGCTCTTCCAGCTGGCCTGGCTGGTTTTGCAGGGACATGGTGTGGCCTATTTCCACCTGGGTTCGGTTTCACTGGTTTTTAAAATGTCCGCGTCACCCTTCCATTTCCCAAGTGCCCAAGGCAAGGAGTAGCCCGCACCTCTGGTCAGGGCAGGGGTCAGCCCTGCACAGGACTCCGGCCTTTGTGCCATTTCCTTTTTTTCACGTGGATGCTGCTTTTCTACAAGGTGCAGTCAAGATGCCACAACACCCAGCAACGCGGCCTCTGATCTACAAGTTGAAAAAACCTGTCATGAAAATGAAAGTACTCAAATACAGAGATGGTAGAAGCCAGACAGGGGCTGGTGGTTTCATCTGGCCCTGGAGGGGGCGCCTCCCCCCCCCGCCGCCATATTGTCTCCCCTCCCCAAACCCCAGCACTCTGGCATTCCTCTCTCCACTGCCACCCCAACGTTGCCTTCCTCCATGCCGTGCAGCTGTGGGCACGTGCCCATGGCATGGACACATGGGGAGGGGGCCTTAAGGGCATCCACCCCCAGCCCCCAACATGGCTCCCCCCCGCCACGCCTCTGCTTGCCATTCTGGCCCCTGCTTCCAAAGGTGACTGGGGGGGGGGTGTGGATTTGCAGAGCCTTGGGTCAGGTGACTGGGGGGTGGGGGGGGTGGGAGATCTGGCATGCATGTGCTCATCCATGCCTGGGAGCATCTTTCTGGGCTGGGGCCGCCAGTCCTGCTGTCATGCAGGAGGGACCAGAGAGACGCTCTCGGGCACCAAGTGGGGGACCCAGCCTCCTTCCTGGCTCGGCGGGGGGGGGGCGCCCATGGCTTAGCCTGAGCTCAGTGGCAGAACAATGGAAACTATGTGTCTGGATTACCTCCCCACCCGCCCCGCCATGGGGGGGGGCAGTTCTCCAGACCCCCCCCCCCATGTCCCAGGAACAGCAGGCAGGCAGCAGCAGCAAGGGAGAGCCCGGCTTGGATGCGCCTTTGCCGCAGGAGCACTGTAAGAGAGCCCCGAGTCCCACGCAAAAGCGGGTGCCTAAGACCGGCTTTGCCGCCGCCGCCTTCTTCCCAGGCCTTCCAGAGCACCCCCGCTTGGGAGCCCGTCTCTGTGGCCCTGGGAAGACTCCGCACTCCCCCGCCCCGCCATGCTGAGCGGACGGGGCTGGGCAGCCCTCCTCCGGCTGGCTGGTGACCCAGGGCCAGGCAAATTCATCCATCCATTCATTCGATTTCTCTGCCGCCCTTCCAGAAATGGCTCAGGGCGGTTTACACGGAGAAATAACCCTAACCCTGTCCCCGAAGGGCTCACAATCTAAAAAGAAACCCAAGACAGACACCAGCAACAGCCACTCACTGGAGGGATGCGGTGCTGGGGGTGGAGAGGGGGCTGGGGGTGGAGAGGGCAAATGAGCCGCCGCCGCCTCCTCCTTGCCTGCAGCAGGGCTTACTGCGGGTGTCCGGCAGCGTCCCCTCCCTTGACTCCCATCCATCACCATAAAAGGGACGCGCCCTTCAGGTTCAGGCTGTGAAGATGACCTGCGCATCTTCCTTTCTCACCCGGGGGGGACCTTCTCGCCCAGCCCCGCACACTCATGATCGATGACGGAGGAATGCCGGGGGGGGCTTCTGGGCCCCCAAAGCGACTGGTAAAGGCACAGGGCCTCTGGGGAGGGGTCGCTGCTGCATGGCGGTGGGGGGGGGGGGCTCCCTGGAGAGGTGCCTGCAAGCGGATGGCCGAGAACCAAAGCCCAGCAGCAGCTCCACGCTTGTGCTCCCCTTGTCCCTCCATCGTCTGAGAGGGGCCGGTTCAGAACGGAGGCCTTCCCCACACTGGCCATGTGGGCTGCTGGGAGGCCACCGGGTGGCCACTGGCCAGCCTGCCTTTCACCCCACCATGGATGTGACTCAGCAGGGCCATTGTCAGATGGCAAATTCACTTTGAAGTACCCGGGAGTGGTGCATTTGTGTCCGCACATCGGGAGGACTTACCTCGTACCTCGCAGACCCTGCAAGTTTTCGGGGTGCACTCCATACACATCTGCGGCTTTCCCCCTGCACATTGGAGCTTGTCCCGAATTATGCCCATGCTAAAACATTCCACTTTTTACGTTGCTTTTGGGAAGACTTCAAAGTACCTCATTGTTTCTTCTGAGATGTATGGAGGGGCCAGAGTGATAGATCAACTTTTCCTAAAGCCTTCGGTTTTTTGCATTTTTATTCTTTTTAATTGCTGGGTGATCTTGCAGAACACCATGTGAGAGAAGGCTTTATGGCGGACGAGAGATGACCTTATTGGTTTCCTGAGTCAGTAGTCTTGCAGAAGTTGAGACAGGGAAGGGGGAGAAATAAAAGAAATCAAACAGAAGAGTGAAATCCAAAAGAGATTGCAAGGAGCTTTCCAAATGGGGGTGGGGGGTGGGTGGGCATAGGTAACAAAATGGCAAATGTAGTTTAATGTTGGCAAGTGTAAAGTGATGCACATTGGGATGAAAAACCCCAACTTCAAGGATATGCTGATAGGGTCTGAGCTCCCAGTGACTGACCAGGAAAGCAATCTTGGGGTGGTGGTGGACAGCTCGTTGCAAGTGTCGACTCAGTGTGTGGCTGCTGTGAAAAAGGCCAATTCCATGCTAGGGATCATTAGGAAGGGGGTGGAAAATAAAACAGCTAATATTATAATGCCCTTATACAAAACTATGGTGCGGCCACACCTGGAGTACTGTGTTTAGTCTTAATCACTGTATCTTAAGGAGGACATTGTAGAACTGGAAAAGGTGCAGAAGAGGGCAAGCAAGATGATCAGGGGCCTGGAGCACCTTCCTTATGAGATTAGGCTGCAGCATCTGGGGCTTTTTAGTTTAGAAAAAAGACAACTGTGAGGAGACACGATAGAGGTCTATAAAATCATGCATGGTGTGGAGAAAGTGGAGAGAGAGAAATTCTTCTCCCTCTCATATTATAACACTAGAAGCAGGGGTCATCCCATGAAATTGATGGCCAGGAAATCTAGGATCAACAAACGGAAGTACTTTTCCCCACAACGCATAATCCACTTGTGGAACTCTCTGCCATGAGATGTGGTGACAGCCAACAACCTGGATGGCTTTAAGAGGGGCTTGGATAACTTCATGGAGGAGAGGTCTATCGATGGCTACTAGTCGGAGGGCTACAGGCTACCTCCATCCTCAGAGGCAGGATGCCTCAAATACTAGTTGCAGGGGAGTAATACTAGGAAAGAGGGCAAGCCCGCAACTCCTGCCTGTAGGCTTCCCAGCAGCATCTGGTGGGCCACTGGGTGTGAAACGGGACGCTGGACTAGATGGGCCTCCTTGGGGGGCCTGATCCGGCAGGGCTGTTCTGATGTTCTTAAGCTGGGTCTGCGTCTCCTCAGCAGAGAGTTGGCCTTTCTCCGGGCTTCCGCAGCCTGGCACCTAGGGGTTCGTTCATTCTTGGACCCACAGAAAAATCAGGCCTGGAGCCAGAGAGCTTGGAGGTGCTCAGACGGAACTGGAGCCGGGGACCTTGGACAGGCCTGCCAGCCGCGGCGCATCCAAAGGAGCCAGCAGGGCACCCAAGGAGGCGCAGCTGCCTCTGCTTCCCGTCAGCAACTACTCGAGTGGCTCCTCTCTCTCCCCCCACCCTGCCCAAGAGCTGAGCTGCCTGCAGGCTGGCCATTCCTCAGGTAGAGCTGTGCGCTTAACCGTATAGCTCCACCTACTAGGACTAGTACGACTAAGATTTAACTACCACTTTTCAACAAAAGTTTGCAAAATGGTTTAGACAGAAAAATAAATCAATAAGCAAGAAGAGGATTCCCTGACCCAAATGGAGCGCCATCTAAAAAGAAAAACATGGCAGACACCAACAACAGCCCCTGGAGGGATGCTGTGCCGGGGCTGGATGGGGCCAGTTGCTCCCCCCTGCTAAAAATAAGAGAATCGTCATCCCCTTGAAAGATGCCTCTTTGCTCAGTGAGCAGGGGTTGGCCTCGGATGCATGGGACAGAGGAACACAGAAGGCTGCCTTCTCCCGAGTCAGACCCTTGGTCCGCCTAGCTCAGCACTGTCGGCACAGACTGGCAGCGGCTTCTGCAAGGTTGCAGGTGGGAGGAGATGCTCCCAGGGAGGGAACTTGGAGCGGCCCCATCTCCGGAGAGGAATCTCTGGCAGTGCTCATCACGCATGACCAGGGCGGACCCTGCTTAGCAAAGGGGACGGTTCATGCCCAGCTCTCCTCCTCGCCCCACTCATGGGATGCTCAGCAGCACCACTCTCAGGCGGGCTGGGGGAGAGAGCAGCAACCCAAGCCGCCAATTTTGGTACCCCCCACCCCACCCCCCCGACCTAACGAGCTGCCACGACTGGAGTCACACACACACACACCCCGCCAAATATAGGGTGGCCGGAAGAAGCCAGCTTTGCGTGGGCTGCCCCCCCACCCAGCGCCCTCCTTCCAGACTCGACGGTGTGCTGCTCCACCTGGGCCAGGCCGAATCGTGGGGCGAGTCCCCCTTGCCTGGTCCACGTGTTGGGCGGCAGTCTGGAAGGTGTGGGGGGGGGGCAGGAGAAGCATCCTGCCCGTGGTCGGGAGAGGCAGCAGGCGTGGGGCGGACCTCTCTCGGCAAGGGGTGGTCCCCAACGGCCCGCTCCCTCGGCGCACGACTAGTCTTGCCAAGAGAAAATGTCACGGAAACCACCCACCAGCAGCTGATTCATGCACACCTCTCTGAGCAAGCTCCTCTGTCAAATGTGTCACCGAGGAGGGCGGCGTTCTCCTCCCGCCCTGAAGGCCTCGTGAGGCGCTCCCTGCCTTCTGTGTCACGGTGGTGCGTCACGGCTGGGCTGTGGGCTGTCTTCGCAACTAGTCTGGAGGCCAATCAGAGGGAGCTGGGAGTCGGAGGACAGAGCAGGGAAGGGGCTCAGGAAGTGAGCCGAGGAGAGTCAGGGGCTGGCCGAAGCCAAACAGGCAAACCAGGACTCAGAGCAGGCCAGAGACCAGGACCGAGGAGATGGAGGCAAACCTTACCCAGCCCAGGCAGGCAGCCTTCATCCTTCTTGCTCTGGCAGGATCCAAGGGCCAGACCGGCAAAGCAAGGGCCGCTCCAGGGCCTGGAAGTCAAAAGTCAGACAAGGCTCCTGCCACTCAGTTGTCTGCCACTTGGGGCAGCTGCCTGCAGAGCCTACAGCTTGGCTCTCAGCCTCAACCCAGGCAGGCAGCTCCTGACAGTGGTGTGAAATTCCAGGGGTGGACGGTGCTGATTTCCTCTGGAGACATAGGGTGTTCTTCTAACATCTGGTTTCTTTGCAAATTGATGTGCCTCAGTGGAAGCAAATACCTCATGCAGTCTGATCAGGCGGCAGGTCTGCTGCTGCTGCTGCTGCTGCTACTACTTCACGTGGGCATCCCAACCTCCCAGAAATCTCGCACTCACCCCCCCCCCCATCTGCCAGTCTGGCTCAAAAGTACAAGTGGCTGCTCTTCCTTCCTCCCACAGCCAGATTCCCTGACCTGGCCTATCCACTGCAGTGGCAGAGCAGGGAAGCAGCTTGCCTGGGGAGCAAGAGGCTGTGAGTTCGAATCCCCACTGGTGTGCTTCCCAGACTGTGCTTAGTACATATATTTTTGCAGTCACCTATATCGGATAGCAGCGATAGAGGAAGGTGCTGGAGGCGGATGCTCACTTCCGTGAAAACGGCAAAGGCATCATCTCATACTGCGCGGGAGGAAGGCAATGGCAAACCCCTCCTGTATTCCAAGCAAACTACACAGCTCTGCAGTCGCCAGGAATTGACACCAACTCAACGGCACAATCTTTCCTTTCCTTTTATCTGGCCTCCTCCTCCTCCGCTCATTAACAACAAGAAGGAGAATAATAAGAACACTTATATACCACTTCCCAACCCAAAAATGTAGCAAAAGAGTTTGCATAGCAAAGGGTACAAGGTGGTGGGTTTCCTGGCCCGCACAAGTCGGGGGGGGCCACACTGAGAGGGCACCCATCCTGCCATCTGGAAGAGACCTCCGGAAGGGCGTCTTCTTGCGTGGGCTGCTTCTGGCAGGGAAGAAGCATCCTGCAAATCAGCCCAAGGGAGAGCCACCAATAGCCACTGGGCACGATGCTCTGCTGGGCGCTTTCCGGATGAAACCCTACCCCAGGGTCACTACTACAGGTCTGCTAAGTGTGCTTCCATACTTGCTGTGTTGTGACACCACAATCCCTGCACTGCCAGCAAGGGGCCGTTCACATTTCCCATGCCTGACTTCGGATTTCATCTTGGCAATTTAGTGCTACAGTGTTGCAAGTCCATTGCAGAAAAATAGCTGTATTTTCCCGTTGTAGGAGTTTGAGCATTTTACTGCTGTTCTAGGGTGTAATCTGGAATGTGCCCTGGGAGTTATTCGCATGTGGCTTCATGCTGCCGGGTCATGTTGAGTGAAGCCACTTCGAAGGACACTCGCGGCACTGAGGGAAGCAGCCCCTCCTCTCTGCTCTCGGGTTTTGCTTCGATGCAAGTCCACATGGCACACTCCCTGTTTCCGTTCTAGCCAATTGAGGGTGGGGGAGAGCTTCCTAAAGAGCTAAATCTACATTTCTAAAGAGAGCATCCTTCTTATCATGCTAATGACTGTGTGGAGTGTGTGGGGTGGGTCCCAGGATCTCAAAGGGACCCCGGGGTAAGTTTGGCTGGTGTGTGAACGCACACGCTCTCTCCCAAAGGAGATTCCGGGCAGAAGCCCTGGCTGTCAAGCCTCCTGGAAAGGGCCAGCTGCTCTCCTCCTGCAAAACGTAAAAGGACCCCCCTTCCCTGGTGCCCCTTTGCCCAGTTAGCAGAGGACCATGATCTGCTTAGTATCAAGCTAACAAAATAATCCGAATAGAAAATAAACCACATGCCATGCTAAAAAGGTGGAAACCATGGGAAAGTCCTAGAAACCAACACGGAGAAACACCATGAAATGGAGCGACTAGAAGCTGGAGGGAACGGGGCGGATGAGTGGACAGCCCACAGGCAGGAGGGCTCCTTTAACAGGGGCGGCCGGGATGGAAGAAACAGGCACAATTGGGCTGCCGGGAAGCAGAGGCAGCTGCGCCTCATCCCCCCCCCCCCGGCTCGTTGGGATGAGCTGCTGCTGCTGCCAGGCCTGGCCCGGCCACTTCAGCCCTTGACCCGGCCACGGCTCAGACGGGTTGGCAGCAGCGCAGCTCAGCACCAGAGGTGATGGCACCAGTCAAGAGCCGGCTGCTGCTGCTGCTGCTTGTCAAGGGCAGCCCCACACCCTGAGGCTCTTCTGGACCACGGAGGCAGGATCAGCGGAGGCAAGAGAAAGAGCAGCTGCCGGGGAGGAGGTTTGCATCAGGATTGCTGTGGTGGCGGCAGGAGGAGGGTTTCTGTCCCCCTCCCCAGGCATCATAGGCTTGGGCTTGCCCCCCACCCCTTGGGCTTGCCACCCCTGGGGGGGGGCACCCGAGGCAGAGCAGAGTCGGCTGGGGGGCGGGGGAGGGGAGGCTCTGCCGCAGCCTGCAGGAGGCATCAGCCGTTCTCATGACTAAGCAGGATGGGGGGCGGCAGCAGCAGTGGGGTGGGTGGGGGTGTCTCCGCAACTTGTCCCTGGGCGATTATTCCGCTCGCAGAGAGTGGCGATGACATAACCTGGGCTCATTAGTCATCTGGAAGAGAGAAGGAGAAGAAGAAGAAGCACCTCGGAGCAGCGAGGAAGGAGTCGGGGCCAGCCGGGGCCTTCCTGCCGAGTCCGCCGAGCTCAGGAGGATTGTCTGCTCTGCTCTGACTGGCAGCAGCTCTCCAAGAGGTCAGGCAGAGAGGACTCTCCTCCCCGGCCCGGCCTGGAGATGCTGCCAGGCAGGATGGAACCCGGCGGGGGGGGGCCCTCTGGCATGCCCGGCAGGGGATCGGGCGCTGAGCTACAGGCCTGGCACCTCCCACAACTTTTGCCTTCGAATGTTTCTCACAGACAACTGCGGCCTGGATAAGAGTCCATTGCCATTTGGAGCTCACTCACGCCTGCAGCGTTTGGGGCATTTCCTGCAAACAGGGCAGTGCCACCAGGCAGCAGTACGTGTGGGCAGTGGCAGCAGGTCCCAACGGGCCCGGGGGCTGCCCAAGGAGGCGCGGCTGCCTCTGCCTCCCACAGCCCACCTTGCGCCTCTCTCCCCACCACAGCCAAGAGCTGTGCTGCCTGTGCAGCCCGGGCATTCGTCAGGTAGAGCTGCATGAAGAGCTCTACCTGACCAATGGCCAGCCTGCAAGCAGCGCAGCTTTGGAATAGGGAGGAGGGAGAGAAAGAGAGAGATTCCCACAGTCAAGTTGGCCTGTTGGGACTGCTGGGTCTGGTGTTTGCGGAAGCAGTTGCAGGACTGGCCAACGGCCACAGTCATTATACCCCACAATGCAGCATGGCAAGCACTTGCCCCGGCTGCACAGATCTAGTCAGTCTCATATCACATGAGCCTGGCTGGCGGAATAGGCCAAGAACCAACCAGCTAGACTTTGCTCCCAGCATCAGGTATCCAGGTATATTGCTCCTGTACATGGAGGCTCCATCCTTAAGCATAAAGGCTAGCCTGTGCCGTAGTCGCTCATGTGACATTTCCTGGTGCCAATGCGAGCCAAGGGCCTGGCTGCCTCCTGGCGGCCACTTCCTGGCACAAGTCCTGTCTCCCACCCTGCCCCCTCACCACATGGGGCTCATGCGCCCAGGACCCCACTTTGGGAGGCAGACCCAGGAAGGCTGCTGGCACTCTGGGGGCCATCCTGCTTGGGGGCTGCTGCCAGTCGGATGAGGCTCCAGTTCTGGCGGACTAAGCGGCTGAGCTGCTGCATGTCTCAGGCTCCCAATTTGGGACCCACCTCCAGGGTGGAATTAGCAATTCAAATGCTGCCCCCCCCCCCCCGCCCCACGGACATGCACTGCAGCCTCTGCAAATTGGCACCTGTCACAGCAACTTCTCATGAAGAGGAGTCTGTTTCTGGAGGTGCAGCTGGGCAAGAGCGCGGCAGGTGGGGACGGAGGTGAGCAATTCCTTGCAGCGTGGGCTGAATTTGTGTGTGTGTGTGTGTGCGTGCGTGGAGTGGGGGTGGATGTCCGGATCTCTGGAGCAGACCCAGAAGAGAGCAGGATCGATTCCTCTCTGGCTCTGAACAGTTGGGCTTCAGGACGTTGGAAGCCTGAAGGGAGCGAGAGCAGAGAGAGCCAGGTCTGAGCCCTGGCATCTGGAGGAGGAGGAGGTCTTTCCTAAGCCCTGTTCTGGTCCCCACCAGGAGGGCCTTTGGCCACAGTCCCCATCCCTGAGCCCCAGCAGCACTAACCAGCCATGGCCTTCATGGTCGCCACCCTCACACCTCAGATCTGCTCGGAGTCAGAGCAGCCGTGAGGGTCCCTGGAAACGGAACTCTCTGCTGGTGCTGAGGATCCTCCTTACAGCAGTCATGGCTGGTCCTCAGGAGCCCAAAGGAGGCGCAGCTGCCTCTGCTTCCTGACAGCAATTTGGGTTGCTCCTCTCGCTCTTCCTGCCCCTCCAGAGAGCTTGCAGGCAGCACAGCTCTTGGGCGGGGCGGGAGAGAGAGGAGCAACCCGAGTTCGTAGGGCAGAGGCTGACCCTTCCAACAGGCAAACTAGGGAGGGGTGCCGATAGCCTGGACCACATGCCTGGTGAGCCAAAAGCACCCCACTGCCTTTGCCCTCCCCCCAGAGAGCACCCCTGTTGTCTGTGCTCTCCATCCCTGCCCCCCCCGTCCAGCTGCCCACTTGCTCTCTTTGCTGCCTCCGCCCATTGCTCCTGCCATGGCCAGCTGCTTCTGGGCGGGCTGTCACAGCGCATTATAACCATGTTGCTGTGTCACGGGGCTGCACTGCTGAAGCAGCCAGCGAGTGAAGGCAGCAGAGGGGCGAGGGCATCAAGTGGGCGGGGGGGGGGAAGCGGGTGACAGAGACCAGCCGCCTACTTGCCCGCTCAGTCAGATGGTGGGGAGGGGGAGGCCTCGCCCCCACCCACCTACCTGCCCACTTGGATGACAGGAGGAGGTGCCCACCTGTGCAAGTGATCAATGCCACAGCATGATCTAGCTCCATTTCAGTCTGGCTTCCTCTCTGCTTTGGGAACTGGCAGTCAGGGTCAGCCTAGTGGAATATCTGCACCAGCCACAGAGGCGGGGAAGGGTCGCCATTGGGCTCGGCTGGACCTCTCAGTGGCCTTTGATGCCACCAGCCCGGGCATTCTTCTGGATCACCGGACCAGCGAAGGGTTTAGGAGCCCTGCAGCTGGCCTGGCATCCTCACTCTGTGCTTTGAGGCGCTGGGGAAGACCTTTCTGTTCACTCAGGCCTTTAGAACAGATTTTAAAAAAGTGGTTTAAATGATTTTGTTTTGCATTTCACTGTAATTTTTTCTTTGTTTTATGGTTTTAATGGTATATTTTATTCTGTCGTGGTTCTATTGTGAGCTGCCCAGAGATCAATTTGGTATGAGGCGGCTAACACATCAAGTTCTTTATTCTTTATTCATCATCATCATCATCATCATCATCATGTATTGCAGTAGTTCTGGTTCTTCGTGGAGGGCAGAGCTCAAAAGGTCCTGCTGCGGAACTTCTGCTTACCCCCTTGTCTATTGGCCTTTGCGGGGTGGGTGGGTTTCCCTGACTTGGGTCCTCAGATGCTGCCTCACTACAACCCACCTCCTCCCCAACCCCAACAGCTGGGGTTCCCTGGTCTATGGGAGTTCCATCTACCCCCCACCCCCACCGCATGCTGTTTAAAGTCTACCTGCAGCTGCATCCGCCTGTTGAGGACACTCAGCTCCATCTCAGAGGCTGTGAAGGTTCTGGGCCATTTCTTCAGGGTGGTCATGGACTGGGTGTGAACTAAGCAACTGACGCTGGATCCAGGAGTGCTGAGGGACCTCACGGCCAGGGCTGCCAGAGTGTTCTCTGGTTCTCAGTGAGGTTGTGTTGCCCTTGAGAAGTCAGCTTTGCCGCTGGTGAGACCTCCTGGCTGTGGCTGTGCTGCTCCTAAATGGTCAGGTGGTGACTGTGCCAGCAGCTGTGCCCATTTCTGACCTGTGGTCACACATGCCTTAGTCACATCCAGATTAGACTACTGTAACAGGCTCTGTCTGGAGCTGCTCTTGGAGACCATCCAGAAAGTCCAGCTTGTGCAAAATGCAGCAATAAGAGATCTGAGCAGGCAGGCTGGGGGCCGGGGAGCAGCCTCCCTTGCGCTTCAGAGCCAGGCGGCTGCAGCCGGTGTGCCAGGGGAGGAGTCCCTACCTGCGAGGAGGGCCTCACCTGAACCTCACCGGGCTACGTCCTCCCTCTCTCGTGGGTCCTTCCATGTTTGCTGAGGCTGCTTTGTGCTAAAGCCCCTGTGGTTTGTATGTGGTGGTACACTCACACCTCCCCACTGGGTGACACCAGCTGGCTGCTGATTGGGGTTCGGAAGTCTAGCTTTCCTGGTTCCTCTCTTGGCCTATGAAGAGCCCAGTGGCCATCTCACCATCTTGGGCTTCTCTGACCTCCGGCGGTGGCCTCTGTGGGTTCACTCTGCGCCCCTTTGGCACCGGCTGGAGGGAGCAACTGGAGAGGAGGCAGGAGCGGCTTCTCCTAACCAGGGCTGTCGTTGCAAATTCAGAAGGGCAGCCGGCGCTCTCCATGGCAGTCCCCAGGGCCAGGCCCCCCTCAACAACCGGTATTTCTCAGAGAAGCCGAGAAGTACTGGTGCTCCATCCCTGCACATCCCCCCTCCACTAGGGGGCGGCCTCTGCTTCGGGGCACCCCGGGGGGGGCGGTGCCAAAGGAGGAACAGCTGCCTCTGTTTCCCGGAGCTGTGTTTGCTCCTCTCTCTCCCGCCCTGCCCAAGAGCCTGCCTGACGAATGGCCAGCCTGCAGGCAACATGGCTGTCATTATTGCTTGGGCCAAGCAGGGTAGGAGAGAGAGGAGCAAACGGAGCTCCGGGAAGCAGAGGCAGCTGTGCCTCCTTTGGTGCCCCCACTGCCCGCCTCTTTAGGAGGAGTCACTCCCAGCATCTGGACTAAGTTAGTCACGACTAAATCCCTTTGAAATGAATGGGAATTCAGTTAGTCATGACTAAGTTGTCCCATTGGTTTCAGTGGCTTTCAGTCCTGTGTCTAGTCTGCCCAATGTTCATGTTTAGCCTACTTTCCAATAGGCCTATGAGGTCGCTGGGCATTCTCTGTGTGTCCGTATGTCCATGTGTGTGTCCCTCCTCCCATCAACTTTGCAGTGCCTGGACCAATATGAACCAAATCGGGTATAATTGTAGGGACACACAGAGACAACTCAACAGTGTAGTTTGTGATGATGTCATCCACCCCAATCCAAGATGGCAGCCGCGAAAACTTTTGAGGCGCAATTGGGCTAACTTGTGAACCGCCAGTTGATTTGAACCAAATTTGGTAGAGTTGTAGTGAGTGACACACAGAGACACCTCAAACCCAGGAAGCAAACCCAGCTACCACAAGGATGGGGAGCATTGCCTGGGTGTTTTTCACACAGGGCTTTTAGTCCTCTGGAATGGAGGTGGACATTCACATATTGGCCAGATTTATCCCAAAGTCTCTGCACGCTCTTGGGCAGCACTCCACGCACATGACTGGGGGTTTTCATCGTGCGTTAGAGTGTAGATGCTTTATATGCAAGGCAAACATAGAAATCGGGTAAAACAAACAAACAAACAAACAAAATCCACTTTTTGCATCGGTTTTTTTTGGGGGGGGGCAACTTTGAACTCACGGTAAGCCTGCTGTCTGAAAACCCTCCTGGAACCTCCCACCTATCTAGCAGGCTATCCCAGAATCCTCACATGGTCAAAGTTTAGGCGGCTCCTCAGTTTTAAAGTGAGGAAGGGTGACACTTCCTGCAAATGGGGCCTTAGTTGCCTCCTTTCCAGTAGGCTGAGGAGATCACCTGGCATTCCATGTGTATGTTGGAGTGTCCCCTCCACATCAACTTCGCAATGCCTGGACCAACATGAACCAAATGGGCTACACTTGTGGGGACACACAGTGACACCTCAACAGCATAGTTTGTGATGATGTCCTCCACTCCAGTTCAAGATGACAAACACATAAACGTTTGAGGCACAAGTGGGCTAACTTGTGAACTGCCTAACCAATTCGAACCAAATTTGCTACAGGTGTAGGAAGACATAGAGACACCTCAAGAATGTAGTTTGTGATGATGTCATCCATCCTGATTCAAGATGGTGGACACATGAACGTTTGAGGTGCAAGAAGGAACTGATTTGGACCAAATTTGGTACAGTAGTTGGGACATATAGGGACACCTCGAACACATCATTTCTGATAATGTCATCCACCCCAGTTCAAGATGACAGATGCATGAACTCTAATTTATTTATTTATTTATTTGGTTGGTTGGTTGATTGATTTCTATACAACCCTTCCAAAATGGCTAGGGCGGTTTACGTTAAAATAACCAGTTTTGAACATACAGACTAGAATCAGCTGATTTCTACAAATAAACTTTGGAGAGGTCTATCAACAGCTACTAGTCGGAGGGCTACAGGCCACCTCCAGCCTCCAAGGCAGGATGCCTCTGAATACCAGTTGCCGGGGAGTAACAGTAGGAGAGAGGGCATGCACATACCTCTTGTCTGAGAGCTCCCCAGAGGCATCTGATGGGCCACTGTGTGAAACAGGATGCTGGACTAGATGGGCCTCCCTGGGCCTGATCCAGCAGGGCTGTTCTTATGTAACATGCACTTTCACCAAGAGTAAGTGTAATTTAGAGCATTAGGGTCATGCATTGACACATGAGCATTTGAGGCATAAGTGGGCTAACTTGTGAAGTGCCTAACCAATCTGGACCAAATTTATTCCAGTTGCAGGATTAGTGAAAGGAAAGTAGGCAGATTAGTTCTTACTAGAACAACTTGTATGTTGATTATGTGGGCCATCTTTGTGGGTGTCTTAGAGAAAGGGCAGAAAGGCAAGATACAGAGATAGTAGCTGTTGATAGACCTATTTTCCGCGAATTGTTCTAACTGATGGCCATCACCACACCCCGTGGCAGAGAATTCCATAGATTAATTATGCGTTCTGTGAAAAAGTACTTTTTTTTGTCGGTCCTACATTTCCTGACAATCAGTTTCATGGTATGACCCCTGGTTCTAACAGTGTGAGAGACGGATAAATATTTGCCTCTGTCCACTCTCTCTACTCCACGCATAATTTTATACAACTCGATCATGTCTCCAAAAGAGGCGTAGTCGTCTTTTTTCTAAACTAAAAAGTCCCAGGTATTGTAATTTTGCCTCATAAGGAAGGTGCTCCAGGCCCCTGATCATCTTGGTTGCTCTCTTCTGCACCTTTCCCAGTTCTACAATGTCCTTTTTTTAGATGTGGCGACCAGAATTGTACACAGTACTCCAGGTGTGGCCGAATAAATCTGTATAAAGGCATTATAATATTGGCAGGTTTATTTTCAATCTCCTTCCTAATTCTCCTGAGCATGCATTTGCCTTTTTCACAGCTGCTGCGCACTGAGTTGACACTTTCAACAAGCTGTCCACCACAACTCCAAGATCCCTCTCCTGTTCAGTACTGACAGCTCAGTTCCCATCAGTGTATATGTGAAATTGGGTGTGTGTTTTTGCTTTTTGCCCCAATATGTATCACTTTATACCTGCTTACCTTGAACCGAATTTGCCATTTTGTTGCCCGCTCCCCCAGTTTGGAGATATACTTTTGGAGCTCCTCGCAATCTGTTTTGGGTTTCACTACCCTAAATAGTTTGATGTCATCTGCAGATATGGCCACCTTGCTGGTTACCTTCCAGATCATTTATGTTGTTAAAGAGCACCGGTCCCAGTACTGATGGCTGGGGGACCCCACTTCTTGCTTCCCTCCATTGTGAATACTCTCCATTTCTCTCTCTCCTCTGTTTCCTGTCTAGGGATGTGCATGAAGTGTTTCGGCACCTCTGATTCAAGGTGCCCCACCTGAATCTTTCTGGTGGGCGGCAAGCAGGCGCTTCAAAAGGAGGAAGGCAGGTCTTACCTGCTGCTCCACCACGGTGCTGTCGGTAAGTGGCGTGGCTGCAGTGCTACTCTCAGCAGCCCACAGGCGGCATTGGCAGGTAAACGGCCCACCTTCCTCCTTTTCAAGCGCCTGTTCTCCACCCCACCCCCTGGATGTGCACAAAATGCTTCGTGCACACCCCTATTCCTTTCCTTCAACCAGTTATACCAATCCACACATGAACCTGTCCCCTTATCCCATGACTGCTAAGTTTCCTCCAGAGCCTTTGGTGGGGAACTTTATCAAAACCTTTTTGGAAATCCAAGTATACTATGTAAACCAGATCACCTTTATCCACACACCTGTTGACTCCAAAAGGTTGGTGAGGCAAGATTTACCTTTGCGGAAGCCATGCTGGCTGACTCCCAGCAGGGCCTGTTCTTCTAGGTGCTTTACAATTTTTTCCTTGAGGATGCTTTCCATCAATTTACCCAGAGCAGACGTTAAGCTAACCAGTCTGTAATTTCCCGGATCACCCCTGGATCCTCTTTTGAAAATTGGTGTTACATTGGCTACTTTCCAGTCCTCCGGTACAGAACCTGATTTTTAGGATAAGTTGCAAGGAGATCAGGAATTCAAAAGTTGCCTATTTCTGTCTTGGGTTGCTGGGGGCATCGCTTACGGCCCCAGAGCTCTGCAAGATACACTGAAGAAGTCCTACCCGCAGATGCAGTGAGGCCTTTCTCTTAGCACAGAGCTACCCCACCTCAACTAAGCCTCATTTATCCTGAAGGGTTTCCAGAGTTTCATTTCTAACATGAAATGGGGAGAGCCTTTACCTCTAACCACTGGTACGTCACAGCTAGTTGTGGTCACTCACTAGGGAGGAGGATGCACTTTGTACATGCTCAAAGGCATATGGTTTATCTTAGCATTATGAAGGGCTGCTGGGCTCTGGTACTGAGTGAATAATTCACCTGTGGAACTCAGTGCCACAGGATGCTGAGATGGCCTTAACTGACACATTTAAACTTTAAATGAAGAGCTTTGATTGATTGATTGATGCTGTCAAGTTGGTGTCGACTCTTAGTGACCACATAGTGGTGGCTATGGCCACACAGTGGCCATTTATTTATGCATTTGTTTGTATGTATGTACTGCCCTTTGCTTCATCCTGAGACTCCAGGGCAACAGGACGAAAGCAATCAAATGTTGATGAAAGCAACATTAAAACAGAACAGCGGCAGAGAGACGGGGGTAACTCATTGGCTGAAAGCCTGAATAAAAAGGCTTACATGATCGGCGGTCTCCAGAGCGAAGGCCTGGGCCAGGAGGCTGCTGCTCCGGTATGGCCACTCTGACTATGACTGCCCTGATGGGGAAGTGAGGAAGCAGCAGAGTGCTCCTGAGGGCGTGCAGAGGCTGAAGGCGCAGAGGCAGTGGGGACACTGGACAGGGTGGCAGTCAGGCGCAGTGGTTTGTCCTCACGAGGGGGGGCGCCCAAGGAGGCAGCTGGCGAGGTGTCTCCTCTCTCTTCCTGCCCCAGCCGAGAGCCGCCACGCTGCCTGCAGGCTGGCCTTCGTCAGGTAGAGCTGCGCCAGCCTGCAGGCGGCAGCAGGGGCCGGGAGCACGAGGAGCCGTCCAAGCTGCCAGGGAGCAGGGGCAGCCGCTAGCTGAGCCTCCTTTGCTGGCAGGCAGCTCGTCCGGACGAGCGTGGCCGCCGGAGAGCGGCAGCAGCAGCAGCAGCAGCAGCAGCAGCAGCAGCAGGCGGCTGCTCGTCGGCTCGGGCTCGCCAGGCGCTAGGACCCGTCAGCGGCCCCCCCTGCCGGCCGGAGGCGGTGCTGCTGCGTCGACCCGAGCTGAGCCGAGGCGGTCCGATCCGGGCAGCTCCGTGGCTGCTGCTGCAGTGGAGGCGGCGGGCGAGGCCTCCTCCCGCCGGGCAGGGAAGGCAGGCAGGGCAGGCAGGCAGGCAAGGAGGACGCAGCAGCAGCAGCGGCGCCAGCACCGGGGACCCCCCCCCGCTCCTCCTCCCGGGAAGGGAGCCGCAGCACCGCCGCCGCCGCCGCCGCCGGGGGCCAAGGTAAAGAAGCCCGCGAGGAAGGAGGAAGCCGCCGCCGCCGCCGCGGGGGGGGGGGGGCGCGCTGGGAGCAGATGACACTTTGCAGGAAGCGGGGAGGGGGCGCCTCCTCAGTGCCAGGGCCCCCTCCAGCGCTCTGGCGCCCGAGGCGAGCCAGGCTGGGGGAGACGCTGGCAGGGTCAGCCGCAGCCCCCCCTCCTCCTCCTCCCCCCGCTGCATTTTCCAGGCGTGCAGTTGCAAGAGAGCCCCCCCCCCGCCTCCCGCGCGCTCCAGGTCGCTTGTTGCATTCTCGGGCAGGGCAGGACAGCTGGGGGTCCCCTTCCTTGGATCTGCGGGGGGGGAGCCCCTCTTTCTGCTCCCTCCCCCCGCTTCCTCCTCCAAGTTCAAGCGGCTTCCTGCTGGCACAGGGATGGGCTGGCAGCGCGGGGGCTCCGGGGCTTGCCCAGCCCTCCCTCCTCCTGCCTCCCTCCTCCGGATTTGGGTGAACTTGAACTTCACGTATCTTGCGGGGTGGGGGAGGAAGGAGGAGGAAGCTTGGCGGGGGGAGTGCAGCGATGCCCCCCGTGTGGGCTTGTGCGCGCGCGCGCGCTGTGCAGGGGAAGGAAGGGAGGAGGGAGGGAGGGAGGGAGGGGGTTCCCCCTCCTTATTATTTTCCATTTTTGCAGACGTGTCTCGCTTCTTGCAGAGATGCATGTTTTGCATAAGCAAAAACACACACACACAACCAACACAAACAAAAGCACGCAAAGACTGGGGTCGGGGAGCACAGCCCCCCCCACCTTTTCCTGCAAAGTGGGGTTCTGTTGCGCGGCGCCTGCAAGAGGAGGAGGAGGAGGAGGAGGAGGGCAGCAGCAGCAGCAGCAGCGCGGCAAAAATGGCAGCCTGGCATCACGGCCGGCGGTGCGGGGGGGGGGGGGAGAAGACGGCCCTGTGGGTGCAGGGAGGGGGGGGGCGGGAGAGCGGCGCAGATCGCGGCATTTATTTTAGGAGCACGTAAAAGGCGATTAAGGTGTTACCCGGCGGGGGCGCCAAAGGAATTCTGCATGGCAGGCGGCAAAAGCCATTGCAGGGCATTGGTGGGGCGGGCGGGGGGCACATCGCCCTTTCCTCTGGCATTGGGTGGGGCAATTCCAGCCCCCGCCCGGTGCCATCATCCTGGCGGTTCTGCAAGCACTCCTGCCTCTGCCCCCCGCGCCGGTATTCGAGGGGGGGGGGGCAGCGGAAATGATGCATGGAGAGCAGCTGTCTGTTTTCCAGGGCAGCTCAGCCCCCCGCCCCCGAAACCCAGCCTGGGCGGCGGGGCAGATGGGGCAGGGCAGGGCAGGCGGGGGGCTCGCTGCTGGGGCTGGCCGGGGGGCGCCTGTCACCCCCTCCGCGGGAGGCGGCGGCGGCGTCCTTGAAGGCTGCGCAGCGCTGCTGCTGAAGGGCACGGCGGGGCGGGGGGGGGGGCGGCGGCTGGTGCAGCCCGCCCGGCTGCTGCTCAGTCAGCGGCAGGAGGCAAGCCCCTCCTTGTGGGGGGGGGGCGGAGGGGGCCTCGGGCTCCGGCCCCCTCCCCGGGCTGGTGGCGGCTCCTGCCTGCCCGCCGCCCGCTGCTGAGTGGCGCGGCTGTGCTGGGCTCCCATCCGCGGCCCCCAGGCTGCGCCCGCCCCTCCCCGCGAGCGCGCGCGCGCGGTGTGTGTTGGGGGGGCTTTACGCGTTGCTGGCCGCCCTGCAGCAGCCTGACCCACTGAACTGGGGCTGGGCATGGCGAGGGCACTGCCCAGGGAAGGGGGGGCGGAGGAGCACTCCGGCACTGGCGGGGGACAGGGCGACTGGGGGGGGGCGCCCGGCCTCCCTCCCCCCCTCCCCCTCCTCCGGGAGGAGCGGGAGAGCGCCCTCGCCCCCCAGCACAGAGAGGCTCCCTGGCTTTGAGGGGCTGGCGCCGTGGAGGGGCACGTCCAGCTCCTCCCCCCCCCTCGTTCCTGGGGGCAGGTGTGCTGCACCTTGCCCCTTCTGCTGCTGGGCTCTGCACGCCCTTGACCTTGGCGCTGCTGCTGCCGCCCCTCCCAGCCCCGCTCCTGGCCTGGCTGGGGGAACTGGGCCATGGGGGGGGGGTGGAGTTCGGGAGGGACCTGCTGAGCAGAAGGGGGAGGCTCTCCCCCCCCCAACTGCCGTGCGGCTGCCCTGAAGCTGGCCAGGCTTGCAGGGTCTTGTGGGCGCGCTCTCTCTGCCTGCTTGGAACTCTTGGGGAGGGGGCACCCTTGGGATGGCATCTCTTTGGAGGGCGCCCTGTGGCCCTGGCTGCAGCCGGACCCCTTGTCTGCCTGCCTGCCTGCCGCCTTTTGGAGGAGGGAAGGCAGGGGGAGACCCTGATACTGAGGGCCAAGGGGGGCATTCTCAAGAAACAACCCCCCCCCAGCCCTTTCC
The DNA here is from genome assembly GCF_027244095.1 of Hemicordylus capensis. Lineage (NCBI taxonomy): Eukaryota > Metazoa > Chordata > Lepidosauria > Squamata > Cordylidae > Hemicordylus > Hemicordylus capensis. The sequence goes on from NC_069657.1 coordinate 457,875,822, forward strand.
TCCTCCCAGTTGGAGGTCTGCTGACCCTGGAGGAGATCCTGGGGGTGGCTTGTCTTGGGCCGCCCTGGTGGGGCTTTGGGGTGGCGGGTGAGTTTAGGCTGCCCCCCTTGGAGCATCGGGGTTCCGTCCTGAGAATCTCTGCCTTTCTGCAGGCCTTAGAAGCAGCCCAGCTTGACGGTCATGAGAAAGGGAGTGGGGGGTGGGGGGAGCCGGAGACACAAGGCATGTTTGCATTTAGGAACTTGGCAGGATCCCATCTTGGGCTCTTGCCTTGCAAACTTCCTCTGGAGGGCGGGGACCCACCTCTCCCTCCCAGGGCTCACCAAGATTATTTGATGATGGAGGAGGCGGCCCAGCCAGGCCTCCGGGCACCTCTCTGCCACTGGCTCAGAGCCCTGCTCCGCTCCAGTGGGGGCTGTCCAAGCAGGAGCCCTTGATGGGCAGTTCCTAGCCCCAGGTCCCAGGAGGGCAGACAGGTTGTGACCCCAGCGGAGCCCTCCCGACCTCTTCACCTGCCAGGAAGACCCGGGCGGGGGGGGGGGGCGGCTGCAGCCTGTAGCCTGAGAGTCTCCTAATCTACTGCAGGCCCAGCTTTGAGGCCAGCTCCCCCAGGGGGAGGAATCCCCGCTGCCCGCCCGGGAGGGGCACGGAGGGAGGGAGGCTGCTCAGCTGGCCAGCAAGCAGCAGGGAGGGAGGTCGGCTGAGGCCACAGCCAGCAGTTCCACGGGGCACTCACTCGCTCGGAGCCTGCGGGGGAGGGGGAGGGGGGACTGGGGTGCGCTCTGCTGTGGGGGGGGGGCTGCTGGCGAGTTCCGGAGTGCTGGTGCACAGGCGGGTGCGATCCTGCACACACTTGACCGTGCATTGGCTGGCTACAGTCATTGCACCCGAGGATGATGCTTTGACGTGCTTTCGTGGCATGTTCTGCGGTCAGGGAGAGAACGCCTGTTCCCTTGCGATTGGGGTGTGGGGGGGGGAGTTTGTTTTGCTTTACTTCCAGGTAAATAAGTGTGTGGAAGGAAGAGTCCCGGGCCCCTCTGGTTTCCTTGGGCCACGGCATCTGTTTGCAGCAAGCCCGGTCTGCTGCGCGGTCTCCGTCGGCCCAGTGGTTCCTCCTGAGGCCTGGGCCGTGCCTGGGCTTTGGGGGAGCAGCCCTGGGCCCTCCAGACCTGGGCAGGATCCAGCCAGAGGAGCAGCGTCCTGGCGCTGGTCCTGCTCCTCCGCGCACTTGTGAATTCAGTTCTTGCTCTGTTTGTTGCAACATGGCTGATATTTTTCTAGAGATTGAATAAAGGTGGCAAGCGTGTTGCCTAAAATGGAGATATGAGCGCTCGCTCTCTTGCGAGAGGGTGGAGTTGGCAGAAATCGGATTAAAATCCTGCACTTTTAATCCAAGTTTAATGAAGCTGTTGATTGGGCTGTGCCAGTTCATCAGCTGCAGCTTTCCCTCTTCGGCTCTGGCGGGAGGCTCTGTGTGAGCAGAAGCCAGCTTCTTGGGGGCTGCGCGTGGATCCTCCCCCCCCCCCCCCCGCTGAGCCAAGTGGAGAAGCCAGCCTGCTCTGCCTCTGCGCATCGGATGGTAGCAGCAGCCGCCCAAGTGTGCTGCTGGCGTGACCCACACTGTGGTTGGGACTGCTGGCCTTCCCTTTGGGGGCGCTGGTGTGGGGGGACGTCTCCTTTCCCTCTGCAGAGTGGGCCGGGCACGCTGCGGGGGCCTCTTCCTTGGGGTGCTTGGGAGGCGGTTCCAGCAGGGCTTCCCGGAGGTGCCTCTGGGGCACAGTGGTGGGTGCTCCACGTGGCCCCCCTGGGGGTGCCAGGCCTTGCCCTCCCTGCACCCCCCATTGTCCCTCGTGGCCCGCCTGACACCGTGGCCTTGGCCTCCTGCTCCCTCCCTCCCTGCCTGCCTGTGCCTCTGGCAGGTTGGAGCTGCCGCCTTGGGGCAGCTGGGCCGCCTCTGCCCCATCCCTGCGTCTTAGGTCGCCCCAGCAGAGTTGTCCCGGCCGCTCGCTCCGCTCTGCGCAGGAGACACGCTCCCGTTTGGAGGCTCGGCTGGGTAGCTGACCACAGACGGCATAATTAGCTGGATCCGTCTCGCTGGCTGGAGCCAACCTCTTTATTGCTTGCGGCTATGAATTTGTTACAGCCCTATATCAGGCGTGCTCTCGGGATGCGCCTGTCCTCGGCAGCCACCCATCCCTCAGGAGTGCTGGCACAGTGGCACAGACCCCTTCGGGCGGACTGGCCCTCCTCGTGGGTGGGTTGCGGGCAGGCCTGAGGGAGTCACCTCTGAGGAGGAGCCTGGATGGGGCCCTGGTGCTGGGGCGGGGGTGACGCGGGGAGCAGGCGCTTCCTCCCTGGACTGGGGGACCCGCCTGGCGGGGAGGACGTTTGCCTCTCTCCTTTGCCTTTGCAGCCAGCCAGAGGCCACGGTGGCCTAGGTTGCCACCTGCCTGTGCTGCTGGCTGGCTGGACTTGTGGTGGCCCCAGAGAGGGAGAGGCCCTTAGAGCCGGGACCCCCGCTGTGGGTGCTGGGTGCTGCCAGCTTCTCAGCAGGGAAGCTTGTACTTGGGTGCCCAGGCCTGAAATGGCGCCAGCCCTACATAGTGAGCGGTGGTGATGCTTGGGGCCGTTGAGCTGGTGATGGTGGCACTGCTGGTGGTGTTGAAGCCAAGCCAAAGTCCGGCTTTGGGGAAATGAGCAGGGTTGGGAAGAGCAGGGCTTGTGCAAAAGGCTAGTCCCCAGGGCCTCCCTGGGGAGAGAGTGGGGGCTCTTCTGCCCGCCCGCCCGCCCGGCCTTTGCAGCAGAGGTTATGCATGATTATGCTCATTCCCCTGGGGTGTGTGTGTGTGTGTGTGTGTGTGTGTGTGTGAGGGGTAGATGGGCAGTCTCTTGCTTCTTGGCTGAGGATGTGAGGCTCAGGCACTGCTGCCACACCACTTGAGGATGTGCCCCGTGGGGCTTGAGGATGTGCCCCGTGGGGCTCCTCTCCCCCCAGGCAGGCTCTGGGGCAGAGACCCTGCTCAGTGTGCAGGTTCCGTCCCTGGCAGCAGATCCCGGTCGGGCTGGGCACGCCGCTTGCCCTGGAGAGCTGTTGCCAGGCAGTGGAGGCAGAATGGCAGCATCCCTCCCGGGGCTGCTGGTGGTGTTTACCTTCCCTTCCTGTTCTGAACCATGTGAGCCCTTTGGGGACAGGGAGGAAAAGCTGCCTATCCCACCCCTTTGCCACCCCGGGTGGAAGATCCACCCCGATCTCCCTGAAACCCACAAGTCTACCCACTGCCACCAAGGGGACTTCTAGGCTTTGGGCCAAGGCTACTAACCTCTGTTGCTGAAACCAAACCTTGGTAGGGTGGTGCGGCCTTTCGGCATGGGGTGGAGTGAACAGAAGCGACAGTGTTTCTTTTAGGAGAAACAAATAATTTTGCTGTGCAATTCAGTAGTTGCTTAACAAGTTTAGTACCAAAAGAAACACCAACCAAGAGAGGATACGGAATAAACAGAATCTGGTCAAAACACCCCCACTGACCTGACTCAGACTGAGTCATTGTCCGTCTCCCTGCAGGGATTCCGGCTGAGTTTAGTTCGGCCTTGGATCCTGCTCTTTCCCCCAGTTCTGGGGTTCCGCCCAGCCTGGTTCTTTCTGAGTGGTGTCGCCTCTGCCGGGGCTGCCCTCTTCTGCAAGCGTTTTGACAGCTCTGCCCACAGCACCAGTTCTGACAAGCTGTCGCACTGTGCCGTTCCTGCCTGGGATTCTTCACGGATCCACACGCCGCACTCCCCAGCCTGTCTTCAGGGTCTGACTCCTTGTCCAGCTCTGCGCCTCTCTTGGTCCAGCTCTGACTGCTACAGACTGCTCTCAACTCTCTTCCGGCTCTCCTCCATCATGTAAATCCTGGACTCCCTTTCTGCAGCTCTTTCTTCTTGACTGTCTCCAGGACTCTTCAAGGCTTCCAAACACAACTAACTCCGTTTTCTTCTTTGGACACAGACTTCAAGTGACTTGAACTAACTCTGGGCTGAAGCAGCCTCCTAGATATACCCAGTTTGGCTCCAACAGTTCTCCAAACAGTCCAGTCATCATGGCACAAGGTTCCCTCCATTTAAAAAAACAAAAAAACACCCCCCCCTTCCCTCCAAAACGAAACTGTCAAACTGATATTCTCAGAGTGAAACTAATAGTACAGCAGGCATGAACTCTTGACCCTGCCAGGTTTGGGGTCCCCCCCCGCCCCATATATGGGGACTTTGCAAACATTTTATACTTGCAATCTATTTGCAATAATGATGAGGTTTTAGGAATATCAATGCAATAAAAACACAATTCATTTACAAGAGCTTCTTTACAAAAACTAAGAGGTCTAGGCCTCGTTCCTCCATAGAGACACATCTTGTTTGTTTGTTTTTCTGTGTAAACCGCTTTGAAAACTTTGTTTTGCGCGTGGGCATATCAGTACGTGTAATAGTAGAAGGCAGCTGCCCATGCCAGGAAGGTGCCCGGGGACCCCCCATCAGGCTTCCATGGCGACCTTTGAGTCGGACTCCGGAAATGTCCTGGGTGCTGCTGGGTTGTGGGCCACTTTCTCCGGTCTGGGCTGGGCCACCTGAACTGCTCTGCGCGCCAACCCCCTCCTCCCCCAAGTTGCTGTGCGCCTTCCAAGATGGCGCTGAGACTCGAGAGGGCCTTGTTTCCCTTCAAGGAGCAGCACTGCTGCCTTGCAGAGCCCCCTCCATGTGGTGCCACCAGGGGACATAAGAACAGAGGAAGCTGCCACAAACTGAGTCAGACCCTTGGTCCGTCTAGCCCAGTGTTGGCTACCCAGACTGGCAGCAGCATCTCCAAGGTTGCAGGCAGGAATCTCTCTCAGCCCTATCTTGAAGAAGCTGCCAGGGAGGGAACATGGACGGTGGTGGGTGGGGGCTGTGTGCAGTGTTTGGCTTCAGCCAGAGCTCCACACTGGCCCTTTAAGCAATTAATTGGGGGGCTCACGTAGCTTTGAGGAGATCGGCCACCAGCTCACGGTAAAGAATACAGTATAGAATGCTGGTCCAGCACATATTCATTTATGTCGACGCCTGCCTTTGCTGTCTGTGGCAATGAGTTCCACATGTCTCTTGTTCTGCTGCATGAGAGAGCATACGTTGATTTCCTCCTTCAGTGCCAGCTTTTTCCTCTTCCTGTGGGTGCATTGGCTGAGTGCTGTGATTCGCCACTGCCCGCGAAGTTATCTGCTGGCCTTCTCTTTCTTCCCGCTGGGCAGTCTGGCCTTCAGCGAGTGGCCCAAGTGGTGCCGACTCTAAGTAGTCCTGAGCGGATGTTCGCCCAGATTCGAGAGGAAGGGCTGCAGACCCCGTTGGTGTTCAGAGGGGAGGATTTCTCCATGCATCTGTGGGCAGAATTTCAGGGGTGGGGTGGGGGTGCCCCTCTGTTCGGGTCACTTGGAAAGAGAATAAACGTCTCTCCTGTTCAGGCCCCCCCCCCCCGCTCCCCGGTCCGGAAGCCTCACGGCATTGTTTGGCCTCCTGAGTGGGGGGTGTCATGCCCGGAGGTGGGGAGAGGGCCCCTTTCCTGCTCCCCTGAAACCTTCCCCTTGCTGTCAGGGGTGTCCACAGGACGTTTGGGGGTGGCAAAGCCAGCAGTCCAGAATGCCCCATCCTGGGAGTATGCCCCACTGAAATCATTGGGAGCTGGCTCAGTCTCTGTGTGATGGGGAGTGGGGAGGGGGCTGCCCCCTTTTGCTCCTGCTCCGGACGCCCATGCCTGCTGTGCTGTTGGGGCTTCAAGTGGCTCAGGATTGGGGCGGCTGTCAGGCCTGATCCTGAGCTGTCGGGAGGGAAAGGAAATCTGTGCCTCGGGATTCTCTTCCCCCTTCTGTGGTGTCCCCATAGAGCACCAGGAGGGGAGTTCCTTAACCTCACAGCTCCAATCTCCTCCTGACCCTAATCCCCTTCCCCTTTGGGGACCCTATAAGCTGTCAGGGGCTTGAGGAGGCCAATCCACCACCACCACCACCACCACGCCACTTTTCCATTTCCCGCCTCAGCGGATGCTTAAATGCCATCAGCATCCCAGCATCGGTCCGGAGGCCCAAGAGCGCGCTCTGTCCTCCCTCGCAGGGCCTTCTGGCGTTGAGTGTTCTTGCAGTGGCTTAATGCCCAGACCCCCGCATGGTTTCCCCCGCATGCTCTGAGTCTCCCAAGTATGGAGAAAACAGGATCAGGTCTGTGGGTGGTCCCATCTCACCACCCCGTTAAAAGAGCATCATCAGGGGGTGTTGGTGGTGGTGGTGGAGAATTAGGCCGAAGCACGGAAGATGGCTGTTTGCCATGGTAGGCAGCTAGAGGGAGCCTCCATGATCAGAGGCAGTCTGTCTCTGAATAGCAGGTGCTGGCTTGGTGTAGAGAGCCCCACTTGTGAGCTTCTCTGGGGAATTTGGTAAGGATGGGCTTGTTGAACTACTACTACTACTATTACGAATATCTACATACCACTCTTCAGCCAAAGTTCTCAAAGCAGTTATAGAAAAACAAATAATACACCAATAAGATGGTCCCCTGCAGTGTTCTCTCTAACATGGATTCCCAGATGTTGTTGACTACAACTCCCAGAATCCCCAGCTACAACGGCTTCTGCTGGGGGATTATGGGAGTTGTACTCAACAACATCTGGGAATCCCTATTAGAGGGAACACTGGTCCCTTGTCCCCCAAGGGCGAAAGAAAGAAAAACACACAAGATAGACTCCAGCAACAGCCACTGGATGATGGATGCTGTGCTGGGGATGGATAGGGCCAGTTGCTCTCCCCCTGTTAAATGTAAGAGAATAACCACTTTAAGAAAGTGCCTCTTTGCTCAGTTGAATGAGCACAGCTGAGTGTGGGGAAGTCATGGGTAAGCAGAGATGCTGCATCTGTGGATTGTCCGCTGAGGTTGAGGGACCAGTGTGGGTGTGAAGTGCTCCAGAGAGCATGCGCAGATGTTGACCGTGGGGAAGCCCATGAAGAGGGCTGGGTGGGAGTCAGTGTGGTTGTAGGGGCTTCAGGTGGGCACACCCTTTGGGCTCGCGTCTCTCCCCTCTGTAGCTGCCAGGTGCAGGCACAGCTGAGGACAGATCAAGTGGACTCTTGTCGAGAGACGCTTCCGCCGCCATTATTCTGTGAGCCTTTAAGGCGCTACCAGGTTCCTGGGTGGTCTTGCTGCCACAGACCTGCGTGGCTGGGCGCCTCCGCGGGCCTTTCGGGAATGCCAGCCTTGCTCTGTGACGTGCACGCCAGGCTGCTCTGGCTTTGGAGGGTGATGCCCGCCTGCGGACCTGTCTCTGCCACTGGGGTGGCCAGAGAGGTGGTGTGGAAGGTGGGCTTCTCCCGATGCAATGAGGGCTGGGGGGGGAGGGGGAGGGCGCCCTCCGGCCCTAGACGTGTCCTGTGCCCGCCGTCAGAGTCGCCCTCTCCTCTCTCGGCCAAGTCCGCCCGGGGCAGGGGTGGAGTTTCCTCTTCGCGGGTGAGTCGCAAGACCCTGGCATAAGAACCGCCCTGCTGCAGGCCCAGGCCCAAGGAGGGCCCCCCCCCCCCGGCCAGCCTCCTGCCCGCCGGCCAGAGGGGAGGGCCTGCCCCCCCCCGCTGCTCTTGCTCCCTGCCCCTGGGAGTGAGGGGCGTCTTGCCCCCGAGGCCGGAGCTGGCCAGGAGGCTGGGTTTCTTCTTGCCAGGCGCTTGCCGGGTCCCCATCGGAGCCCGCTCCCTTTTGGCTTCTCAAGACCGCGTCGGACGGCCTGCCTCGTCCCCTCGGCCTGGCCCAGCCCGAGGGGCCCCGCTCCGGAGTGGGCGTCTGGGCCGCTCTGTGCTGCTGCTGCTGGGGGGTGGGCAGGCCCGCTGGGCAGGCCTTCCTGGGAGGGCCGTCTTTGGGCTCCTCCAGCTATTTTTAGCCCCTCTTGCTGGGAGGGCGTTGGGCCCCGGCCAGCCTGCCGCTCTTGCTCTTCCCAGGAGGAGCCGGTGGTGCCCTTTCCCTGGAATCGCCGGGGGGGGGGCAGAGATTGCCCCTCTGGGGGCAGCCTTTGGAAAGAGGGCAGCGGCGGCGGCGTCTTCGGTCTCCGTGGGGGGCAGGGGGGGCGTTTCTTGGGGCTCCCCCTCCTCCTGCTCCTCTCAGAAGCCCAGAGTGGCTTCTTGCACGCAGCTCCCAGGCCGCACATCCGCTTGCGTGAGCAGTGCTCCTGCTCCCCCCACCCCAGGAGGGGGGGCTGCCTTCTTCCTCCCCGCCCACACCCAGCAGTTTGCTTAACATAGCCCTGACTAGGGGAGGGGAGGGGAGGGGCGGGAGGAGGCCCTGCCTGGGCCTGAGGCGCTGTGTGTGTGTGTGTGTGTGTGTGTGTGTGTGTGTGTGTGTGTGTGTGTGTGCGTGCACACACTGGGTGGGGGGGGAGAGGTTGTTCCCATTGGGGGTGGGGCGACTCGCCTTAGGAAAAAATGGAGGGAGGGCCCAGAAGGGGCAAAGTGCATTCCTGGGTGGGTGAGCTGTGCCCCGCATATTAGATGCCTGAGACAGAAATGGGGAGGGCAGGTGGGGGGCAAGCTACTTGTCTGAGGGGTTGCATTCCCCCCCCCCCCACCGGGAGCAGCCCAGGTGGCTGCTGCATTTGCTTCCTGGAGGCCGGGCCATGCAAGTGCCAAGAGAGGCAAGCGGGGGGGGGGGGGCAGTGGCCTCTGCAGGGCTAGGAGGGCCAGGCTGGGAGGGGGGCCTTGGCCAGGGGGTGGGGTGGGGGGTGGGAGAGCGGCGCCTTGGGTGGTACAGTGGAAAGCGCCACGTGCCCCTCGGCTCCCTCTGCCCAGTAGCACTTAGGACCAGAGGTGGAAGCTGCCTCCTACCGAGTCAGGGCCTTGGTCCCTCTTGCTCAGTATCGCCTACCCAGGCTGGCAGCGGCTCCTCCCAGCCCTACCGTGGAGATGCTGCCAGGAAGGGAACTTGGAACCTAGGTGGCCAGATTTGGCTTTTAAAAAGCCAAATTCTGGCTTACGGCCCATTTGACCCACGAGTAGACCCCTTCGGTTCTGGCAACTCAGCCCGGAGGGGGCTCTTCCCAGAGCGGGTTCCTGATTCTTCTGCCTTCTCGGCTGGCTGGGCTTACTCCCCTCAGGGTGGAACCCCATAGTGTGGGCTGAGGGGCTGGTGGGGGGGGGAGAGAGTGGGGCAGGCGGCCCTTTTCCTCCCCCCGCTCTGTGGCCCTGGCATCGGCCCCCGCTGGGTGTCCTTGGACTTCTCCTTGCTTCCCTTGCAGGGAGGCTGAGGAGGCCCTGAGCTACGCCAAGGCCCCGTCCATGTTCTTATCCCTCTCAATCCTCGTACAAGGGAGAGGGAAGGATGCCGCTTTGTTTTGACTCGGCCAAGAGGTGGCAGACAAGCAAGCTCTCGTCTTCACCGAGACCGTTGCCTTGCAAGAAAGCTCTTTGGGTTAGAAAGCTCTCGGAACGGAAACCCACGATGTGCCGTTGGGGACGGAGTCCTGTTTCCGCCTTCCCAGGCGCCCCGTCCTGAGCGTCCCGCGGCTGCGGCTGCCTCCGTCCGGCACGGGCTGTTGGGCGGCTGGGCCAGGCCGGGCGCGGAGTCCGGTGGGCCGTGGGTGCCCCCCCCCCCCGGTGCAGGCAGCCTCCGCAGGGCACAGGGCCGGGCCTGCCTCTCGCGGCTGGGCTGGGAGCTCCTACGGCCGGAGGCAACGAGGAGGCCCCGGCTTCGGGCCTCCTTGCTTAAAAGCAGGCCGACATCGGCCAGAGCACAGGCAGTGACCCCAAGGGGGGGACCCTGGCCTCGTCCAGTCTCCCCCCCCCCCCCCGCCGGGGCTGCCCTGGAGGAGGCACGTGCAGCAGAGACCCCCTTGGAGGGCACACGCACGCGCACGCACACACCCCTGCCTGCCTCCCCCCCCCCAGCTGGGGGCCGCAGGGTTGTTCCTTGGAGCAGCGCCTGCAGCCCCCCTCCCCTGTCTGCACAGGTGCCTGCTGGGGCTTCTGCCTGGGGAGGGGAGGGTCTCCCGGTGGGGGGGGGGCTGCTGGGGCCGGGCGGACTGTGGCACGGGGGGCCCAGCGTGGCTGAGTCAAGGCTGGGGCTTGTTAATGATTGCCTGCCGCTGGGGAGAGGCCCAGGCGGCACGTGGGGCCTCCTTGGGCCTGCTGCGCGTGGGGGGGGGGAGCGTGCTGCCAGTCCGGGCCCTGCCCTCCATCCTTCTCTCTCCCTTGCAGGTGGCAGGCAACCAGGACAGGCACCTTGGCAGGCAAAGGGGTCCCCACACTGCTGCTGCTGCCGCCGCCGCCGCCGCCGCTGCCGCCGCCCTCCCTCCATCCCTGCCTCCAGCCGTGGTGCCGCACGGGGGGAGCTCCTAGTGACGAGGGCCCCAGCAGCCGACCTCGCCAGCCCCCGCCCCGCGGCCCCCGCCATGCCGTCCAACGGGCCCTTTGACACAAGCAGCCCCACTGCAGACCGGGAGGCAGCCGACGCTCATCAGGTAAGCGGGGGGGGGGGCTCCTGTCCTGACCCACAGTCGTTGCACAGCCCCCTCTGCTCTGGTTGGGATCTCCAGCAGCTCTCTGAATTAGATTCAAGGGTGGGGGGCGGGTGTGGCGGCTGCTGCTGTGCTGAGCACTCGTGCCCATGCCTGGCTTGCGGTCAGCCGGGTGCTCGGCGTTGGGTTTGGATGCTTCTACTGCTAAGCCAGATGTATGGGGTGGGGAGTGGCTGGGGGAGCCCCCAAGGCCCAGGGTGGTGCCAGAGAGCCCCAGCCCCCGGTGTGCTGTGCCTGCATGGCCACAAGTCTGAGGAGGAGCCAGACCCCGCCGGGGGGGGGACGACACACACCTGCTGAGCTCGCTGGCCCTGCGGTCCGACTGCGTGGTGTGCAGGAAGACCCGGGTGCCTCGACGCCCTTCCTGCAGGGAGGCGGAAGTTGGGGTTGGGGCCGGGGGCGGGGAGGGGCTTGCAAAGGCTCTGGGTCTGACCACATGCAGCTGGCCGAAGGTGGCTTCCTTCTGGGCAGAACAGAGGCCCTGCCCTGCTGGGCCAGTCCCCAGTGGCTCCTGCTAGCCACGCTTCCCGTTCCCAGCAGGGGCCAAGCTGGTGCCTCCAGGAAGCCAAGAGCTAGCCTGAAAGCAGGAGCCACCCCTGTGGTGGGAGGGTAAAGGCGGCCTCCTCGTTTCATGTAGAGAGGAGGAAGCCGCAGCTCCCCCCCCCCCCAGCACTGCAGAAGGCCCTTTCAAAGCAGTGGCTGTCTTTGTCTTTAGCAGCGGGGGAGCGCCTGGCCCTGTTCTGCCCCCGCACAGCATCCCTCCAGGGGCGGCCTCTGGGTCTCCCTTGCGCTGCTCCTGGAGATTGTCAGCCCCATCAGGACAGTGATCTGCTGCCGCCTTCTTCCTCTTTCCCCATGTAACCCGCTTTAGGAGTCTCTCTCAGCCCTGTCTCAAAAAAGCCGCCAGGGAGGGAACTTGGGACCTTCTTCCACAGGCGAGCAGGCCGGTGTGCCCCCCCCCCCCGAGGGGAATACCTTATCGGTGCTTACCCATTCAGATGCCAACCAGGGTGGACCTTGCTGAGCAGAGGGGAGGGTTCCTGCTTGCGGCCACAAGCCCAGCTCTCCTGCCAGACCAGTCGCCAGCTGCCCACCCTGCTTCTGATGGGCGTTGTGAGGTTGCCCATCAGGGACCACAAGCCAAGAGGGCCGGGTGGCCAGGCAAGAGCGGGTCTGGTCGAGGGCTTGTGGGGAGATGAGCAGAGGCTCCTTTGGAGGAGGGGGAGAGGCTGGCAGGAGTGGGGCTGGGAGGGAGGGCCGTGGGCTGGCAGCTCATGGCCTGGGAGAGGATGGCAGTGGAAGGCAGGTGCCCGCCTGTGCCTGGCAGTGGCCAGGCCCAGGCGGGTGAGCTTCCGAAGTGAGGGCTGGAGCCTTGCAGCGTAGCTGTGCCAGCAACAGGAGCAAGAGCCTCCTGCCGTTTTGCACACTGGGGCAAGAAACGCCAGCTTCAGGTATACGCTGATCTTGGGGTCGTGGGGGGCAGCTCTTTGGACGTGTCGGCACAGTGCACGGCAGCTGTGGAAAAGGCCAGTTCCTTGCTAGGGGTCATTAGGAAGGGGGCTGAAAAGAAAACGGCTCACGTTATCATGCCCTTATACAAATCTATGGTGCGGCCACACTTGGAGTACTGTGTACAGTTCTGGTCACTGTATCTGAAGAAGGATATTGTAGAACTGGGGAAGGTGCAGAATAGCACTTACATTTATATGTACCGCTCTATAGCGGTAGAGGGCATCCAAGATGGTCAGGGGCCTGGAGCACCTTCCTGGACAAGGCTACAGCATCTGGGGCTCTTTACTTTGGAAAAGAGGCGACTAAGGGGAGACAGGATCGAGGTGTATACAGTTATGCATGGAGTGGGGAGGGTGGGCAGAGAGAAATGCTTCTCCCTCTCTTGCAACACTAGAACCAGGGGTCACCCCATGAAACGGAAGGTCGGGAAATTGAGGACCGACAAGAGGAAGTCCTTTTTCACACAGCGCATAATTAACCGATGGAATTCCTTGCCATGGGATGTGCTGATGGCCACCAACTTGGATGGCTTTAAAAGGGGCTTAGACAGGTCTATCAATGGCTACTAGTCTGGTGGCTGTGGGCCACCTCCAGCCTCCGAGGCAGGATGCCTCTCAGGACCAATGGCAGGGGAGCCCCAGCAGCAGGAGAGGGGGCCTGCCCTCATCCACCGCTTGCCTGTGGGCTCCTCAGAGGCATCTGGTGGGCCACTGTGTGGAGACAGGGTCCTTGACTGGATGGGCTTCCTTGGGCCTGATCCTGCAGCAGGGCCGTGCTTCTGTTCTGATGTCTTTGTGCCTGGGGAGGCTGAGGGCCGGCCGAGCAGGAAGGAGCCTCTCTCTGCCTGCTGCCCTGTCCTTGGGCCCAAGGGGAAGAGGGGCAGGCAGGCATGGCACATGTGGGGGTGGCAGGGAGTATGGCTGCTTTGGGCAGGCCTGCAGCCAGCTGTTGGTAGGCCAGGGACCTCCGCCTCTTGGGGAGGCCTGCTGCTCCTGCCGGCTCCCCTCCTCGGCCCCTGGGTCTCCTCCTGGGGATGCCCGCCTGAGAACCGATGGAGGGGCAGGGAAAGAGGCCGCTGGAGGGGCTGGCTGGAGAGGTCCTGCCGCTCCCCCCCTGTGCCGCCCGCCTGCTGTTCCTGGAAGGGGCCCTTGGACGACCTTCCTGGTTTCCCAGCATCCCGCTCTCCGAGAGATACTCTAAACGGGGTTTTGTATTTCCAGCGCATTGGCACAGCGGTGTCGCATCAGCCTGCATTATGCATGCCCGGACTCTGCCATTTCTGAAGTCCTGAGGCCCCCGGCTGCTCTCCGGGGAGGGGGCAGACAGGGAGGCCGCCTTTCGTGGCAGAGGCCCCTGGAGCCTCCCAGTCCTGGGGGCTGTCTCCGGGGGCTGCTCCTCTTCGGATTAGCCGTGGGGGCTTCCTGAACTAGATGCTGCCGCCTCTTTAACAGTGTGGGGGACCCCACGGGAGCAGCATCGGGGTTCTCTCCAGAAGCTGGATCCCAGGATTTCTTGGCAGCGGTTGTGACCAGTGTGCTCTCTCAGTTTTTTCACCTGTGTGCAGAATGAGTTTTGTTCTGGGCGGCAGTATCAAGGCAGGGTGTGCACACCATCTGCATTCAGAGTGGGGGACCTTCCTAATTCAGCCTGAGTGGGGTCTAAAATTAACTGAGCGGACATCAAAAACTTGTGAGCACGCACAAGTGCGCGAGCCTTGGAGGGAACACTGGCTGTGACCATTCAGGTGCTCCAAAGGAGGCACACGTTGGTAGCCAAGGTGCTTTGAGCAGCACCAGTACCTTGGTGAGGAATTGGGCTGGGTGTGTGTGTGTGTGTGTGTGTGTGGTGTGTGTGTGTGTGCGCGCGTGTGTGTGTGTTGTGGGGCGGGGTGTTGTCTGAGTCTGCACTGAAATAATTAAAATGGCATCAGGAAAACCTGAGCAGTGTGATCTGTGTCCATTGATGCCCATGTGTTGGTTTTGTCCAATTATTTCCTGTTTCTGCCAGCTGTGGGGAAAGGGCAGAGAGCTCCGAAGGGGGCTGGGTATCCTCTTCATGCCCCTCCTTCGCCACTTCCCTTCCTTCCCTTTACAGTCCTAGGGCCAGGGCGCTTTCCAGACTTGACCCTGCGACGGGGTCACGTCGTATCTCCAAAGTGTACTTGCGCACTTCCTGTGTTGTGACACCACAGTCCCTTCACTGACATCAGGGTGCCGTTCACATTTCTGATGCCTTGTTTTGGATTTAATCGCTGCGATTTATTGGTATAATGTTGTATGTCTGGTGTAAAATGTTGCTGTATTTTCCAGTTGTGAGTTTCCGTGAGGCTGCTCCCCCTGCTGGGCACTTTGCTATTTACGTTTTGAATGCAATGTGTCCGAACCAAAGCATTTTGCCGGGGTTGAGCAAGTAAAATGGAAAGCGCCCAGGTGATGCATGGTCAGATGAACTTGTGGACTTCTGTGCCACAAGATGTGGGGACAGCCAACCACCTGGATGGCTTTAAGAGGGGCTTGGATAACTTCATGGAGGAGAGGTCTATTGATGGCTACTAGTTGGAGGGCTAAAGGCCATCTCCAGCCTTGGGGGCGGGGTGCCTCTGAGTCCCAGTTGCGGGGCAGCAAGAGCAGGAGAGAAGGCATGCGCGCAGCTCTTGCCTGTGGGCTCCCCAGAGGCATCTGCTGGGCCACTGTGCGAAACAGGATGCTGGACTAAATGGGCCTCCTTGGGCCTGACCCAGCAGGGCTGCTCTTGTGTTCTTATCTCACCCTCTTTCCTTTCAAAGTCTCTGTGGAGGCAGAGGGGCAGAACAGCCTGGAGAAGGGATGCTGAGGGATGGGTGGTGGCGGGACGGATTATCTGTTGTCTTCCATGATCCTGGAGCACAGTTTCCTCCCCCAGCCCTGCAGGAGTGGCTTCAGGGGAAACTCTTGCCAGTTACATAAGAACAGCCCTGCTGGATCAGGCCCAAGGAAGCCCATCTAGTCCAGCATCCTGTTTCCCTCAGTGGCCCACCAGATGCCGCTGGAAGCCACAGGCAGGAGTTGAGGGCATGCCCTCTCTCCTGTTGTTACTCCCCTGCAACTGGTACCCAAAGGCATCCTGCCTTGGAGGCTGGCCCACAGCCCTCAGACTAGTAGCTGTTGATAGACCATGAAGTTATCCAAACTCCTCTTAAAGCCATCCAGGTTGTTGGCTGTCACCACATCTCGTAGCAGAGAATTCCACAAGTGGATTCTGCGTTGGGTGAAGAAGTACTTCCATTTGCTGGTCCTAGATTTCCTGGCAATTCATTTCATGGGATGACCCCTGGTTCTAGGGTTATGGGAGAGGGAGAAGAATTTATCTCTCTCCACTTCCTCCACACCATGCATGATTTGATAGACCTCTATCATGTCTCCCTGCAGTCGTCTTTTCTCTAAACTCAAAAGCCCCAGGTGTCGTAGCCTTGACTCATAAGGAAGGTGCTCCAGGCCCCTGATCATCTTGGTTGCTCTCTTCTGCACCTTTTCCAGTTCTACAATATCCTCCTTAAGATACAGTGACCAGAATTGTACGCAGTACTCCAAGTGTGGGTGCACCATAGTTTTGTATAAGGGCATTCTAATATGAGCCGTTTTATTTATTAAGAAGGCAACCTCTTCACCCAAATGGCCCACTGTGTCCCCTATACCGGCTCATCTATGGCCCCGGACACTGTCAGATGGTACATCACGCGCCTGTTCCGTCTCCATGGCATTCCCGAACATCTAGTTCCAGACTGGAGGGTGCATCTCTCTCACCTCTAGATTCTGGAGAGCATTGCAGGAGCAACCGGGGTTGTCACTTCACTTCTCCTTTCCCTGCTGTCCACAGTTGGACGGCCAGATTGACCGGACAAACACCACCCTAGAGCAATATCTCCACTGTTACATAAACTGTCAGCAAGACGATTGGGTTTTGCTGTTCCTGCTCACTGATTTCACATATAAGAACACCATCCAGTCCTCTGCAATACAGACTCCATTCTTCACAAACGATGGGTGGCATCCCTGGTTTTTCCTTGCAAATGGTCCACTCACTGAGGTTCCCGCCGCCAATGCCGTGGTCCAGGAATTAAAAGCCATACGTGTGACCGGATTGAACAACGAGACAGGCCAGACAGGCTTACAAAGCGACAGCTGGCAAAATCAACAGGCTGGGCCTACTTCGCATGTTGGGGTTTGAATCTGGCTGTCCGCTAAGCACCTCCACAGGACCTGGCCCTCCCAGAAATTGGACAACCGGCTTATTAGCCTGTTCCCTATTATCAAACAAATCAGCCCTGTGACATTTTGCCTCAGGCGTGCCCTGATTGGTCATCTAGTCTTTCACCGTTCCCGCCTGGCCCCAGCTCTGACCTTGGCACCGTGGCCAAGGCTTCGAGCCCCTCCACCTCCAGTCCTGCTGGAAGAAGAAGAAGAAGAATATGAAGTTGTGCCGATCTTAGTCTTGTCTTTGTCAAGGGTGGTTTCAATTCCTAATCGACTGGAAAGACTGTGCCCCCAAAGCAAGATCATGGGAATGGGCCACAGATATCCATGCTCCCACCTTCTGTGGCAGAGGTACCTGATGGAGGGGGATAGTGCCGGAAACCTCTCTGACTCGGGCCCCGAGATGGGCAATGATCCCCTAGTCGAGACGGATTACTCCTCAGAGAAGGCACCTCTGGCCAAAGAATGGCCCAAAGACTGCAGAGCCACCAATACCTCTGGGTCTGCTGCTACACCATCCGCCTTGGAAGCTCCACCAGAACCTCTCCTCAGCCATGACCCAGGAGACCTCCTGAACCCCACACTCCCTCTAGAACCCAGCCCCCCAGCTGCCTGCACCGCCCCTGCGGACCTAACCCCCACCTCAGTACCGGAATCTGCTCCAGTCCAGAGGGACCAGTCATCCCCAGGTCCTCACAAACCATTGCTCCATGAGCACCGCCTCCAACCCCCTGGCTCTCCAGGCGAGCCCCTTCCCGTTCTCATGGACAGAAGCGTAGCCGGACCGGGGAAGCCCTCCAGGATGGCGCAGAAGATGGCGCCTGGCAATCAGAGAGTTGCCTGCGGGTAAGCCGCAATGTGGCCGATCCATAAAAAGAAGCCAAATGTGACAGGGGCCAAATCCCCAGTGGACCCAACATGCCCCTCGGCCCTGAGCCAGAGCTTTCCAGGTCTTTAATCTGTAGGCCAGATTCGGAGATCTGTGGGTGACTGCGCAGAATTCACACTCTACTGCCACTGTTGGGGTGACAAAGTGGAAGGGAAGTGGGAGCGGTAGGGTTGGCGCGGGTGAGATTCGCCCTTCGGCAGACGGGGGGGGGCAGGCCTTGTGCGCTCCAGGCCTTCCTCGGTCTCTGCTGCACACACGGAGACACGGTTGAGTCGCCCTGGGGGAGAGAGGCTTGTCTTCTGAAGAGTGGGGGTCTTGGGGGATGGGCGGGGGTCTCTGCCCCCCACTGTCCTTCCGATCTTTTACCTCGTTTTCCAGCCTAGAGCTGCTCATCGGTGAAAAGCGTTGGCCCCCAATATCCCAAAGGCTGCAAGGGGCTGCAAGGCCATCTGGGCCAGCCCCGGCCAGGGCCACTGACCTTGGCAGCCCTCAGTAACTGCCCCAGGCAGCCCAGGCCTGTCTGGGGAGGAGCTGGTGTGGCAGGAAAGAGCCTAAAGGCCCCCGGGTGAGTCCTCGGCTCCCCTGCAGCAGGCAGTCCTCAGTAGAAGCACGAGAAGAGTCCGCTTGGGGCCTCCCCAAAGGCCGCGCAAGTGGCTGTCGCAGCTTGCTGGAGACCCCCAGTGTGGCTGCTGACCTGCTTGAACCGCCCCTGCCCGTCCCTCGAGCTTCCCGAAAGTGCCCCGGCCACTGCTTGGCTCTTCCCTGCCGCAGGAAAGGCTCCTGTGGTGCTCTGGAGCGGCTCAGGGGCCTTCTGCGCTGTGCTGCTTTCACTCTGCAGTGAAGGGCTTGCTTTGGCCTTTTCCCTGCCAGGAGGAAGTGGCACCCTGGGCGGGTATCCCAGCACGTGTGGCTCCAAGAAGGGGAAAGCCGCCCTCCTCGTGCTGAGGGACAGAGGCACTCTGGGAAGAAGCCGAGCGGCCCCCATGTGGATTGTGTGCACGCACACCAGCCAGCCATTCAGCAGGAAGTGCGGGAGTCCAAAACGGATTGTGAGCAGCTCCAAAAGGATCTCTCCAAACTGGGGAAGTGGGCGACAAAGTGGCAGATGTAGTTCAGTGTTGGCAAGTGTCAAGTGATGCACATTGGGACGAAAAACCCCAACTTCAAGTATATGCTGATGGGATCTGAGCTGCTGGTGACTGACCAGCAGAGGGATCTTGGGGTCGTGGGGGACAGCGCATTGAAAGTGTCGACTCAATGTGTGGCAGCTGTGAAAAAAAAGGCCAGTTCCACGCTAAGGATCATTAGGAAGGGGACTGAAAATAAAAATGCTAAGATTGTAATGCCCTTATACAAAACTATGGTGCACCCACACTTGGAGTACTGTGTACAACCACACTTGGAGTACTGTGTCACCACATCTAAAAAAAGGGAAAAGGTGCAGAAGAGGGCAACCAAGATGATCAGGGGCCTGGAGCACCTTCCTTATGAGGCAAGGCTACAACATCTGGGGCTCTTTAGTTTAGAGAAAAGACAACTGCGGGGAGACATGACGGAGGTCTCTAAAATCATGCATGGAGTGGAGAAAGTGGACAGAGAGAAATTCTTCTCCCTCTCACATCACACTAGAACCAGGGGTCATCCCATGAAATTGATTGCCAGGAAATCTGGGACCAACAAACAGAAGTACTTCTTCACCCAACGCATAATCCACTTGTGGAATTCTCTGCCACGAGATGTGGTGACAGCCAACAACCTGGAAGGCTTTAAGAGGAGTTTGGATGACTTCATGGAGGAGAGGTCTATCAATGGCTACTAGTCGGAGGGCTACAGGCCACCTACAGCCTCAAAGGCAGGATGCCTCTGAGTACCAGTTGCAAGGGAGTAATGGCAGGAGAGAAGGCATGCCCTCAACTCCTGCCTGTGGCTTCCAGCGGCATCTGGTGGGCCACTGTGTGAAACAGGATGCTGGACTAGATGGGCCTCCTTGGGGGGCCTGATCCGGCAGGGCTGTTCTTTTGTTCTTTCTGCAGTGGCAGGCAGGCTTTGTAGATACACAGGATGGACGTAAAGTGGTTCTTTGGGGGTGAGAGAGGAGATCTGACCAGGAACTGGTTTCTGCCAAGGCTCCAATATTTGGCAGCTTAACGTTTCTACTCTTGGACCCCCTTTAAGCTTTTGGCAAAATGTCCCAATTGGCTGTTAAACAAAAATGGGAGAAATAGGGGATGTTCTAAGGCACCAACTTTTATTAGGCTCTAAACAAGGTTTTAAGGAAACTGCTTCTTGTGGGGACATAGTAGTATTTGTCGTATTGGTGACATTCGTATTGGTGAATTCTCATCCTGTAATTAGACATTCTACAGTAGCCTTGCGTTTGAAGGAAGTTGGCCTTAAAGTGGTTTGCGGTGGGCACATGAGGATGCTAGCCTGACCTTATTATAAATGTTTCTGCACGGCCAGCTGCTAGTGGGCTTCAGGACAGCCATGTTGCTGGAAATGACATCATTGCACAGGGGTGAAAAAACTGTCCTGACCGAGGAGAAATGGTGGTTAGGAAGTCTTGGGGCTGAAGCCATGCCTCATCCTGGTGTGGCGCTGGGGACGGGATGCCATGACCCCTGGCAGAGAATGGCTGGAAGTGCTGGGAAGGGGCCAGGGGTCAGTGTCAGAGTGCAGGAGGGACGGGTGGCCAAACTGGTGGAAGGGCTGCCTCGACCGCCTCCTGCAAGCCCCCTTCCAGTTTTGTCCAATTGGACCCCTGAACACAGGCTGCTGCCTGCGTATGGCTTACTGTCTAGAAGACAGGAAGAGAGGGGAGGGGTCCTCCCCCCGCCCCCCGCTTCAGCTGGTGTGGCCATGTGTGCATGTGAGCATGGCTTGAGTGTGCCCACACATACCCATGTTTTGGGGTGCTGAGCCCTAGGCTTGACACAGGTGCCGTCTTTCCTTCTCCAAACTGCAGGGTGAAGTGGAATCGGGTGAGAATCGGAACAAGGAGGAGACACCAGATCCGGGGATACCCATGAGGAAAGCAGGGCGGCCGGGCAGGAAACGCAAGCAGCCGGTGGTGAGTGGCGTGCACCAGAGACGGCCGGAGGGGAGGGAGACCTCGCGGCCTGCAAGTCTCAGCTCTTGGCTCCCCAGTTGGGGACCCTGATTCCAGACTGAGCTTTGCCCCCCTCGTCTGTGTCTCCCATTCCAAGTTAGGGAGAGCTACACTGCCTGCGGGCTCACCATTCATCAGGTAGAGCTGTGTAGGCTGCTCTGGATCAAGTTGTAAAGCGGAGGCTGATGCTCAGCCCTTCCCCTCCAGTCCGGAGAGCATCCAGAGGCCAGAAGCTTCTCAGAATAGCAGCAGTCCTTGTCTGGACGAGAGGCAGAGCCCTGGGAGGGAAAAGCTGGGCATTGCATGCCTGACACCCCCCCACACACCCCCACCCACACAAGGCCCAGATCCATTCACCCCCTTCAGCGACACCTTCTCCAGTTACAGGGCAGGGCACCTTCAGGCTACATGCATCCCTTGGCTGGATGTGTGTGTAGACACGCCCGTCGCATCGGGCAAGACACACAAGCCGGCATTAATAGCTTCCTCCAGGGGATCTGCAAGAATCTCTTGGGGATGCTTCCGCTGTTTCTCAAGAAACACTTCACGTTCTTGGCCTCGTAAACTGCGTAGGATGCAAATCAGTGAGCTGCTTGCAAGGCACGTGCGTGCTGGTGGCTGCTTCTGCTGCTGGCTGGCCATTGCCTCCCTGGGCAAGTGAGGGTGTGGGGTGACGTTTCTTAGAAGCCACAAGCCCAGATGGTTTTAGAAGGGGGTTCTACAAATGAGACCCGTCAATGGCTATTAGTCATGATAGCTAGATGGAGCCTCTGTATACCGCTGGATTCTGGGGGGAGCGGGGGGGCCAACAACAGGAGAGGGCTGTTGGCCTTTTTGGTCCACTTCTGGGCTTTCCTGAGGCGTCTCATTGGCCACTGTGGGAAACAGGATGCTGGCAAGATGGGCCTGATGCAGCCGCTGGGCTCTTCTGGTGTCCTTCACACTCCCAAGTTCCTTGTGATCCTTCCTTTTGCACGCGGAGCGTCTAAAATACCGAAGTATGTGCTCCTGTTAAGAACAGCCCTGCTGGATCAGCCTCAGGGCCCCTCTAGTCCAGCATCCTGCTTCACAGGCATCCTGCTTCCCACCGTGGCCCACCAGATGCCACTGGAAGCCACAGGCAAGAGCTGAGGGCATGCCCTCTCTCCTCCTGTTGCTCCCCTGCAACTGGTACTCAGAGGCATCCTGCCTTTGAGGCTGGAGGTGGCCTATAGCCCTCACTAGAGCCCTATAGATGTTGATAGAGCTCTCCTCCATGAAGTTATCCAAACCCCTCTTAAAGCCATCCAGGTGGTTGGCTGTCACCACATCTTGTGGCAGAGAATTCCATAGGTTAATTATGCATTGTGTGAAAAAGTATTGCCGTTTGCTGGTCCTAGATTTCCTGGCAATCAATTTCATGGGATAAGCCCTGGGCCTAGTGTTATGGCAGAGGGAGAAGAATTTCTCTCTATCCACTTTCTCCACCCCATGCATGATTTTATAGACCTCTATCATGTCTCCCCGCAGTCGTCTTTTCTCTAAACTAAAAAGCACCAGTTGTTGTAGTCTTGCCTCATAAGAAAGGTGCTCTAGGCCCCTGATCATCTTGATTGCCCTCTTCTGCACCTTCTCCAGTTCTACAATGTCCTTTTTGAGATGTGGTGACCAGGATTGTATGCAGCACTCCAGGTGTGGCCACACCATAGTTTTGTATAAGGGCATTATAATATGAGCAGTTTTATTTTCAATCCTTTCCCTAATGATCCCTAG
Organism: Hemicordylus capensis; assembly: GCF_027244095.1. Lineage (NCBI taxonomy): Eukaryota > Metazoa > Chordata > Lepidosauria > Squamata > Cordylidae > Hemicordylus > Hemicordylus capensis. The sequence goes on from NC_069657.1 coordinate 457,897,859, forward strand.
CATGGAATTTGCCTTTTTCACAGCTGCCGCACATTGAGTCGATGCTTTCAACGAGCTGTCCACCACCACCCCAAGATCCCTCTCCTGGTCAGTCACGGGCAGCTAAGATCCCATCAGCATATACATGAAGTTGGGGTTCTTCGTCCCAATGTGCATCACTTGACACTTGCCAACACTGAAGCGCATTTCCCACTTTGTCGCCCACTCCCCCAGTTTGGAGAGATCCTTTTGGAGCTCCTCATAATCTATTTTGGATTTCACTACCCGGAAGAGTTTGGTATCATCTGCCAATTTGGCCACCTCGCTGCTTACCCCAACTTCCTGATCATTTATGAATACATTAAAAAGCACCGGTCCCAGGACAGATCCCTGGGGGACCCCACTTCTTACTTCCCTCCTTTGTGAAAACTCTCCATTTATACCCGCCCTCTCTTTCTTGTCTTTCAACCAGTTAGCAATCCACAATCCACTTGTCCCCTTATCCCATGACTACTAACTTTCCTCAGGAGCCGTTGATGAGGAACTCTGTTGAAAGCTTTTTGGAAGTCCAGGTAGACTATGTCAACTGGATCACCTTGATCCACACACTTGTTGACACTCTCAAAGAAGTCCAAAAGGTTGGTGAGGCAAGATTTACCATTGCAGAAGCCATGCTGGCTCACTCCCAGCCGGGCCTGTTCTTTTATGCGCTTTGCAAATTTAGCCCCAGGTGTTTTAGCCTTGCTTTGTAAGGAAGGTGCTCCAGGCCCTGATCATCTTGGTTGCCTTCTTCTGTTGGAGCCTCCTTGTTGATGTTGAGATCTTCTTTGCACGGCTTCCTCCAGGTGACCACCAGTGACAGGCCTTTGCTGTGATGGGAGCCCAGGCAGGAAATCCCTCCCTTCCCTGCGATGTTTGCCTGCTGCCGCCAATAAAACGTTCGTTGCCAAGTCAGGATTGCATTTTTGACAGAGCAATGGTTGAGTTCCTTGGGTGCTTGTAAATGTGGTTGTGGTTATTTAGCGTTTACACTCGTGTTCTGCTGTTTTCTACTATTTATTCTGTTTTGCATATTGATTCTGTTGTATAATTAATGATTGGTCTTGTTTTTTATAAAAAGGGAGCGGGGCTCCCCTCCTGCCTCCATGTTGGGACGGCTGCACCGGTTTGCAGCCACTCCTCCCCCTCAGCTGTTCCCCCTGATTAGATTTGTGTTGGGGGGGGGATTATTGCCAGGCTTGCATGGTGGGATATTAAGCCTGGCTGCCTCTCTCCCCCCTGCCCAGCGGTTTTCTGGTCATTTATTTTTGCTCAGGTTTTTGTGTGTGTGTGTGTTTTGAAAAAAGGATCTTCTTTGGGACGATGTGGACTAGAATTCAAAATGCCCAGTTTGCAAAAGTATACCGTCCGGGTAAATGAAATGCAGACTGAAAGGGGTAGCCCTGGTCTCTGTAGGGGGACTGAAACAGGCTCCATGGTGGCCCTTGGAAAGGTGCTCCAGCCCGGACTTTGGCGGACCTCCTGGCATAAGTGAGGTGCTGGCTGCGGACTGACTCTCCTGCCTGGATGATGCTCAGGGGAGATGCTGAAGAGGACGCGCTTGTGCCCCAGCAGGACTCTGGCGGCCCACAGTGGGGGTGCTGGGCTAGAAGCCCTTCTGCAGCCCCAGCCCCACAGCTGCCTTGAAGAGAAGCTTCCCTGGCCCTCTTTCGAGAGCCCCTCCTGCCAGGCCCTGCCCCCCCCCCGGGCGCTCGCTCTGCATGGCAGCTGGCCTCCCATCCAAGGGGCCACTTCTCTGTCTCCCTTGGAGGCTGTTGGGCTTGACGCCCCCCTGGCCCCCTGTTGGCAGCGGACTGGTGGGAGAAGTGGGGCTGAGGGTGCCAGCCAGGCCAGGTGCTCAGCCACCTATCATTCCTCTGCTGGAGACGGAAGCCCAGGGAGTTGCAGGGGGGGGGGAGTGCGGGCAGGCCTGGCACGGCTCGGCTCTGGGGGCCACCCTGCCCCCCCCCGGCCCGTGTGCCGGGACTGAGCCCGGGCAGTCCGGAGAGCCTCTGTGTCTGGAGGAGAGCTGCTGGGGGTGTCCAGCCCCGAGTGCCAGGGCAGCCTCTCCCTGGAGGGGGCCTGGGTGGGTCCTTCCGTGGGTCTGCCCCGGAGGGCCTCTGCTTCGGGCCCAGTGCAGGGGCCTGGACGGAGAGGAAGGCTGTCCCCGGTGGGGGCGGGCTCTCCGTGCACACCCCAGAGCCTCTCTTGGAGCGGAGCCTGGGAGTTGGGGGTGCAGTGCCACGTGGGGAGGCGTCCTGAGAGAGGCCCCCTCCCCGGCCACGGCTGGGGCCAGTCACCCACACAAGCGAGCTGCTCCACATGCCGCTGCAGGGGAAGCCCACAAGGTAGGGGGGGCCTGCCGGGCCACGGAGGGAATTCCTTCCTAGCCCATCACCTGCACGTAGCGCAGCCGGCCTGCTGCTCTCTGCAAGGGGCTCCCCTCGCCCCCGCCCTGCCCGATAGCTGTGCTGCCTGCAGGCTGGCTCTTCATCAGGTCGAGCTGCGTGGTTGGCTGCCACTGTGGATGCCCTTGAGGAGGAGGACGGCCTGCGGGTTTCCGCCCCAGGTTTCCAAGCATTTCCATGACTCCGCAGGCCGGCGGAGTTCAGGTTGCAGGGCAGGCGGGTGAATGGAGTCCAGAGGCAGCTTGGTGAGCGGCACCCAGTCGCTGCGGCTGGAGGGAAGGAAGCCGTGTTCCCGCTAACAGGGATTCCAGATGTGGTTGACTACAAGTCCCAGAATCCTCAGCTGCAAGGGCTTTTGCTTGGGGATTCTGGGACTTGTAGTCCGCCACATCTGGGAATCCCTGTTGGAGGGAACAGGGAGCCTGTCCAGATCTGCAAGGCGAGCAGTTGCAAGCCGTGTTCCCTCTAACAGGGATTCCCGGATGTGGCGGACTACAAGTCCCAGAATCCCCGAGCAAAAGCCCTTGCAGCTGTGGATTCTGGGAGTTGTAGTCCGCCACATCTGGGAATCCCTGTTGGAGGGAACACTGGAAGGAAGGACCCCCGTCTCGGCTGTGCGGCGGGAATGGCCAGTGGCTTGGCCGGACCAGACAGCCCGGGGGAGCCCTGAGCGGCATCTGCTCATCCGGAGGCCAAGGGGGAGGTCCTGTCCCTCCCCAGGGCCGTGTGAGGCGGGGCTGCGAGCCTGCAGCAAGCAGGATGCGCTGGCTCTGCGGTGGCGTCTGTGTGCGCGTGTGTGTGTGCGCCGGCTGCTCCCGCCACAGCTTCCTTCATGCACGGCCGGTGAGTTGGTTTTGACCCCTTCTGGCTCCCCTTCCCCAGACAGGTTCCCAGGCCCCTGTGGGCCCGTCCACTAGTCCGGGGGGGCCTCTGTCAGCGCATCCGGGGGCAGAGGGCGGGAGGTGGCAGGAGCCTCTTCACTCCTGCGGCTGCAGTATTTATCTGCCGCTTTTCAACAAACCTTTTCGAAGTGGTTTGCACCAAAAACAAAGCCTCTTCCCCGTCCCCAAGAGGCTCCCAGAGTGGGGGGTTGTGTCTCTGGCGACTTGTAAAAGGTCGGTCAAGGCCCCTCTGTTCACCCAGGCTTTTAATTAGATTTGCAATCTTAATAGCGAACACTTTTTTAAACGTGTGTTGAATTTTTAGATTGTGTCAGTGTGTTAATTTTGTTGTGATGGTATTTTTTACTGTAAGATGCCCAGAGACGTGAGTTTGGGGCAGTGCAGAGATGTGTTGAATGAATCAGTGCAATGGAAGTGGGCAGCAGCAGCAGCAACCCCGGCGGGCGGCTGAAGCCCAGCTGGAGAGGGAGAGCTGGGCGGAGGGTGCTCAGGCTGTGGGGCACAGCCCAGTGCGTGGCCCGGACAGAGCAGGCCCTCTCTGTGGGGTGAAGGGGCTGCAGAGGCAGCAGCAGCGTCCATAGCTGCTTTCTTGCTGAGTCAGTCCTTGGCCCGCCTAGCCCAGACCGGCGAGCGGGCAGTGCCTCCCCAGGCCCTCCTTCCCCAGCTCTGGCTACCTGCTTGGGGCAGGCCCCCCACCTGCAGTCTGGGGGTGTCAATGCTGACCCATTTTACAGGGCTGCTGTTAAGGTTGCAGCAGGAGAGCTTTAGAAAGGCCCAGGGCTGGGGGCTCCCTTGCAGGCGCGCAGAAGGACCCCGCGTCAGCTCCTGGCGGCATCTCCCGGCAGGGCTGGGAAGGGCCCCCCTCTGCCAGGCAGGGCAGGCAGGGCTGAGCTGGCTGGACCAAGCGCCTCCCTTGGCAGGGGGCAGCTCCGTGTGGGCCTGTTCTTCTCGCCGGGCGGGAGCCGGCAGATTCTGGAGGCCTGGCAGGGGTGGCTGGAGGCCAGTGTTTGGGGCAAGGCGCCGGGATGGCTCGTGGGCAGGCCGGGACCCCCTGCCCGTGGGGCTGCTGGCGCAGATCCGGGCTGCCCGTACTTGGGGGCAGGGCGTGGGGACAGCCTGCTCCCTCATCTGTTCTGAAGCCAAGGAGGGGATGGAAGCGGCCAGGCGCCTTCAGGGGGAGCCTGGGGCCGGGGGGGCTGCGGCTGGGTCTCCGCCCACCTCCGGGAAGTGGTGCTGCGTCTTAATGATGAGGTAGACATCTGGCCTGCCCCAGGCCTGCACAGTCAGTGGCATACCAGGAGCCGAATGCAGCTGCTGCTGGCCCGGAGCTAACTAGCCATGGCTTGTGGCCTGCCCAGGTGCTCAGTTGAGCCCCCCCCCCCAGTCCCTTGGCAGGCCCAGGGAGGCGGCCAGAAGCAGCGAGGGGGGTTGCTTTGCTCCTGGAAGGGCTGCCCCCAGGTGTCGCTGGCAGGACTGCATGGACCTGGGGGTGGGTCATGCCCTTGGCAGGCTTGGGCTGCACCCTTCCACGGGCTTGGTGTTTTGCAGCTTCAGAAGAAAGGGGGAACTGCAGTCAGACGGAATCCTGGCCTCTCCCAGTCGCGGCTTGAGCATTGCCCGGAGCAGGGAAGGTTCCCAGGAGACCTTCCCTGGAGGACCTGCGTATGTGCCTGTGTCTCTCCCCCGCCTTCCTTTCTTGGCTGTTCCCAGGGACTCTTTCCCATCCACTGACTTCCTTGCGAAAAGGATGGGGAGCCATTCATCCCCGTGGGCAGCCGTGGGTTCGTGCACAGAGGAGATGGGGCGGGAGAGCCAGCCGGCTTGCCGGACAGTTGGAGGGAGGCTCTCTTCTGAAGGAAAAGTGTCCAACAGGCCTGTTAGTCCAGCTTTTTATGGTTCCACTAGGTGCTTTCCAGATTAGCCGCTCAACAGCAGCAAAATGCTTCCGTTCAGGCAAATCGCATTCAAAACGTAAACAGCAGGGGGAGCCGTCTCGCGGAAACTAACAACCTGAAAAAGCAGCAACTTTTTACACCAAGTATACGACGTCACAGCGCTATATTGCAGTGATTAAATTTGAAACAAGGAGGTTTCACGATGCAAGAAGTGTGGAAGCACACTTCTGAGATACCTCTTGACCCCACGGTAGGGTCTAATCTGAAAAGCACCCTAGTGACCATTTTAAAACGGAAAGCCAGCTTTGACTTGGGGCCAGTCTGTGTGCAGGTGGCTCGATCCTTCTGGCTGCTCCCCTGAAGTCACCAAACAAATAGCGTAAAGGATCTGAAATAAGGAATCCAAAACACAACCTGACGGATCCAATAATATAACAGAAAAAAGGACAAAGGATGACTATATAAATGTAAACCGTATTGAAAATTATGAAATCATCTAAACATTGTACTATTAATGAATCAAATTACTGACAAAACATGAAATGTACCAAACAACCATGAATAAAACAGGACAACTATATAGTCCATGAGGAATGTGAGAACGAACAAGATGTGAGAACAGTCCACAAGTCTCCATGAGAGTTCATGCATTCTCTCATAAATGTCAATAAGGTCTTCCTTAGAACTTCAGAACTTCAATGTTGTATAATAAATCTTCTTCACAGGGTGACCCCAGCTCTTCTCCTATGGTGCGACACAATCAGAGCCTTTTACAACCGGACTCTTCAAAGAGAAATCTTTGGTTCAAATGGGTTAGACAGCCCACCAGTTAGCCCACTTGTGCCTCAAACGTTCATGTGTCCGCCATCTTTAATCGGAGTAGATAAACATCATCACAAACTACACTGTTGAGGTGTCCCTACAACTGTACCCAATTTGGTTCATATTGGTCCAGGCATTACAAAGTTGATTTGGGGTGGGGTGGGGGAATGACACACCAACACACGCATGGACACACAGAAGGCCGGGTGATCTCATACGCTTGCTTTCCTCAAGGAAAGTAGGCTAAAAAAGAATCCTCACAAAGTTGCTTACTAGGATGGTGAGTTCAAAGCATCCTGGGGCTTGTAGCTCCAATGGCGGCACTTGGATTGTGTTGGGAAGAAGCAGGATTGCAGGTGTAACATTTAATGGGGACTCAAAAGGACCTTCAAGCACCATTCCATGCAATTAAAGCTTTGCAGAAGGTCCCGGTTCACTCCCTGGCAGCATCTCCAGGTGGGCTGGGAGAGGCCGCTGAGCCTGCAACTTGCCAGTCAGTTCAGACCAGACTGAGCTTGAGGGACCGAATGGTCTGACTTGGTGTAAGGCCTCTCCCTCTGCTCCTCGTCCATGAGGCTGACCCCAGGCATCTGATCACACAGGCCAGGGGTGGGCATACCTGGCCCTCCAGCTGTTGTGGAACTACAAGTCCCATTGACCCCCGCCACAGTGGTGGGGTATGTACTCTAGGGAATGTACTCGAACGCCCCCTGGCATGCGCTGGTTCCTCCCAAAGGGCCATCGGGATACACGGGGACCTCTTTGGGCTTGCTCTGGTCAGCTCTAGATCCCCTTCCTTGCCCTGCGCTGCTTCCCTCTCGCTCGTGGAGTGTTTCATGAGCCTCTCTGTGCCTCCGTTTTCCTTCAGCTTATCCCATAATAGTGATGGATGGTGGGCAAGCTGGGTCACCCCCTGCACATGGTTTGAGGAAAGGCGTGGTTGCTGTGCATTCCAGTGGTGCGTGAGAGGTTGCCAGTGGATTGGGCCCACAGGCGTGGCTGCTTGACACACCAGCTTTGCCTTTAACGGCTGCAGCTGGCCAGGCCCCTTTCTCAATGTTCAGCTGGGGCTCTTTAAGAAGCCCCAAATGGTGGAGGCAGCAGGGTTGGCGGCTGGGGCCAGAGGCTTTTTAAAGTAGTAAAAATGATAAATTGATGGACTTCTTATTTTAAATTATTTCATTTTTAAAAATTCATTTGTTTTTAATCGAGCTTGTTTTCATTGATTTTATTTTATGCTGTGTTTTATTGTTTTCAACTTTATATTGCCGTTACTGTTGTGAGTTGCCCCGAGCAGTCTTGTACTGGAGGGGCGAGACAGAAACATTTCAAATCATCATTCTGAGCCCGGAGTCCAGCCGGTGGTCAGCCTGGCCTCTGGGGCTGCAGTCCTGCCCGGGATGATATTATTATTATTATTATTATCATCTCTTGTTTACACAGTCAGACAGGTGTGATTGACTGGTTTGTTTTATCCAGACATCGAGTCCTTCCCAAGGACCTGGGATGCCAGAATTTGATTGTCAGTTGTTATAGATATCGTCGCAGAATATAGGCTGTTCCCAGTAAAGCTGCTTTTTGTAACTGGCTGATGGTGATTTCTGTGGCCCCTATGGTGTTGAGGTGCTCTTCAAGGTCTTTTGGGACTGCACCCAGGGCGCCAATGACCACTGGGATTATTTTGGTCTTCTTCTGCCACAGCCTTTCAATTTCAATTTGTAGATCTTTGTATTTGGTGATTTTTTCTATTTCTTTTTCTTCTATTCTGCTATCCCCTGGTATTGCTATGTCGATTATTTTCACTTGTTTTTCTTTCTTCTCCACTACAGTTCTGTCTGGTGTATTGTGTGGCAGATGTTTGTCTGTTTGTAGTCGGAAGTCCCATAATATTTTTACATCTTCATTTTCGACCACTTTTTCAATTTTATGGTCCCACCAATGTTTGGCTACAGGTAGCTTGTATTTTTGGCAGATGTTCCAGTGTATCATCCCTGCTACCTTGTCATGCCTTTGTTTGTAGTCAGTCTGTGCAATCTTCTTACAACAGCTGATTAGGTGGTCCACTGTTTCATCTGCTTCTTTACAAAGGCGGCACTTGCTGTTTGTTGTTGACTTTTCGACTGTTGCTTTTATTGCATTTGTTCTTAGTGTCTTATTAAACCCTCTGTTTCTTTCTTCAAATTGCCATTCTTAAGCCATTGCCAGGTCTTGGTGATGTCTGATTTTCCACTTATATTGTGCAAATATTGACCATGCAGGGGCTTATTTTTCCATTTTTCTGCTCGGTTCTTGACTTGTTCTTTCTTGTAGGCCTGCTTTGTTTCATTGGTGTTGAATAGTTTCTCGTTCTTGACCATTTGAAGTGCTTCTTCTTCATTGTCCTTGATATATTCTTCAAGGCCTCTTTTCTCCTCCTCTACTGTTTGATGGACTTGCAGCATTCCTCTTCCACCTGAGCTGTGAGGGAGGTATAGCACTAGCAATAGCAATAGCAATAGCAATAGCAATAGCACTTACATTTATATACCGCTCTATAGCCGGAGCTCTCTAAGCAGTTTACAACGATTTTAGCATATTGCCCCCAACATTCTGGGTACTCATTTTACCGACCTCGGAAGGATGGAAGGCTGAGTCAACCTTGAGCCCCTGGTCAGGATCGAACTTGCAACCTTCTGGTTACAGGGCGGCAGTTTTACCACTGCGCCACCAGGGGTTAGGGTTAGGGTGACCCTTTCAACTCCTGCCTGTGGCTTCCAGCGGCATCTGGTGGGCCACTGTGTGAAACAGGAGGCTGGGCTAGATGGGCCTCCTTGGGCCTGATCCAGCCGGGCTGCTCTTCTGTTATCCTGTTTATGATGTGATTACTGATTGGCATTGCATAACGAAGAGGGGAAGTGGATGCTCAGAGCAGAAGAGGCTGGGTGCGGGGACCAGGGTCTTTGTGGGAAGCCCTTCCTCTGAACTCCAGACCAAGCTGGGGATTGGACTCATCTGAGGGCCCCAATCCTACCCTTGTAATGGAAAGCTCGGCACTCGTTTCCGAAGGTGGTGGCACAACTTAAGAGTTAGTTTCCAGAGGAATGGAGGCAAGAAGGGAGGGGCGCCCACGAGGCCCAGCACAGTGGGGCAAGAGGGGGCCGCCCTGTGCAGTTACACCATGGCTGGGGAGCGGCACCCCCCAGCCCCAGCCCCACTCTTCCTAGGTCCTCCCCCTCAGCTCCCCTGCTGGAATCGTGGGCGAGGAGAAACCAGTCCCTGAAGCTGTTGCAGGAAGCGGTGCTGTGCAGAGCGTGTGCAGGCTCCCCACCAGGCAACCCCACCCCCCCCCCCCCCCGGCAAGAGGCCCCCTGGGACCCCTGCAGGGTGGCTGTCTGGACTCCCTCCGTTTGGACATTGAGGGGGGGCCTCCCTGGAGCCAAACGGCTCTTCCGCAAAGCTTGGGTTCAAAGGGAAACCCTTTTAAGAGCCGGGAGGATGAAAGGAGGCGTCAAAGTGCACCCTGGAGGGCCGTTCCTCTTAACAAGTCCCTCTCTTGCCCAGCTGAGCAAGCGGGCCTACTTGGAGGTGACTGGGCCCGCTCCACCCAGCTGGGTGCCTTGCCTCTGCTGCTGCCCCTCTGCTGTGGCCCGCCCCCACCCCAGACCCACAAGGGACCCCACCAAGATCGGCCCTCCCTCAGTGAAGCTGCCGTCGGAACTGTGACGGTCGGGATTTGAACACGGGTCTCCTTGAGCACACTCCTTTCCCCATGAGCGACCGTCCCGTCCCAGATGCTGCCAGGTCCTTGGAAGTCTCTCATTTGTCCACGTCCGAGCCGTGAGAAACCTTCCCACGCCCCCCCCCCCCGTGGTCTCCCATAAAAGTGCAAATGGTGCAGCAGCAGCAAACGGACCTGGCTTCAAAAGACTTCCAGCCCTTCGGAGCGTGCCCTCCCCCCCCCGCCGCCTCCCCCGCCCCCACCGTGTCCCAAGGCCATCAAGGGCCGTCTGGGCCCTGCCTGCGGGGTTTGCAAGGCGCCCGGGTGGTGCCTCCCTGGACGGGAAGGTGCCTCCCCCCAGGGAGGAGCTGCTTTTCACCCTCTCTCCCCGCTTGGGTCTCCTCCTCAGGTGGAGAGCAGCGAAACCCCCAAAGACACGGCCTCAGCACCGAAGTGCCCCCCACCTGCTCACAACACCAGCCCCATGGAGCAAGTGCCCAATGGCGACGCAGAGATGGACGGCCCCGAGAGCAGCAGCACCACCGACCTGACGGGCGAGTCCAGCAGCCTCCCGGACGGGGAGACGGGACGGGCCCTGGAGAATGGGCGCTGCACCCCCAAGGACAGCCCTGGCCCCCCTGCCAGCGAAGGTGAGCTGGGGAGGCGGGGGGGAGCTGGCGGCAGCCAGCAGAGGCAGAGCCCCTTGGAGCAGGGCAGGGTGCCGGGGGAGGAGGGTGGGCCCAGGGGGTGTCTGGGAGCAGCTGCCCCCCCCCGCCCCGCCGTGTGCCCGGCCGGCTCCTGTGGGGCGAGCAGGAAGCCCCCAGTGCCTGCCTGCGGCCGTTGTGTTCTCCCGTTCGGGGGGTGGGGGTGGGGGGTTGTCAGTGCGGCAAGGAAGGGACGGGACGGGCTGCTGCCGCTGCCGCCGCGGGCTTTGCTGGCCTGGGCGCCCGGCCTCTGCCTGCAGCTGCAGGACTGGCTGCTCCGGCGGGGCTCTCGGGTGGGCGCTTCTCCCCTGGCTGAAGGGGCTAGTCTCCCTCGCCTGGCCCGGCCCGTGCTTGGCTCCCTGCTGCCGGGGAGGAGGAGCCTCCCGCCCCCCCGCCCCCCCCCGCCGAGAAGGCTGCGCTGCCCGGCCCCAGGGGTGCAGCGGCATCGGAGGGCCTCCCTCACCCCACGGTTGGGCTTGGTGGTCTCCTAGGGAGGAGGAGGAGGAGGAGGAGGAGGAGGGGCAAGGGGAGCCTGCGCAGAGCTTGTCCTGGGGGCGCCCCACCAGCCTCCCGGGGGGCTGCCCTGAACGTGTGCCAGTCTGGCCCAGGGCTGGGGTCTGCTGCCCCACCTCCTCCTCCTCAGCCCCCTCCGCTGGGGGGCACGCTGGCTCTGCCTGCCCGGGCGGCTCCCTCCACCCCGGGCGGCCCTCCTGGGCCTGGCAAGAAGGCTCCTGGGCCAGCCTCCAGTTGGCTGCTTCCGCCCCGGCGGGCAGGCTGGGCTTGCCAGCCCAGGTGGTGGTGCTGCTGGTGCAGCTGACGGTGACGGCCACGAGGCTGCCTGCTGAGTGGGGCTGCCGTGGCTTGGGTTGCCCGCCAGCCCTGCCACTGTGTGCGCATGTGTGACTATGGGGCGGGGGGGGGATGTGCTGCAGAGGAAGAGGCAGCCCCAGAGCGCGGGGTGGGTGGGGGTGGGCTCGGACGTGGCCCCCTTTCCCAGCAGGTGGGGCCGTCTGCGTTGCTGCTTTGAACGGGAAGGTTGGGGGGGGGGGTTGCCTGGTTTCCAGCCAGCTGCTGTGTCCAATGCAAGGGGCCGGTCCGTGGGGAGCGTCTCCTGCTCAGGCGCGGGCTGGGCCTGAGGATCGGATGCCTCTGCGCGGGGAGGTCGGCCCAGCGGTTCTTTCCCTAGCTGGGACGTTCTCCTGCCCAACTTGCGCTGGAATGAGCAATGGGCAGCGGCTCAAAAGGAGGGCGGTTCCCGTCCATTTCCGTGGGGCTGGCTGGAGAGGCCCAGATTGTGCCTTGTGGGTCCGATGTGGGTCTGCCTTCCACTCGGCCCCTCTGACCAGCCCTTCCTTCCTGCTGGGGCTGCCGCTGGTGAGTGAGCAGCCTTGGCCCCGTCCCGGGGCTGCCTTGCCGGTGGGCAGCAGAGCGTCTCTCTGCCCCCCTGCCCTGACAGCCCCTCTTCCCCCCCAAGGATCTGCTCTCTCCCTCCTGCTTGGTGTCCCTCCCCCCCGCCCCACTTCCCTGCCCCAGAGTGCCAGAGGGAGGCTTTTGTGGAGCGGCTTTGAATGGCCCCTGCCTCTCTTCCCAGGGAGCTTAGATTTCCCGCTGGCAGGAAGCCGGCAAGGGGAGGGGGCTGCTCGGGGCTGCCGTGCCAGGCTGCCTGGCAGGGAAGGGGCCTCCCCCGGGCTGGGCGGCTCTGCCGGATGAGGGACCCTGGGCGGGAGAAAGCCGCAGCCCCTCTCTGGGGGGACAGAGCTCTTCCCGGCATCATCGGTGGGGTGGGGTGGGGTGGGGTGGGGTGGGCGGCCTTCCGATGGGGCCCATCCCGGCCGAGGAAGGCCAGCTCCTGCAGCTGGCCGGGGAGAAGACGGCCTGTGCCTGCCCGCCTGCCCCAAGAGGGACACGGACAGGGAGCAGGGGGGCTGGACTGCCGGAAGGCAGCAATGTCATAGTGGAGATTCAAAATAAGTCACGACACTCCAACTGCATGCAAAACAAGGGGGCTGCAATATTTCGTCCTTTAGTATGAAGACATTCTTTAACGGCCCCAAAGTGCCCCGAATTGATTGTTGGTGTGAGTCCTGCTCAAGCCTGCCGGCAGCAAGGACCAGCTCGGGGTTGCGGGGGGCCACCACCTGTGGGGCGGGGAGGAAGCGGCGGCAGAGGCCTGGCCCTTCCGAGGACACACACGGGACCCTGCAAAACTAGGGAAGTGGGTGGTTTCTTCCCCAACGGCTCTTTTTACCCATATGAAACTAGCTGGGTGACTCTGGGCCCGTCACTTCTCTCTCGGCCTCACCTACTTCACAGGGTTGTTGTGAAAGAGAAACTCAAGTATGGAGTACACCGCTCTGGGCTCCTTGGAGGAAGAGTGGGATAGAAATGTAATAAGAATAATAATAATTAATAAACAGCAACAACATTAACAATAAAATTCAGCCATCCCAGGTCCTTGGGAAGGACTCGATGTCTGGATAAAACAAACCAGTCAAGAACACCTGTCTGAGAGGAGAGCTGGTCTTGTGGTAGCAAGCATGACTTGTCCCCTTAGCTAAGCAGGGTCCACCCTGGCTGCAGTTGAATGGGAGACTTGATGTGTGAGCACTGCAAGATATTCCCCTCAGGGGATGGAGCCGCTCTGGGAAGAGCAGAAGGTTCCAAGCTCCCTCCCTGGCTTCTCCAAGATAGGGCTGGGAGAGATTCCTGCCTGCAACCTTGGAGAAGCCGCTGCCAGTCTGTGAAGACAATACTGAGCTAGATAGACCAATGGTCTGACTCAGTATATGGCAGTTTCCTATGTTCCTAAGGGACAAAATCAGAGGAGAGCTGGTCTGGTGGTGGCAAGCATGACTTGTCCCCATAGCTAAGCAGGGTCCACCCTGGCTGCAGTTGAATGGGAGACTTGATGTGTGAGCACTGCAAGATATTCCCCTCAGGGGATGGAGCCGCTCTGGGGAGAGCAGAAGGTTCCAAGTTCCCTCCCTGGTGGCATCTCCAAGGTAGGGCTGAGAGAGATTCCTGCCCGCCACCTTGGAGAAGCCGCTGCCAGTCTGTGAAGACAATACTGAGCGCGAGATAGACCAATGGTCTGACTCGGTATATGGCAGCTTCCTATGTTCCTATGACTCTGTAAATAGATAGATAGATAGATAGATAGATAGATAGATAGATAGATAGATAATATGCAGATGTCATCAGTTGATGAAGTGACTGAAGCTGCTTGATTAACTGACCCAGCATTATTTAGTATCGCTTCCTAATTTGCTTATTCCAAAAGCCTGAGCAGCCTCCCTGGCAAAGCGTTCCGTTCCCTGCCGTGTGGGGCCTGGTGCCAGCCTTCTGAAATGCTGCCAGGCTGGTGCCGTCTGGTCCGGCTGACGTGGGTGTCCCAGGGTGGGCTGCTCTGTGGTGGGTGTCTTGGGGCTGCAGGAGGTCCGGGGCCGGCTCCCTGCTCGGCATGCCGGCAGCTCCAGGCACGGCTGCGAAAGGCCCCTTCCTGGTCTGAGTCTCTTGGGAGCTGCTGCCAACCAGGGCAGACGGTCCTGAACTGGAGGGAGCAAGGGCCTGACTCGGAAGGAAAGGTCAAGGTCCAGTGTGCCGTCAAGGCCGGGTCGACTCCTGGCGCCCACAGAACAGCCCTGTGGTTGTCTTTGGTAGGATGCAGGAACGCTTGGCCATGGCCTCCCCACATGCAGTATGCGATGATGCCACCTTCCCGCATCTTCCTAGACCACTGCTGCCCGATAGAGGGGTTTCCCGTACTCTGGGGAACAGACCAGCAGGGATTCGAACCGGCAGCCTCTGGCTTGCTCGTCGGGTCCTTTCCCCGCGGCGCCATGAGGCGGCTTAGGCAGCTTTGTGTCGTTCTGTGGCTGGAGGGCGCTAGCTGTGTTGGGGCCTCTCCAGACGGCACGCTCTCACAGTGTCTCGGGGAGTCCCTTGTGTGTGCTTCCGTGTGGCCGGTGTTTTGGCATTGCAGCCCCTGCGTTGTCAGGAAGGTGCCGCTCACATGTCCGACGACGCCTTTCAGATTTTATTGCGCATCACGGCCCTATAACGTTGCATCTGTGATGCCAAAAAAAGCTGGATTTGCCCGTTGGAAGAGGCTTGCCCCCTTACAGTGGTGGATCCCTCGTGCGGTTTGGATTCGGTGCCACGAAACGTGGCAGTTCGCACTGCTTTGGGTGGCGTAAGGCTTGCAGTCTGGAAAGCGTCTAGGAGGGAGGTGCTTCGGGCCGGGGTTCTCTGACTCGGGTCCCCAGAGGATGTTGAGCTTCCGCTCCCCTCAGCCTCAGCCTCCTCAGAGGATGATGGGAATGGAAGTCCAGCCACATCTGGGGACCCCAGTTGAAGAACCCTCCTCCGCTTAGGGTGTGCCACATGCAGGGAGAGGAGGCCGCTTCCGGGGAGCAGACGGGCTCCTGGGGGGACCTTGGAGGTCTTCTGCTCCACCCGCCTGCTCAGAGGAGATCTGACCCACAGGGTGGACGGGGGCCTGGCACTCCTGGGTGCCTCCCTTCCCACTTCCCTGGGGCTGTGTGGAGGAGAGTCTCGCTGCAGATTGTGCTCCATCTTCCGGAGGCAGGGGTGGGGGTGCCCTTCCGTATTTCCTGCCGTGGGCACCAGCGCCCCATGGGGCCGTGGCCCTTCTGTCTGGAGCCGCTTCCGCTCCGCCCTTGCCTCTCCCACGCAGGAGCAGCCAGGCCTAGGGCAAGTTCCAAGCGCAGTGGGACTGTGTGAGGGCCCCCATGAAGGCCGGGTCCAACCTGTACCCGGAAACACCCCTAACCCTGCTCTCCTCACTCGCATGTTGGCCCCCAGACCTCTGGCCCTCTCTGGCTTCCCCGGCTGCGCCCCGCCTGGCACCCAGCGGGCTTGTGGCTGTTTTGAGCTGTGCTGTGGTTGCCGTTCCCTGGAGGAGGGGCACTGCAGAGGTAACACCGGAAGCCCGGGCCCCCCCTCCTTCCCCAGTCCTTGCCTCAGTTCCTGTTTGACGCTCTCTGCAGCGCCAGGCCCCTCCGCCCCCCTCCTCCAGCTCTCTGGCAGGGGAGGGGTCAGCGGCCCCCACCTCCCCACTGCTGGGCTGCTCTGGAAGCAGATGCAGGGCAGCTCAAGCGGAGAAGGCGGCCAGGGGGGTGTCTCTGTCTCCCGCTCTCCCCCCGGAGCACTCAGCCACCCACCCGAGGGGCCGCAGCTCAGGGGGGACCCTCTGCCTTGCATGCAGAAGGGCTCCGGTTCAGTCCCGGAGGGCGGCTGGGGAGCAGCCTGCCGCAGAGCCTGGAGGGGGCATGCAGAGGGGGCATGCGCAGGTTTTTCACACCCAGCTTTTAGTTCTCATCTCCCCCGGAATGGAGGCGGTGCGTCCACGTTCCGGCCAGATTTACCCCACAGTCCCTGCGAGCTCTCAGGAGACCCTTCACACACGATTTGGGGTTTTCGTCACATGTGAGAGTGTAGCCCGATTTATATCCGGGGTAGAAAAATCCACTTTTGGCATTGGTTTATGGGGGCATCTTGGAACGCTCAGTCAAGCCTCACAGAAGAGCCGGGGTCAAGCCTGCAGTCTGGGAAAGCCCCTGGGCTGGCGGCCCACCTCAGCAGAAGGCGCTTGTCTGTCTGGAGATTCGGGGCAGGTGCAAGGACGTCTTTGCACACTGCTCCGTTGGCCTGTGGGATTGATAGCCACCAGGGCGCTTTCCGGATTAGCCACCCAGCAGCGGCAAAATGCTTCCGTTTGGGCAGATCACATCGAAGCAGGGGGAGCAGTCTCGCAAAAACTGACAACGGGAACATACAGCAACCTTTTTACGCCAGACATACAACGTTATAGCAATAAATCACAGCGATTAACTCCGAAACAAGGCATCGGAAAGGTGAACGGCAGCCTGCTGTCAGCGTAGGGCCTGTGGTGTCACAGGAAGTGCGGAAGCACACTTTGGAGATATGTCGTGAGCCCGTTGCAGGGTCTAATCTGGAAAGCGCCCTGGTGTCTGGAGGGCCACGCGCACAGATAGCTCTGAAAGGGGATTTGACACTCTCATGGAGAGAAGCATCTATGCCAGCTAAATAGAACCTCCATTCACAGTAGTAGTTTACCACTGAATATCAGCTGCTAGGGGACAAACAGCAAGTGAAGACCATGGCCAGTCTGCCCTGACTGGGTGCTGGGCCAGATGGGTCTCATCTAGCCAGGCCTTTCTGGAGGGGCAAAACAAAAAAAAATGACCGGGGGGGGGGAGGAGAATGGCTCTCTGGAAGGAGGATCGATGGCCCTTCCAGTGCCCCTTGGCCATCCCAGAGCTTGGCGAAGGGCACACAGTAGAGCCCACCTCTCCTGGTCTCGGAGTGGTCAGTGCCTGGATGGAGAGACTCCTGGGGCCCCCTTTGGGGAAGGGGCTACAGCTCAGTGCTAGAGCATCTGCTTGCATGCAGAAGGACCCGGGTTCCATTCCTGGCAGCATCTCCAGGGCGTCTGCCAGATTACACCCTGCAACAGTTTCGCAGCGTGTCCATTAAATGCCCCTCCGCATTTCTCGATGTTGTGATATTGTGGTTGCTGCACTGTTGCCAGGGTGCCACCCATATTTCTGATGCCTTGATTCAGGTTTTATTGATGTGTTTTGGCCCTATAACGTTGTAAAACGGTTGCAAGAAAGTGCTGTGTTTTTCCGTTGTACGGAGGCTTGCCCCATGTTTGATGCACTGCAGCACAGTGTGGTCTGGACAGTTCACTTGGCTTTGCCGATTTTTACAGCCCCTTTCTGCCGATTTTTACAGCCCCTTTCTGAAATGCCTTGACCCCCTTAAGTGCCTCCCTGGAGGCGATATTGGGCTGGATGAGAGATAACAGGCTGAAGTTGAATCCAAAGAAGACGGAGATACTGTCTGTAGGGGGTCGGGATCTGAGAGATGGTTTAGATCTGTCTGTTCGGGATGGGGTTACACTCCCCCTAATCAGGTCCGTAGTCTGGGAGTGCTCCTAGATCCCAAACTCTCCCTGGTTTCTCAGGCTGAGGCCGTGGCCAGGAGTGCTTTTTATCAGCTATGGCTGATACGCCAGATATGTCCATTTCTGGAGACAAATGACCTTAAACTTTCAAGCTTGACTACTGTAACACATTCTACATGGGGCTGCCTTTGTACGTAGTTCAGAAACTACAATTGATACAGAATGTGGCAGCCAGATTGGTCTCTGGGTTGACCCGAAGGGACCGTATAACACCGATTCTAAAAGAACTGCACTGGCTGCCGATATGTTTCTGAATGAAATACAAAGTACTGGTTTTTACCTATAAAGCCCTTAACGGCGTAGGCCCAGGGCACTTAAGAGAGCACCTTCTCTGTCGTGAACGCTGTAGCCTATTAAGATCATCTGGAGAGGTCCAATTACAGTTGCCACCAACTCGTTTGGAGGCAGCCCGGGACCAGGCCTTCTCTGGGGCTGCCCCAGGGCTTTGGACTAAGCTCCCTGCTGAAATAAGAGCATCTCCTTCTCTGTTTGTTTTTAGGAGGACCTGAAGACGTACCTATTTTCCCAGGCTTTTACTTGATACCAAATTTTAAATTTTAATATGTTTTTATTTATTATGATTTTTATCTTTTTTATTCTGTACATCACCTACAGATTTCTATATTAGGTGGTGTATATAAATCTGATAATAAATGAATAATGTTGGCGCTCATGTAGAATTTTTTTAAATTAATTTTTCAGTGTGAGTTCATGTGCAGGGGTGCAGCTCTTTTCTCATCTGCTTTTGGCTTTTGATTTCAATTGCTCCATGTTTTTCATTAAGACTTTTGGGCAGGGGACACATTCACACTGTGGATTTGCTGGCTCATTCTGCAGATCGAGGATCTGCTGATATGTAAAACCACACAATATATTTTTCTTGTCACCTCTCAGTTTTTAATTTCTGCCTTCAGCGCTAGGTTTCGGTCACATTTGTCTCTGAAATCTGATCTGTAAAGCCATTTTTTTTCTTTTTACAAATATATCTAATGTATTTCTGCTCTGTTTCATTTCCACTTTCACCCTTGGCTTTTGATCCCATTATTCTCGCACCCAGCTGGTGTTTGGTGCTTCTTCTTGCGCAAAGATGAAAGTTGTTGCACCTTTGCACAAAAGCACTGAATTTTTATTTATTTTTTAAAAAGAGTTTGTTGTGTGAGCAGTTCCCCACCCCGTCCGCGACCCTTTTGGCTGGAAATGGAGGGGGGGGCAGTGAATGCGATCCAGGTGGAATATGGACACCTCCTGCCTGGAAAATCCGCTGCAGTGGCGGGCAGTACAGACCGCCCAAACCCTGTCACGTTGCATAGAAAGCTGCATCAAAGCCACTGTGCTCGCAGTTTGAAACTGCTGCCTAATTCTACTGCACTTAGCACCATTTGAACCGTTGCAAATCTCGTAGTCCGGAAATGCCCAGGTAGGGCTGGGAGAGCCACTGCCTGTCAGCGCAGACCGCCCTGGGCTAGCTGTGCCCTGGCTGCAGCGGAAGCCGCTCCCCCGGCTGCTGGATGTGGGGAGCTGGCTCGCTGTGCAGGCTGCATGTGTGGCCAGACCCACGCCTGTCCTCGTCCAGCACGTGAGGGCACCACAGTGGGGGCCACGGGCCGTCTGGGACGGGGTGCATTTGCGGGAGGGGGTCTGGTCCCTGCCGTCACCGGCGTGCCCCCCCCGAGCACTCCAGCGGGTCCTCCTGGGCTCCCTGCGCTGACGCTGCTCTCTCTGTCTGCAGGCAAAGACGAGAAGGAGGAAAGCCACTACAGTTCGCTGAAGATGGAGGCAAGTACGACGGGGCGCACCCAGGCCACCCTTTGGGGTGGCTCGCAAGGCTAGTCTGCCTGCCCCCACGCAGAGAGGGAGGGACACAGAGCCCGCACTCTCCCATGGAGCGACTCACCAGGCAGCGAGCGGCCAGCACAGCCCTCGGGGGGGCGGGGGGAGAGAGAGAGGGGGGCAGCCTGGCCTGTCTCCTCCCCTGCCCACCCCCCGGGGGGGGCTCACTGGGATGAGCTACGGCCTGTCCTCCCCGTCCAGTCTTGCAGCCCCTCGGCCAGCCGTACTGGCTCGGTCGTCTGCCTTGCACCCTCCACATGCTTCACGCAGGCCGCCTGCTCTTTAATCAAAGGAAAAACAAAACTTCAAAGTACTGTAGGCACATTTATTGCGCTAAGTGTGCTTTCGTCTCCTTATCTTCCCCACCACCACCATTACCAAAGAGCAAAACTAGCTTCCCAAAAGTTGGACAGTTGTCCCAGGGAGCTGGGGGGGGGGGCAGGCTTGCAAAGTCACGGGTTCCAGACAGTCAGTGCTGTGCTTCTGCGGGTGGCCGCTCAG
Source organism: Hemicordylus capensis (assembly GCF_027244095.1). NCBI lineage: Eukaryota > Metazoa > Chordata > Lepidosauria > Squamata > Cordylidae > Hemicordylus > Hemicordylus capensis. Next base: position 457,917,648 of record NC_069657.1, read on the forward strand.
CCTTGGGCTGCTCCAGGGCTGGGCTGGGCGGACTCCGGGAGCCCTGCAGGGCCAGGCCCCCGGCCGTGCTGCTGCCAGAGCCCCCACTCAGCCCACTGGCCTCCATCCCTGCCCTGCCGAGCCAAAGCGTCGCTTCAGCCCCTGGGCCTCCCGGTGGGCCTCCCTCCCCACTTCCGGGGAAGCTCCTCTGGCTGCAGAAGCCATTGGGAGACCCTGGAGGAGGGCCGGGCAAGGCTTGAGGCTGAGCGTGGCTTCTGGGGGCTGGGTGGCATTCAGGGCACGCCACGGTCCGCCCGCCCGCCCCCTGGTAGGAATGGCCCGCCGGGGCACACGGGGGTTGCTGCTCAGACGCTGCCCTTTGGACGGCAGAGGCCAGCCTGCGCGCCCCTCCTGGTGATGTGGCTGCCCTGAGCCCCTCCCGCCCCCCCTCACCTCTCCCCGCTCTCTCTTTCCGCCTGCAGGGATCCCGAGGCCGCCTGCGCGGGGGGCTGGGCTGCGAGTCGAGCCTGCGCCCCCGACCCATGCCGCGCCTGACCTTCCAGGCTGGGGACCCCTACTACATCAGCAAGCGGAAGCGGGACGAGTGGCTGGCCCGCTGGAAGAGGGAGGTGAGTTGGAGCAGCGCCGGCTGCGTCTCCCCCTGGCATCCTCCTCCGGGGCGGGGGCGGGGGGGGCAGGCCCTGGTGAATGCCCCCACCCCACCCCCTGGGCCTCTGTTCAGGCTGCGGGGCTGCAGGGGGCTGCTGAGCTCTCCCCGGGGCTCGACTGCCTCTCCCGCCCAGGATGGTCGGGGTGGAGGCTGCTGCTTCTCCCCAAGCTCCACCGCTCCTCCCTGGCCTGACCCTGATCCCCGAGTTGCTTTGCAAATCGCTGGGCTTGCTTTGGGGCCGTGGGGGGGGGCTTTCCACGGAAGGCCAAGGCCTGGTGCTCCCCTGGGAAGGCTAGTTCTGTGAGGGCGGGGGCTGGAGAGACGAGGCTTGCCCAACCTCCCATTCCAGGAGCACTGGCGGGGGGGGCGGGGGGGAGCCATGGCTGTCCAAGGGGGCTGGCCCTGGGCCAGGGCAGGAAGCGGCTGGCACTTGCAGAGTGCTGCAGAGCTCCACCGCTCGACCTGCAGAATGGCCAGCCGGCAGGCAGTGTGGCTCCCGGGCAGGACTGAAGAGAGAGAGGAGCCACTTCAGCTTTGCCAGGAAGCAGAGGCTGCTGCGCCTCCTTGGGGACCCCCCCCCGCCGCTCCTTGGGTTCCTCCTCCCTGCCCGCCCCCCCCCCCCCCGGCTGCTTAGGACGGGTTGCTGCTGCCAGACACGCTTGAAGGGCAGCCCCCATAGAGCACACTGGAGTAGTCCATGCTGGAGGTGGCCAGAGCATGCATCGCCGTGGCCAAGTCGGACCTCAGCAGGAGTGGGGCACAAGCCAAAGCCAGTCCAAGGCTTGCCCCTCTGGCTACCTGGGCCTCTTGAAGGAGCCCCAGGCTGAGGCCCGGATTGCCATCCAGAAGAGGCAGCGATGCTGTTCCTGGACTGGAACATCGGGACATCCCTGCCGGATCAGGCCCCCCAAGGAGGAGGCCCATCTAGTCTCGCCTCTTGTTTCCCACAGTGGCCCACCAGATGCCGCTGGAAGCCCACAGGCAGGAGTGGAGGGCAGGCCCTCTCCCTCCGGCTGTGATGACTCCCCTGCCGGCCACGGGCAGGCTGCTTCTCCTGCCCCCCCACGCCTTCCGGGCTGCCGCCCAACACGTGGACCAGGCAAGGGGGACTCTGCGGCCCGTCGCCCCACGATTCCTTCGAGCCCGCCTGGCCCAGGTGGAGCAGCACACGGTGGAGTCTGGAAGGAGGGCGCTGGGTGGGGGGGCAGCCCACGCAAAGCTGGCTTCTTCCGGCCACCCTCTATTTGGCGGGGGGTGTGTGTGTGTGTGTGACTCCAGACGTGGCAGCTCGTTAGGTCGGGGGGGTGGGGTGGGGGTACCAAAATTGGCGGCTTGGGTTGCTGCTCTCTCCCCCAGCCCGCCTGAGAGTGGTGCTGCTGAGCATCCCATGAGTGGGGCGAGGAGGAGAGCTGGGCATGAACCGTCCCCTTTGCTAAGCAGGGTCCGCCCTGGTCATGCGTGATGAGCACTGCCAGAGATTTCTCTCCGGAGATGGGGCCGCTCCAAGTTCCCTCCCTGGGAGCATCTCCTCCCACCTGCAACCTTGCAGAAGCCGCTGCCAGTCTGTGCCGACAGTGCTGAGCTAGGCGGACCAAGGGTCTGACTCGGGAGAAGGCAGCCTTCTGTGTTCCTCTGTCCCATGCATCCGAGGCCAACCCCTGCTCACTGAGCAAAGAGGCATCTTTCAAGGGGATGACGATTCTCTTATTTTTAGCAGGGGGGGAGCAACTGGCCCCATCCAGCCCCAGCACAGCATCCCTCCAGGGGCTGTTGTTGGTGTCTGCCAAGTTTTTCTTTTTAGATGGCGCACCTTTTGGGTCAGGGAATCCTCTTCTTGCTTATTGATTTATTTTTCTGTCTAAACCATTTTGCAAACCTTTTTTGAAAAGTGGTAGATAAATCTTAGTCGTACTAGTCCTAGTAGGTGGAGCTATACGGTTAAGCGCACAGCTCTACCTGAGGAATGGCCAGCCTGCAGGCAGCGCAGCTCTTGGGCAGGGTGGGGAGAGAGAGAGGAGCCACTCGAGTAGTTGCTGACGGGAAGCAGAGGCAGCTGCGCCTCCTTGGGTGCCCTGCTGGCTCCTTTGGATGAGCCGCGGCTGGCAGGCCTGTCCAAGGTCCCCGGCTCCAGTTCCGTCTGAGCACCTCCAAGCTCTCTGGCTCCAGGCCTGATTTTTCTGTGGGTCCAAGAATGAACGAACCCCTAGGTGCCAGGCTGCAGAAGCCCGGAGAAAGGCCAACTCTCTGCTGAGGAGACGCAGACCCAGCTTAAGAACATCAGAACAGCCCTGCCGGATCAGGCCCCCCCAGGAGGCCCATCTAGTCCAGCGTCCCGTTTCACACACAGTGGCCCACCAGATGCTGCTGGGAAGCCTACAGGCAGGAGTTGAGGGCATGCCCTCTCTCCTGCTGTTACTCCCCTGCAACTAGTATTTGAGGCATCCTGCCTCTGAGGCTGGAGGTGGCCTGTAGCCCTCCGACTAGTAGCCGTTGATAGACCTCTCCTCCATGAAGTTGTCCAAGCCCCTCCTAAAGCCATCCAGGTTGTTGGCTGTCACCACATCTCATGGCAGAGAATTCCACAAGTGGATTATGCGTTGTGGGAAAAAGTACTTCCGTTTGCTGGTCCTAGATTTACTAGCAAGGTCCTCCAGTCAGCAGCAGCTGCATCTTGAAAAATGGGAGGCTGGGCCAGGCGTGGTCAGCAGGCAGCCTGTGCCCGCCCCCCCCCCCCACCCACACAACTTGTACTTGGAGACGCCAAGTCTGCTCACATGCCCCACTTGGTCATGGAGGAGGGGTCTATCCAGGGCTACTAGTCTGGTGGCTGTGGGCCACCTCCAGCCTCCGAGGTAGGATGCCTCTCAGTACCAGTGCCCTCCCCTCTTGCCTGTGGGCTTCTCAGGGAACTGGTGGGCCACTGTGGGAAACAGGGTGCTGGACTAAACAGGTCTTGGGCCTGATTCTGCAGACCTGTTCAGTCCCCCTCTCCTGCCCCTGCTCCCCTGAAACTGGGATTCGGAGACATTCTGCGTCTTAACACGGCGGTAGCCGATAGCCATCAGGACTAGTAGCCACTGGTAGACACATTCATGGAGGGCAGATCGAAGTCCTTTGTGAAGCCATCCAAGCTGGTGGCTGTTACCATGTCTTGCTGCAGAGAATTCCACAGATCAACTATGCGTTGTGGGAAGAAGAACTTCCTCTTGTCGGTCCTAAATTTCCCAGCCTCCCGGTTCACGGGGTGACCCCTGGTTCTAGTGCTGTGAGAGAGGGAGGAAAATTCCTCTCTGCCCACCCTCCCCACTCCATGCATAATTTTATACACCTCGATCCTGTCTCCCCTTAGTCGCCTCTTTTCCAAAGTAAAGAGCCCCAGATGCTGCAGCCTGGCCTCATAAGGAAGGTGCTCCAGGCCTCTGATCATCTTGGTTGCCCTCTTCTGCAACTTTTCCACTTCTACAATGTCCCTTTTTAGATGTAGTGACCAGAATTGTATGCAGTACTCCAGGTGTAGCTGCACCCTAGTTTTGTATAAGGGCATTATAATATGAGCCGTTTTATTTTCAATCCCCTTCCTAATGATCCCTAGCATGGAATTGGCCGTTTTCACAGCTGCTGCACATTGAGCCGACACTTTCAATGCGCTGTCCACCACCACCCCAAGATCCCTCTAGCGGTCTGTCACTGACAGCTTGGATCCCATCAGTGTAGACTTGAAGTTGGGGGTTTTTTTCGTCCCAATGTGCATCACTTGACACTTGCTAACATTGAACCGCATTTGCCATTTTGTCTCCCACTCCCCCAGTTTGGAGAGCTCCTTTTGGAGCTCCTCACAATCTCTCATGGGTTTCATCCTAAATAGTTTAGTTTTTATGTTCTTATGTTGGTTGTTGGTGCTTCTGCACCGACGCCCAGGCCCGGCCCAGCACTTGCCGTCTGCTGGTGGCAAATCTGCAGACTCCCCTGGTGGAGACTTGTGGGTTGCTTGGAGTTTTGGGAGGGGGCTGGGGCTCTTTCCCACCAGCAAGGCCCAGTCGCCCCTCCCTCCAGGGCCCAGGTTGCTTCTTCCTGGCCACCGGGAGCCCGACGGGGACAGGCCCACGGGGTGGGGCCCTGGCGCAGGGGGTCTGAGCACTGCCAGCCTCTCCTTTTTCAAAGTGTGGGGAAGAGGTTCATTTCCCAAGGTCTGCTTTGCATTGTTGTACGTGTGGAAAACTGGAACTGAAGGGAAAGGTCACGCTTCTTGTCCAAGAGAGAGCTGGAGGCTGTGAGCAGGGTCTGTTCAAGAGCTGGGGGTGTGGCAGGCCAGGGGAGGTCAGGAGGGGTCTCTAGGCAGGAGCTGGAAAGGCACTGAGCACAGGGCAGCCCCCTGCCCTCCAGGGCTTCCCTCCCGCTGTTGTGTCTCTGCTGCTCCTTCCCGCGCGACACACGGGGAGTCCCCTCCCTCCCTCCCTCCCCCCCCCGTTGTGTCAGAAGGGGACCAAGAAATCCAGCCAGGGGGATTCGGGCCTTCCGTCTGCTCTCGGCCTTTGGCGGTGCTGGTTTTCAGGTTGCGGGGAAGGAAGGAGTGGCCCTGAAGCCTCACCGCCCGCCTCTTGAGCGCCGCAAGAGGTCTCTGGGCCGGCTGGCTGGCTTGTCTGTTCCTGGCAGCTCAGCACGAAGAGGCTCCCCCAGAATCAGGCCGGAGGGGGGGGGGGGAGGTCTGCCCCAGAGCCCGGGGTCAGCCTGCCTTGCTGCTGTGCGTGTGCTTGTCCCGCTCTGGGACCCCGTGGTCCCTCTGGTGACGCCTGCTCTTCGTGGACGGAGATACTCCCCCCCCCCCCCGCCGCCTTCCCAAGTAACTTGCCTGGGGCTGCCTTGGAAGCCCGTGACTGAGTGGAAGGGGGGGGATCCGTTTTCACCTCCCAGCCTCTGGCGCCTTCCTTGTGCTCCTCGGAGTCCCAGTAGCAGCGCGTCTTAACGAGCCCGAGAGCCGTGACTGCAGGCTGGCGGTTCGTCGGGGAGAGCTGTGTGGCTGCGGTGCAGCTCTCCCGGGCGTATGGCCAGCCTGCAGGCAGCGGCAGGGGGTGCCCCAGACACCCAGGGGCTGGGGGAGAGGGGAGCAGCTCTCGGAGCTGCCTCCTTGGGTGCCGCCTCCCCGGCTCGTGCGGAGGAGCAGCTGCGGCTGCTGAGTCGCCTTCTCCCCGACCCCCATTCCCGCTGCCCAGATCTCAGGGGGCTGAGTCAAGGCTGCGAGGGGCGGATGTGGCCGCGCCTGCCCTGTGGGTGGCCCCAGAGGCCCCGCTCCAAGGCACTCGCCCTGTCCAAAGTCAACGCCTTGCCTACGTGGGCTCTGTGGTCCCTAGTGAAGGGGGGTGGGGGCTGTCACTGTGGAGGAAGAGCCGGGGGGGCCACGGGGGTGCTCTGGGCGGCCAGGGAGGAAGGGCAGCGTCCACTGAGCGGGCGGGAGGCCTGGGGGCTGAGGGGGCAGGCTGGGAAGGGGAGCCTGGGCGGGACCTGGGGGCAGGCAGGCAGGCAGGGGGGCCCACGGTGGCCCCTGTGGTGCGGCCCTCTCGGCCTGGCCGGCAAGGCGAGTGCTGGATGGAGGGCCGGGGTGGAGGCCAGAGGAGAAGGGGGCCGGGAGAGGGAGGCCTCTCCAGCGGTGGGGCACCACTCTGCAGAAACGCACAAGCGGGGCCCGCAAGCCCCTGCAGACAGCTCGGGCAGCCTCGGGGCTGCAGGCCTGGGGGCAGAGGGCGGACTCCGGTGGTCCCAGGACGCTGCAGCCTGGCAGTTCTGCACGGCACCCCCCCCAACAGAGACGGGGATGTCCGGGCCGGCTGCTGCCTCCCCCAGATGCCTGGCGGGGCGGGAGGTCTCTCCCAGCTGCTGCTCTCAGGGCTTGCCAGTGGCACAGCCCTGCTCGGGGGGCAGAACCGGCTGGCAGGCCCAGAGCAGCGCTGGGCATGGCTGGGCTCCCCTGCCCAGGTGGCCGCTTGCCTGGGTTGCGAAGGCTCTTCCCGGAGCCCGGCAAGAGGCAGGGAGCCAGGAGGCCTTCTGTGGCGTCCTGCTTGGCCCTGGAGCGGGGCAGGGCACCCCCTTCCCTCCGGCACAGGGACCCTCTATCCGGGGTCCCTCCCCTTGTCCCTAGCAGGCCATTGGGGTGTCCCAGCACCCCCAGGGAGGGGGCCCAGGGCGGAGAGCAGGCTGCTAGTCTGGAGGGAAGACGGCTCCAGACCTCAGAGGCTCCCGGGAGCCAGAGCTCTGGGGTGCCGCATCTGCTTGCAATCTGCAGGTCCTGGGCCGTTTCCCTTGGAACAGAGATTCCCAGAGGCTGTTGAGTGCCGTTCCCAGAATTCTCAGCCAAAGGCCGTTGCAGCTGCGGCTTCTGGGAGTTGGGGTCAAGAACACCTGGAGATCTCCCTTACAGGGAACAGTGCCCGGCAGCATCTCCAGGCAGGCCTGGGAGAGCCCCTTCTCTGCCAGTGACCCTGGAGACGGAGGCAGCTCCCCATGTTCCAGTGGCGGGAGGTAACCCAAGTGTCCGGTCGGGGGGCCAGTGTCCCCTGGCCTTCAGAAGCGCCCGCCAGGAATGGATTGCACCATCTCCTCCGCCTGTCTGTGTGGCTTTTTGCGAAGCTGTGTTTGCAGGAAAGGGCTCTTCTGGACTCGCTCCCCTCCAGGGGTCAGTCCTGCTTGCGCCTCATCTGTGCCTGGGCCCCCGCATAACTCAGAAGGGCTGCCCATCTGGGGCTCCTCGCTCGGCTCCTTCTTTCCAGATGGATCCCTGGGGTTTTGCTCCCTTTCCTCCTCCCGCCCCGCCTGCATTGCCCTCTCTGGGGTTCAGCGCTAGCCCCCCTGGCCTCCTCCCTGGCCCAGGAGTGGCCCCCAGCAGTGCTCACATCAGAGCACCATCCCGGGGGCACGAGCCTCGGACTCACCAGGCCAAGCCGTCTGGGAGGCCCTTCTCTACCAGCCAGTCCCATGGGCCTCCTGCCTTTCCTCCACAGTGCTCAGGGCATCTTCAGTGTGGCTGTCCTCACAACAACCCTGCGAGGTAGGTTGGGTTGTCTCCCACGGCCTCTTGATGCCCACCCAGTGAGTTCTGGACCCCAGGCCTGCAGACCAGCTGTAGTATGGTTCTGTCCACCCGCCCACCTTTTTCATGGCTTGACATCTTTTGGAAAACAGGTTGGGTGGGCTTCTGCCTATTCACTGCTATCTTTTTTGTTTGGTTGCCTCTGTTGTTCTGACTTTGCATGCCCCGGGCAGGGGGGCGGTGGGGAGGGGAGGGTTGCACCACCCACCCAAGTCAGCCATGGCAAAGAAGGGCACACCTCTTGTTTGCAAGCTGAAATAGACCCTCACCCGCCGCCACATGGCCAGAAGCAGGGAGGCTCCAGTTTCAACAGGCAGAGTGCCCCAGGGCAAAGAAGTGGTATAGGCCTGGAGGGTCAGCGGGCAGTGGCTTCCTTCCCGGCCCCCCTCTCCAGGGCCGTCTTCCTTGCGGTAAAGGCACAATGTCAGGTATTTGCTTTGTACCCAAGTTCTCTCCCATCCTGGCATCTGGTGGCCCTCCCCATCTCCCCTTCTTCTTCTTCTTGTTTCCCTTATTGTGGTCTCTGCAGCTTCTTGATGTTTCTTCAGGACAAATAGAACGGGCTTTTACGGAGAAGTCTTTGCTAGGCCTGTGCAAATTCAGATTCGAAATTTTGGATTTTGTCTGAAATTGCCCACCATCGGTAAAAATTGGTAAAACCCGAATCAGTTGGTGTTTTTTTAATTGAATCGGTAAAGTTGGAATTAATTCTGAAATATTGAAATGTATTTCAGAAATACTTCAGAATTTCAGAATTAGCAAAATGGAATAGGATTTCCCCCCCACAGAGGTGAATGGGGAAATCGCGGGGGTCGGGGGGGACTAAAAATCACCGGTTGGACCTAGAGCCTTGAAACTTGCCACACATGTAGGGAAGGAAGTCAGCCTCCACCCCCAGCCCCCAATAGTTTATTTTAAGATAATCCCGGATTTTCAATCTCTGATTTTTTATTTTTTTTTTGCATTTTTGAAAAAAATCTTTTAAAATGGCTAAAAATGGTAAAATCTGGCTTGTTTCAAGCCAGAACTTTACAAAAAAACATTTGAAACTGAAGGTCCCCCTTGGACCACCATTCCACCAACCTGTGGAGGAATCTACCCTGTGCCTTCATCTCTCCCTCCCCCCTTATATTCCTGGAATGGGTAGACAGACAGTTATGAAATCTAGCATACATGAAGTCCACATTGGCAGGACTCTGTGTAAAAAAATTTCAAATCTATGGGTCAACCCCCTGATTTTTTGATGAATTTTTCAAATTTGTCTTAAAATGTCTAAAAATTGAAATTGGGCTTGTTTCAAGCTAGAACGGTACAAAAACTTCTGAAACTGAAAACTCTCCTTGGACCATCAATCCACCAGCATGTGGAGGAACCTGCCCTTTGCCTTCACGAAATGGGTTAGCTCCTTTTGCCCCCCCCCTATATTTTTGGATTGGAAGTGCATACAGATATGAAATCCGGCATTTTGGTGATTTCCCCCCACCGATTTCCCCATTGGACACTATGGGGGGGGGATCTGAATTTATGTCGGAATTCAGATTTGAATTCCGGATCCGCTCCAATATTGCCAGAGCCCATAGAATCCAAACCTGATATGGTCAGATTCGGATGGGGTTGAATCTGAATTTTCTTAGCGTGCACAGGCCTCGTCTTTGCCTTGGGTCTTTGAGTCTCCCAGTGTGCAGTGCTGTGCCCTGAGACCATTCCCTGGCTGGAGGACGTGCTGGGATGAAGGGACATCCTGAGAGTGCTTGGTGAGCTGGGTTGAGGTTCTCGGCTTGTGGGCCGTGAAAGGTTGTCGGGTCCATGAGTGCCGAACAAGGCTGTGGGCAGACGCCAAGAGCCTTCTGGCCTGGAGTTGGTGGCGGCGGCAGCAGCAGCTCTGCCTTTGGAGCGCATCTTGGCCAAGGGCACGGCAGGGCAGAAGGCCTGTGGCGACCTCGGATGGGAGGCTGAGGGTCAGGTGGTGTGTCCTGGCCGGCTGTGCTGGGCCGCTGGGCCCCGCCGGAGAGGGAGTGGCTCCGGGTTCTCTCCTCAGCTGGAGGAGGGGCTCCTGCCCCGTGCGCCCCGCTGTGGCTGGACTGCCTCTGAGGTGCCCCTTGCTGTGGCTCTGTGTGTGCTAATGCCCTCCTCTCCTTTACCTTTCTCCTACAGACCGATAACCCACCGGCAGCTCAGCTTGACAAGGTTCGTGGCGCACCTTTGGGGTTTCGGGGGGGAGGCTTGTCTCTCATGTGGCCTTCATCATATGGGGCTTGTGTGCTGGACGTGTGGATGCGCGCGCACACCGACATGCATTCACCTCCGCCCATGCGTCTGCCCGCTGCCATAGAGTGGTACTTGCTCATGCACACCTGCACACAACTCTACACTTTGTGCTTGGCTTCTGTATGACGTGGTTCTGAAAGCAGCCCCCGGGGGCCGGTGGAGGTGGTGACGGGGCGTGCTGCTGGGTGTGCATGAGCCCCCTCCCGCTGCGCGCTCTCGTGCACCTGAGCCCCACCTTCCCTTATCCCCAGCTGGGTTGCAGATTCCCAGTGGACGTGCCAGAGGAATCCCGGGCCATCCGTGGCGACAGCAGCTGGACGGTTGCGCAGGGTCCTGCTGCAGAGCCCACCCTGCCTGGCGGGGAGGGAGTTGCGCAGGAAAAGCTCCGCCTTGGAGAGTTAGCCAGACACCGCTCTGATTGCAGCAGCCCAGGGCCCACCTTTGTGGGGAGGGGACGCAGAGTCTGGGTGGGCCTGGTGCTGAACTGGAGTGAATCCAAGTTCTGTGCCAAGATCAACCACATCCTGCAACCTGTGCACACTATTCAAGCGATAGAGAATAGTTGCACGAGATCTCATCTGGTCGCCTTTATTCTGCACGTGGGGCGGGGCAAAGAGCTCTGCCGGATTCCGAAGCCCCGCCCCCAGCCCCACCCGCCCCTGCAGATCTCCCCCCCCCCCCCCCGCAAGACCTCCAGCCTCTCAGCCTGCAGGATGCAAAGCCGCACTCGGAGACCTGCAGGCCGAGAACTGGCGCCTTCCTCGGAGCGCAAGCTGGGTCCTGTGGCCAGGGCTGGCTTCTGCTGCTTTCCGGTGCCCTTGCAGAAGCACGGCTTCCGCACAGCCCGGAGAGCACCCCTGGCTCCCCCTCCAGCGGCTGGAGCGGCTGGCTTGCTCGGGCCAGTCAGCTGGCGTTTTAGTGGCCGGCTAAAATTAGCAAGGTCTGCCCCTCTCCCCGGTCTCTGGGCCTGGCAACAAGCACAGGTGGAGGAGGAGGAGGGGAGGGGGCTCAGGGTGCCGGAGAGGGCCCCGCGAACCAGCTGGCCTGCAAGGGGGCCTGCGAGGTGACAGTCAAGCTCGGGGGGGTGTCCCCCACAGCTCAGTCCCGGCAGCCCCACCCATCAAGGACCTGCAGAGCCGGAAGCCGGGCTGGACTCTGGGGGGCTGCAGCTAAGCGGAGCGGCTGGCCAGTGGGGGTGGGAGTGGGCTGGACTCTGTGCTGGGGGCTCCTGTGTTCACCCACAGCGGCCACTAGTTTCCTTAGCTTTGGCCAGTTAATTCATGGAGGAGGGGTCTCTATCGTTGGCTGTTAGCCAACGGGGGGGTGGAAGCCCAGAAGCCCAGCGGCTGTTGGCCTCCAGGCCCTGCTTGCGCTCGCCCCCCCAGTGGGAAGCCGGGTCTTCTGAAGGGGCCTTCGCAACCTGGATCTTCTCGAGGAGGGGTGGGCAGGAGCCAAGGGACCGACTTGCCCAAAGAGCCAGGGGAGGGCAGAGTCCTCCGTGGCAGGAGAGCAGCAGGGGGTGCAGGAATGTGCCTCCTCCCAAGCTTCTGAACTCCAGGAGAATTTGGCTGCTGGGGAGGAAGAGGGGAGGAAGGACATGGAGGGCCGTGAAGGAGGGAGGAAGGGGCAGCCCCCTGTCCCCCCCAGAGAGCGCAGCAGCCCTGGCCCCCCTCAGCCCGGGAGGGAGAAGCAAGGAGAGGGCCCCCCCCCCCCCCGCCGGGTGCTGTGCTGTCCTTGTGGCGAAGGGTCTGTGTTACAAGCGAGGGGCACGGAGCTGATCTTTTGAAACCGGTCAGTGGCTGCCAGTCCTCACACCTCCTCTCCGAGTGTGCACGGTTTTGCTGGGCAGCTGCAGTAAGAAGCAGGGCTTGGCCTACATGCGAGGTGTGGGCTCGTGTCCATCTGTCCCATCCCCGGCCCCCCACCCCCCCCCCCCGAGTTGTCTGCAGCTCCTCTTGCCTGCCGCGGCTGTGGCTCTCCTGGTCCGGCCGGCCTGCCGAGGGCCCCCTCCCAGGGTGGGGTCTGCCCTGCCTGGGCTGCTGGCTCCCCCGGCTCTCCTGGGACAGAGGGAGAGTGCGTGTGGAGGGCCCTCGGCAGCCCCTCCTTCCTGTGCCAACCACAAGCAGCCCACATGGGTGCCCCACAGCCCCGTGGCCCTGGCGGGCAGCTCTGGCAGAGCCGGTGCTCGGATCCGGGCGGGGGGGGGGGCAGACTCGTGCGCTGTGAGGCGTTGGTGCTCGGGGGGCTGGTCAGTGAAGCTGAGCCGCCCCCAGGGTCTGCAACACACCCTCGAGGAGGGCGTCCCTCGCAGGGTCGGTGCTTGGGTGCCATGTTGCTCCAAGCATGTGCCTCTCTGCCAGCCCGTCCATAGGAAGCTGCCATCTACAGAGTCCGACCCTGGGTCCATCTCGCTCAGTGTTGTCTACCCAGACTGGCAGCGGCTTCTCCAAGAGGTTGCAGGCAGGCGTCTCTCTCAGCCCTGTCTTGTTGGAGACGCTGCTGCTGCTGCCAGGGAAGCGACTGGGAACCTCTGATGCTCTTCCCAGAGTGGCGGCTCCATCCTCTTGAGGGGAATCTCACACCTCTAGTCTCCCACTCAGATGCAAGCTGGGGCGGGCCCTGCTTAGCAAAGGGGGCCCGTCCTGCTGGCTCCCCGCAGCCCAGCTCTCCTCCTGCCCCTTCAGCCAGGAGCTCCCCTTGCATTCCCATAATCTCCCTAGACTGGGTTGGGCTCCGGGCTTCAAGCCTCACCCTCTCTCCGGGATGTGGGGCCATGATGGAGGCTGGGCCGGTCTGGGCAGACCCTAACCCTGGCCCACAGGGAGAGAGAGAGAGAAAGGGCTCGCCCCAAGAGGATGGGCAGCCCAGCGCCCTCCTGCTGGCACAGTCCCCTTCATGGCGGGGGGCGCGGGGGTGGGCTGTTCCTCCCGATGGCCGCAGAGCAGCAGGGAGAGCTGTGTGGAGAGGCCGCCGTCCAGAGCAGCAGCCCACGCGCCCCATGCAATTCAGGGGGGTGGTCCAGCGAGGAGGAGGAGGAGGAAGGCAAGCCCCCGCAAGCAGGCCTTGCCCCCCCCCCGGGGGCACCTGGCGTGTGCATTGGGGGGGGGGACAGCTGCTCCCATCTCTCCAGGGTTGGAGAGGGCCAGGTGTGTGTGTGTGTGTGTGCGTGCATGACCTGCTGCCTGCAGGGAGGGGGAGGGGGGATCCCAACCAAGGGAGTCCCCCCCCCCGCTGCCCCCTCCCGCTTCCTCCCTCCCCGGCTCTTCCTTGTTGCCTCCCTGCTGTGCGTGTCTCCCTTGGCAACAGGTCTCTCTGCTCACCGGCTATTTATAGCCCGGCCTGGCAGCAGAAGGCAGGGGCTGGGGGGGGGCTGCCCCCCCACAGGTAGAGCTGCATGGTTAATGGGGCAGGGGGAGGGGGAGAGAGAGAGGCACAGCCCCAGCTGCCTCCTTTGGGACCCCCCCCCCCGCCCCGCTCATTAGGATTTGCCCTGGAGCCGGTGCAAATGAGACCTTGGCAGGAATGCAGGATTGGCCTCTTCACACCTTGCAGGGGGGGGCTGCTCATCAGGGGGGGGGGCTGCTGCAGCCCCCTGCCTCGGGGGCCGGTTCACAGTGCCCCCGTGGCCTGGAAGGCAGCCTCCTCCTCCTCCTCGCAGCACAAGCCTCCTCGGCAGAGCAGTGTGCGGCCACCCCGAGGGCCTAGAGCAGCGGAGGTCTGCCTGCCTGCCTGCCCGGTCAGGATGCCTGGCCGCAGGCTCTGCCCAAAGCCCTTCCTGCATGCAGGGGAGAGCTTGGGGGCATGCAGCCCGCTGTGCCACAGGTCAGCAAGGACTACCCCACCTTCTGTTTGGGCCCCCTTGAACCGCAACTGGCCAAATCCCAGGGCGAGAAGGAATGCAGAAGAGGGAGGAGGGGGTTGTGTGGTGGGTCTTCCGGGACTTGTGGCACGTCCTGGGGGGCGGGGGCCGCAGGAGGCTCTCTCTCTCTCTCTCTCTCTGGCGCCTGATTGGGCAGAGGCAGCATTTGTGTGATGCGCCGGGGGGGGGGGCCGGCTCAGCTGGAGGGCTGGGCTAACCCTCTTGGAAACGCCACTTCTCCAGGAAGGCGGGGGGGGGGGGCTTGGTTCATGGTCCGAGGTGGGCTGTCTGGAAGCCAGCTGGGCTCATGTGGGCGCCCTCTGCCGCATGGGGCTTGCTCCTGGGGCTGCAGGCGAGGAGGCCCCGCCCGGGGGTGGGGAGGCGGCTTGGCAAGCGGGCTCCTCTTTCAGCTGCGGACGCAGTAGGGAGCTAAGTGGTTTGGGGGAGCAGAGAGGCAGGAGCGGCTCGTCCTCACAAGCCGGGGGCGCCCAAGGAAGCGGTCCAGGTGGGCCTCCCCCCTCCCGAGAGCTGCACTGCGGTGCCATGAACTGCACCAGGGCCCCTGGGGAGCAGCCACTCCTGCAGGGGGGCAGCACTGAGCGCAGGGTCTCCATGCCTAGCGGAGGAGCAGCCCTTGGAGCCCCCAAGAACTGCCGTCTGCCAAGTCTGGCTGAGGCTGCCTGCCCGCCCCGCCCCCGAGTCACTCCGTGGTCCGTCTCATGCAGGCTTGTCTGCTCGGGCTGGCAGCAGCTCCTGGGGGCTCCGGGGAGCGAAGCGTCCTCCTGAGCCCTGCCTGGAGGTGGGCTCTGGCTACGGCATGGGCCGGGCATGGGCGTCCTGGGTGTCTGTCAGCTGGGCCAGAGAGTCCTCCTGCACCCTCTTCCAGAGAAGGTGCGGCCGGGTTGGAGGAGGCAGCTGCCGTGGCCGTGAGTGCCACAGGCTCTTCAGGCCTCTCCTCGGCCACCCCACCCGCTTTCCCACCTGCTGCAGGCTCAGGCACGGGACCAAGGAAACGGGGCTCTTTGGGCCTTCTTTCAGGTGCCCTTCCAAGCAGCAGGGGCCTGGGGGCCCTACCGCTGGGGGAGCCCTTGGTGGTCACCTTTCTGAGGGCAGGGCCTAGGTTGCTGCTCCCCCCCCCCCGGCACCCCATTATTTAACTGGTGTTGGTTTACTTGGTCCATTGAGATTCCCCTCCAGGGCCAGAGAGGGGGGCTGGCAAGGTGTTGCTGGCCCTGCTGCTTGTGAGTGGTTCGCACGCCTGCCCGGGCTTGTGGGGGGGGCGGGGGGCAGTGCCAGGGAAGGACTCGGTCTGCCCCCACTCCTGGCCTTGTGGGCAGGGCTGGACTGAGGGCCCTGAGAGGGCAGGGGAATGTATGTGGGGAGGGCACCGGGTTTTGAGCAGAATCATGGGTGCTCCAGGGTGGGAGTATTCACTGCTGCTTGCTGAGTGTGGCAGGGCGCAGGGGCGCCCCTTGGATGGGGCGCACCGGGAATATGCCCTGTGGGCCAGTCTGAGCCTGCTGGTGGGGTGAGAGGTTGAAACCAGCCTCCGGAGTCACTCTTGTAGAAAGTGAGAGGGGGCTGCATTTGTAGGGTGACCGCCCGGAGCCCTGAAGTTGCCGCCGGCTCTACTGTAAGGGCGCGGGGGGGGGGGGCTCGGCTGCTGTGCAGGGTCGTCGTACCAGCGCGGAGGCTGCTGCCCAGAGATGGGTGTCGTCTTGTTCAGGGCGGGGGGGGGGGGTTGCATTCTGTCCGCCCCAGTCTTCGTGAGGTTTTCCTCCCCGCCTCGCCCCCCTGAGCTCCAGTTCTCCAGTTGCACCGCGGGGGCAGGGGATGATGGGAGTTGTAGTCTGGCAACCTCAGGGGGCCCGGCATGGCGCTGCGGGGCGGGGGCTCCTGCAGCCTTTCCGGGCTGCGCTGCTTTGTTGGGGGTGGCGGCAGCATTGGAGGCTGGTTTCCTAGCAGGGGGCCAAGTGGCGTCTGGCCAGGGGCGCCTCTTGGGAGCCCCCTCGAGATTTAGCCCTTTAAGTGGCCGAAGCGCCCGCCAGGGAGGGAGGGGTCCCCGGGGTCCCCCTTTGCCCCGCGCCGCGCCAGGAGGCCCGCCTGGGGAGGTCACTTGCGCGGGGCGGGGCTGCTTTTGGGCTCTTGGTTCAACTTGGGGGGCTTGCTTGGTCGAGGCCGGGGGGGCTCCGGGGGCAGCGCGCCCTTTCTGGAGACGGGACCGGCGCGGGCCGGGGGGGGGGGAACTCTTTGTCCGGTCCCCAGTATGGGGGGGGGGGCTAAGGCGAGCATCAGCCTGCAGGCCAGGGTTGCACGTGCCCCCCCCCCTTGGTGCGGCACCCCCCGATTCTGCAGCTGGGGGGCCGGGAAGACCCGACGTGCGGCCAGGGGCGGGAAACTCGCGCCTGCTGCTGCTGCTGCCTCCGTCCCGCCCTCTGACCCGGAGTCCGGTGTGAACGGGCTGGGCAGGGCCTGGATCCGGAGAGCGCTTCGGGTGTCCAAGGAGGGCCCCCCCCGCCCGGGAAAGGCAGCGCAGGGGCCCCCGCGGGGGGGGGGGTGGGAGGCTCCGAGCGCTTGCTCCGTGCCTCGCCCCTCCCCCTTGCAAACATTCGGGGGCCCCCGTCACCTCTGCGCTCCCCCCGCCGCCGTCCTCGCCTCGCAGCCAACCAGCAGCGCCGCCCGGAGTCACGTGCGCCGGAGTTTCCCAGACAAAGGACCTCGGCGGCGCAGCCCCCTCCCTCCCTCCCCCCCTCCCTCCCCCGCGGCCCCCCCGCCCCTCCAGCCCCCTCGGCGGCAGGACCGCGGCTGCTGCGACGCCGGGACATGCGGGCAGGTACGGAGGGAGGGAGGGGGTGGGTGGGGGGTCTGCGCCCCCCGACCCATTTGCAAAGAGGGCAGGCGGGGGGAGGGCCGGGGGGGTCTCCTCTGCACCCGGCGCCGCTCCGGAGCGAAGCGCTTGTTGGGCTGCAGAGAAAACTTTGCCGCGCGTGGGGGGGGGGGGAGAGAAACTCCTCCTGGTCCCTCCCCCCCCTTCAAAAGAGGGTCTGGGTGCCTGCCTGGGCCTCAGTCCTTGCTGGGGGGCCGGGTCGGGGAACCCCAACTCCCTCCAAAAGTTTCTTTTCTTGGGGGAGGGGGCGGGGGCCTTGTCCCCCCGCAGAAGTTTTCAGAAGTGGAGGTGGGGAGATGCCCTGGGGACTCCTCGCCTCCAGTCCTTCCATGCATGCTGGGGGGGGGCGAGGAAGGGGGGCAGTGAGCTCAGGCTGTGGCAGAGAGGGGGACGCCAGGCCCAAGTGGCTGCCCCCCGCACCCCAGAGCTGTCAGCCCTCCATTTTGCACAGAGGGGGAAGACACCCCCCAGCCCCTGAAGCGCTTGGGGGGGGCTTCCTCGGGCTGCCTTCTTTCCCACCTGGACGCCCCCACACCCCCGCCATGCTCTGCTTCCCTGCAGGCCTGCCAGCTTTATGGAGAAATTGTAGTTGGGGGGGGGGCGAGATACCTGGAAGCCCCCTCCCTCTGGAGCCAGGAGTGCAGCTGCAGCAGCCCTGGATGGGGCCTGGGGGCCCTTTGGGCAGAGCAGGCCTGCAGGGAAGCCAGGGGGCCCGGTGGGAGGCTGGGCCTGGCGAGGGGGCTGGAAGGCTCCCCTCCCGCCCCACGTGGCGGAACTGGCCTCTGCGAGGGAGCAGCTCAGGGGTGGCCCCCCCAGGAAGCGGCTGCGGGGGCTGCTCTTGCTGGGCCGCTCTCTCCATTGTGCAGCTGAGGCCACTGAGGCTGGCGGAGGGCCGGCTTGGCCGCCGGGGCGGGGCTTGATTCGCACCCGCAGCTCAGGGCCAGGGAGGTTGCTGCCTCCCCTCCCAAGGGGGCCTCTTGTGTGGTGGGCTTCCAGCAATGCAGCCCTCGGTCCGGGATCTAGCACTGGCCGGGGGGAGGGCGGGGGGTCACCCTCCCTCCCTGCTCCAGTTGGAGCCTTCCATCCGTGGGTCACCGGAGTGTCGGCCTTCTCTGCCAAGTGGCGGGGGGGGGGCGGCCCCAGCAATGCATCTGGCGCCGGGTGGTGCTTCCCTGCAGGGGGGGGGCCACGCTGTGCTCCGTCCAGCCCCTGGTCCGCCGGCCAGGCATGCTTTTCCCAGCCAAGGAGACGGGAGCCCTTGCCAAGGAGCCTGCCAGCAGACGGCTGCTGCAGCTCCTCCCTTCTTTCTGGGGGCGGGGGGCGCGGGGGCATCAGTGTCCCCGTGGCAGGGACTCCCAGATGTCGTGGCGTCCCAAGTCCCAGCATCCCCAGCTGCAGTGGCCTTCGGCTGGGGATGATGGGAGTTGGCGTCAGTAGCATCTGGGACTCCCTGCTACTGGGGCCAGCTGAGCCCACTCTTCCCCTTCCCAGCTGGGCCCCCTTGCCCCTGGCTGAGTGGGTGGGGAGCTAGTTGGGGTTTACACGCTTCTGGGGAAAGCACTGGTTTGAAGGACCCCCTCCCGGCTGCCACGCCCCACCCTGCAGCCATCCGCATGAACCCCCACGCAGGGGTGGCACGATTTTGGCTCCTCCCCTTTCTGGCCAGGTGGCCCTAGAAGCAGTAGTGGCAGGTCCTAACACGCCCGGGGGGGGCACCCAAGGACTGGAGGCAGCTTGGGGGGGGCCTGCCTGCCTGCCTCCCTCCCTCCTAGCCCCCACCTGAGAGCAGCGCTGCCTGCTGGCTGCCCATTCATCGAGCAGCGCTGCATGGTTAACCACCCAGCTCTACCGGACGCATGGCCAGCCTGCAGGCAGTGCAGCTCTCAGGCGAGGCGGGGGAGAGAGGAGCCCCCTGAGCGGCCTTCTTGGGCACACACACACACACACAAACCTCCGGTGCGTTTGGACCAGTCTTGACTCCAGTACTTCCTTTGTACTGGAGAGAAACCTAATCTGCACACCACCTAGAGAGTTCTGTATTAGGTGGTATAGAAACTCAATACATAAAAGAGATGCATTTTGACCCAAGAGGACTTCAGCCTGATGAACCTCCCCATGCAGTCAGTGTCTATCTGAAACCTGAACTGATGCTGGAATCGGAGACGACTGTGGGCCCAAGAAGGCCGTGAGCCACAGAGACAGCCATAACCCCAGCAGGCGACCTTGGTCTCACCAGAGCACCTTGTGAAGGCCTCATCCGAACCAGCCCTTCCTTGGAGGTTCAGAAGGGAAAGGTCAAAAGCTCAGCAGGCGGGCTTTGAAGGGGGGTGCTTGTCAAGGGCCTGGCGAGAGCCCTCCTCGCCGCCCTGGACCCCTTTCCCTGAGGCCTAGGCTGGGCCATGTGGGTTTGGGGCCTCCCGGCAGGAGCCAACACACCAGCTAGGAAAGGGGTCCGGGTGGCTTCAGCTGGGGGGAGATGCCACCCCCTTGCAAAGCCCCAGGGGCAGCGCCGTGTTCCTTCCTGGCCCCAGCGGTGGGCTGTTGATTCTGGTGCCCGTGGGCAGCTCCTCGGCTGGATGTTGTTTGTGGCCCTTGGATGCAAGTGGAGGCTCATAGGAAGCTGCCACAGACTGAGTCAGGCCATCGGTCTATCTCGCACTCAGTGTTGTCTTCACAGACTGGCAGCGGCTTCTCCAAGAGGTTGCAGGCAGGAGTCTCACTCCGCCCTCTCTCGTTGGAGATGCTGCTGCCAGGGAGGGGACTGGGGGCCTTCTGATGCTCTCCCCAGAGCGGCCCCATTATCCCCGAGGGGACTCTCTCATGCAGGCCGTCTCCCATTCAGATGCAGGCCAGGGTGGGCCCTGCTTAGCAAAGGGGACAGTTCATCCTGCTTCCACGCTACGATCCGGGACAACGAGCTGTGCGGCTCATTGCCTTGCTGCTGCAACCCAGAGTGATGGCCGGGGGGGTGGCGTGTTGTGCCGATAAGGAGCAGGCGAGGCGGGGAAGGGGTGAGCCCGGAGAAGGGGCCCTCCGGCTTCAGCGGGCGCCCCCTGCAACCGGGGCTGCTTTTGTCACAGCTGCCAGTGGGGTGGGGGTGCTTCTCCCACCTGCACACACGGGGCGTTGCGGGGCCCCAAACACACACACCCCCCGAAACTGAGCAGAGAGGCTGCTCTGGCAGGAAGGCCCCACTGTGTGCCCCCCATCCGCCCCTGGGAAGGAGTGACGCCTCCCCCCCCCCCCGGCTCCTTCATTGGGCCGGGCATCCCTCGGATTCGGGGGGGGGCTGCTTGCCTCCAGCCCTCCGGGGTGTCTCTGCACCCTGAGCGGCTCAGCCTCCGCCTGGCCCAGCCTCGCTCTTCAGGCCCACAGACGTCCCGGGCTGTCTGGGCAGGGCTCCCTTGTGCCCAGGGAATTGGGCACTTGTCCCCCCCCCCCCAGGCCCTGAAGCCGGCCTCCTCCAGGTGGGCCCCCCCCCCCCGGTTGCACAGGACTCCCAGCTCCCACCATCCCTGCCCTCAGTGGCCTTTGGAGGATTATGGGAGTTGAAGTCCAACCACGGGGGGGGGGGCGGCGAGGGAAGCCCTGCCTGGAAGCACCAAGCCCTCTCTGGGCCACCCCCTGGCGCTCCCGTCCCCATCCTGGCCTGTGCAAGGAACTGGGCTCCGGCTGTGGCGTTTTCCTCCAGGGCCTCGGTTGCCCGGCCCAATGCTGCCCCTCTCCGTGCTCTCTGCTCACCCGCGGTGCCCGGCCCTGCTAGTAAGGCACCTGTGGCCAGAGTCTCTGGCTGCGTGGCGTGGGTGTCTGTGTGCACACATGCGCGCACCAAGCACATGCGCAGTTGAGCTCGCAGCGCTCGCAGCTCCAAGGCCTTGTGACCTTGCTGGGAGGGGCCTCATCCTGCAAAACGTTGGCAGAGAAGTTGCTGGTGTGGTTGATCCCTCCGCAGGGCACGGAAGCAGACCAGGGACACTGCTGTGTGCGCAGGGGGTGTGTGTGTGTGTGGTTTCCTCGTGATGTGGGGCCTGCGGTTGCAGAGGACTCCTCCAGCTCCCCGGGGCCCTTTTCCAGCCAGGGGCTCTCTGGTTCCTCCTGTTTCTTCTTCCTCGGGTGCTGGTGCCTCCCACTCAGTGGGTTGCATCGCTTTTCCTGGCAGAAGCGGCATGACAGGCAGAAGTTGACCTGGTGCAGACTTTCCCCATTGCTGCAGCTACAGCTTTAGGGGGGAAATACCCCATGGTGCACATGGTTCTGTTTCTCCTCACAACAACCCTGTGAGGTAGGTTAGGCTGAGAGATCCATGACTGGCCCAGG
The DNA here is from genome assembly GCF_027244095.1 of Hemicordylus capensis. Classification (NCBI taxonomy): domain Eukaryota; kingdom Metazoa; phylum Chordata; class Lepidosauria; order Squamata; family Cordylidae; genus Hemicordylus; species Hemicordylus capensis. The sequence continues at coordinate 457,938,709 of NC_069657.1, forward strand.
ATCACCCCGTGAGTTCCACGGCTGAATGGGGATTCGAACTCGGCTCTCTCTGGTCCTAGTCCAACGCACTCACTACTGTACCATACTGTAGGTGTCACCAGGGGATTTCCCCAGATGCAAGCACAGTCCTCTGGCGAGGAGGGTTGGCCCTGGAGGGAGGCAGCGCACCGGCTGCTTAGCTCCAGCCGGCCTTGCCTACCCCGCAGGGTGGTTGTGTGTGTGTGTGTTGTGTGTGGCGCCCTGCCCCGGCTCCCTTGGGAAGAGAGAGCCCCGGACGGAGCTTCTCGGCATTCCTGCCAGGCTGGCTTTGTGCTGGCAGAGCCCCTGTGGGGCAAGCCGGGCTGGCTTCTCCTGGGCCCCCGCTCTCCAGAGACCCCCGCAGGGGCCTCCCGCTGGCCCTGTCTTGCTGCTGCCCAGGACACACTTCAGCGGGGGGGGGTGCCTCTGTCTTTTCCGAATGGGCGGGGGCGTTTTTCCGGGGGGGGGGGGGCTGGGGAGCCCTGTGTCGGGCAAGGGGCCCCCTCCTCTTGCAAGCCTCCCGCTGAGACGGTGCCTGTACACACACACAGACGCGCTCCCGCCCCGAGCCTGGCTGCTCCCTCACTGGCCGACACCCAGGCGAAGTCGCTCGCGGGTGCTGCGGGTGCAGTTTCACCGCAACTCCCGGAGGGCTCCTTCCGAGGGCCCGGAGGGGCCGCTCTGACCTGCAGGGAAGCGTGGCAGCAGGCCGAGTGCGCCTTGGGGCGAGAGACGGGCTCCTCCGGGCACTGGCTCCCCTCGGAGCTGCCCCCCCCCCGGGTCTCCTGAGCGCCCGGCCCAGAGCCCCGTGGCCTCCCTCCCCCAGGCACCCCTTCCTCCAGTCTGACCCACACAGGGCCCCAGCTGGCAGCTGACCCCCAGCCAGCACATCCCTCCGGGCATCTCGCCCTCCCCTGCCCTGCTGCTGCTGCTGCTTGGGGCTGGGCGTGTCTCTGCCCGGCCACCCGGGAGGCAAGTCTTCTAGGAGGAGGCGCCACAGCAGAGACATGGGTTGGCGCATGCCCACCGGGCGCGGGGGGGGGGAGTGTTTTGTGACCTGCGCACGCATTTTGCATCCGGTCCAGCTGGGGCCTGGCGGTGAGCCCTCCGGCAGAAAGAAGGCCCTGCTCTGCCTTCGCAGCCCCCCCCCCCCCGCCGTGTGCTCCTCCCGTTGTGGGGAGTTGGCAGAGGCTGGTGTGGGCTGCGCGCAGGAGCGTCCGAAGGGGCTGCAGCTGCCCCAGCCGGGTGCGAGTTGTCTTGGGGCTGCAGTGACCTCTGGGGGCCACCCGTGGGGGCCTCCAGGAGGTGGCAGACCTGTGGGGCAGCTGCTGAGAATGCCTTTCTCGGTGCACCCTGAACGTGGCGAGGAGTGGTGGGCAGGGGTGCTCTCGGAGAGTGCCAGGGCAGCCCGAGCCGGGAGGGCTCCTCCAGGCCCGCCACGTGGCCCTTGAGGGCCCCTGGGTGCAGGTCTCCAGCTGCCTTGGCCCTCGACGGCCCCATGGGGCTGTTTGGCTCCCTCCCCTCTTGGGATGGATGGGGGCGGCAGGCGGGGCCGCCCTTGGCACCGGGGTGGCCATTGATCTGGAAAGCAGGCCTGGCGCTGGTCGTGGGCTGTGCGTCGGCTACACAAAACGGAAGGCAAGGAGGCAGGGCTGGGCACGGATCTGGGCCCTGGCCAAGCAGCTGGGGTTGCGTCGGGTCAGAGACGGCTCCCACGGCCTCCCCAAGGAGTGTGGGGTCCAGGGAACTCCTGGCCAGGCAGATTTGTGCACGTAGACCGGAGGGATGGCTCTGTGGCGGAAGGAGGCGCTGAGATCTTGGTCCAGAGCCCCATGCCGGGCACGGTGGGAAGGATGCGGCCTCTGCTGGGGGGGGGTAACTGGCTCCACGGCTGGGCTCCTTCGGGGGGACAAGGCTTGGGTGTGGGGGTACCCCTCCTGTTGTCTGTGGGACTCCCCGGTGCATCCCTGTGCAGGGAGGCCGGAAGGGGCCTGGGAGGAAGCGGCTCCGGGCAGGAGTCTGCTGCCAGCGGCTCCTCCTCGGACAGGCGAGCGTCTGGCCTCTGTTTGGGGGCCTCCCGCCAAGGGGAGCCGCCCCTGCGGGAGCCCGGCTGGGCCAGGGCCGCCAGGAGCCCCCCCCCCCACTGATGCCTAGCCCAAGCCGGCTTCCGTGTCGTCCCCACCCTCCTGGGGCTCAAGCCCTGCCGCAGGCGAAGGTGGCGGCTGCTGCTGGGTGGCAGCCCTTCAGGCATTGGGCGCTCATCTCTGCCCCTGCCAGCGTTCCCTCCCACAGGGGTTCCCAGCTGGTGCTGCTGACTACCACTCCCAGAATGCCCAGCTCTGATGGCTCTTGCTGGGGGGCTTCTGGGAGTCAGCAGCATCACCTGGGGATCCCTGTGGGAGGGAACACGGCCCGCCCCCCCCAGCTGCTCTGCCCAGCTCCTGGCCTTGCGGGGGGCAGTGAGGGGCCGTGCTTCTTCCTGGCCGGGATCCTGGAGAGACCCCCGCGTGGCGTGAGCCTTCCACTGTGACGCAGGGGGCAGTGTGGTCTAATGGCTAGAGCGGCACTCTTCCGCCTTGGAGCCCACCTGCAGCCCAGTTCTGCACCTTGGGGGCCAGCTCCCTTTTGGTCATGCCTGGCTCCCCCACGGCTGCTGCTCCCCCCCCCGCCTGCCTGTGGAAGAAGAAGAGCTGGCGCAGCTCACCCGCTGGAAGCCCAAGCGCAGAGGACGGGTCTCGAGGGAGGGCCAGGGACAGACCCCCCACCACCACCACCACTATGGGCTCCGGGCGGGATGCCTTGGGCAAGCCAGCTCTCCGGGCCTCAGTTCCCCCATCTGTGCAATGGGAGCGCTAGTGGCCTCCCTCACAGGGCTACTGAAAGCAAATGCTGCCGCAGGAATGGAAGGCGCGGGGCTGATTCTGGATGCGGCCCCCGCCAGAAAGAGGAAGAGCTGCCCGGGCATCCAAAGGCTGCGGCACAGATTGGAAGGGCCCTCCTGGCAGGGGCGTAGCTACCATGAGGCAAGGGGAGGCGGCTGCCTGGGGGCCCCCACGCCTCGAGGGGCCCCCCAGAGGCCAGTCCCATGTGAAGTGTGTGTGTATCAGCGAGGGGCCCGTTTTGTGTCTCTGGGCCCACTCCAGCCTCGTTGCACCCCGGCCTCCTGGGTCTGGCCGGCTGTGTGTCCCGGGGGGGGGTGGGATTTGCTGGGCAGACCAGGCAGGCTCTCTAGCAGGAGGCTGCTGTGCCCCAGAATGTGTGGGGCATTGGCAGTGCAGCCCTCCGTGGGGCTTGGCCATCCCAATCCTGTCGGCTCTCTCTGCAGGCTGAGAAGAAGGCCAAGGTCATTGCCGGGATGAATGCCGTGGAGGAGACGCCCCGGAGCGAGCCCCAGAAGGAGGAAGAGGCCAGCCCACCCGCCTCCCAGCAGCCCACCGACCCGGCCTCTCCCAACGTGGCCACCACTCCAGAACCCGTGGGGCCCGATGCCGTGGACAAGGGCATGTCCAAGTCAGCCGACGATGAGCCGGAGTACGAGGTGAGTGGCGCTCCCCGCCCCCCTCCCCGCGCCGCGGACCCCTCCTTGCCAAGGAGGAGAGCCGGTCTGGTGGTTGCCAGCAGGACTTGTCCCCTTAGCTAAGCAGGGTCCGCCCTGGTTGCATTTGAATGGGAGGCCACATGTGAGCCCTGGAAGATCTCCCCCTCAGGGGATAATGGGGCCGCTCTGGGAAGAGCAAAAACGTCCCCAGTCCCCTCCCTGGCAGCAGCATCTCCAAGATCGGGCTGGGAGAGACTCCGGCCTGCAGCCTGGGAGAAGCCGCTGCCAGCCTGTGCAGACCGTCCTGAGCAAGATGGAGCAAGGGTCTGACTCCGTATCTGGCAGCTTCCTGGGAGAAGCCTTGCCTGCCCCTCCCGCCAGCTGACCCCCCCCCCCCGGCTCTCCCCGGGGCAGCTGCTGGGCCCTCCGCTCCGGAGGCCTCCTGGGCCTCTTCTGGATTCTGCTTCCGCTGGCTGGGCCAGAGTACCTTTCCCCAGCACCACGGGAGAGGCTGCCCTGCGCCCCCCGGGCTGCTTTCCCGCCACGTGGCCAGAGCCACACGCCAGGCGTTCCACGTACAGGATGGGCTGGGCAGATGAATCGTGAGGAAGAGTTTGGGCGAAGCAGGTCCCGGGCTCTGCCCAGCCTGGAGGGTGTGAGAAGGGGCTGGGGGGGGGGGCGGGGGGCAGGGGAGGAGCCCACGGGGGAGGCGAGAGGGGAGGGGCAGGCTGAGGGGGCCAGGTGCTCACTGGGGACCAGAACCTTGAGCTGGGGGCAGAGTGCAAGCCAGGGGCCGAGAGGCGGGTTGGGCAGAGGCCTGGCTCTCTCTGGGAGGCAGGCGCTGCTGCCTCTCCTGCCCAGGGCCCCGTCTCCACCCAGGCCGGCCCTCCCTGCGTGTGGGGCAGGCCTGCCTGTGACCCGCTGCTGCCTCTTCTCCCCCCCGCAGGACGGCCGGGGCTTTGGGATCGGGGAGCTGGTCTGGGGGAAGCTGCGTGGCTTTTCGTGGTGGCCGGGCCGCATTGTTTCCTGGTGGATGACGGGCCGGAGCCGAGCTGCGGAGGGCACCCGCTGGGTCATGTGGTTTGGAGACGGGAAGTTCTCGGTGGTGAGTGGCGGGGGGGCGGGGGCTTCCTCCAACTCACCCCTGGCGGGGGAGCGCGCTTGGCCAGGCCTCCTCCGCCAGAAGCAGCCAGTGGTGCGGACAGACCTGGTGGGGTCCTGCTGTGGCTCAGCCGGGTCCAGAGCCAGCCCGCTCTGAGTCCTGAGCAGGATGGCCCCAGCGCCCACGAGGATGCTCAGAGGAGGAGGGACGGCCGCTCTTGCTCGGGAGCACAGGCCGTGGGCAGGCCCCCCAGACTGTGCTACACGCCAGCCTTGCGAGGGCCTCTCCCTTCTCTCTGCTGCATCCGGGAGCTTGTTCCAGCGATCCCTGTGGCAGGCTGGGTCCCATGGCCGGGCGCGGGAAGAGCCTGGCTGCTGGGTCAGGCCAGAGGTCCATCCCGCCCAGCCTCCTGTTCCCAGGTGCCTCCAGGAAGGCCACAAGCAAGGCAGGAAAGCATTGCTACCCTCCTCCCCCCCCCCCCCTGCAAGCCATTGGTATTGAGAGGTAGACTGCCTCTGAGCATGGAGGCTGCACCAGGTGGCCATAACTCAGAACCACTGAGAGGCCTCCCCCCGCCCCATGAGTTTGCCTTATCCCCTTTTAAGGCCCTCTAAGCAAATGGCCATCACCCATATTTTGTGGCGGCAAAGTTGCTGGCTGGCTTGCTTGCTTGACGTATACCGTCCCTCCAAAATGGTCCAGGGCCGTTTACAGCAAATAAAATCAGTTTAACAGTTAAAATCAAAACTAGATCAATTAAGCAATTAAAATCATTTAAACATTAAAAACATCAACATTAAAATCATTTAATACCAGCATTAAAAAATTTAAACCATTTATCTAATTAAATTTATCTGTTTAACATATTTATATACCACCCAAAGCTCACAGCGGTTTACAATAAAACACAGATTAAAACAAAATTAAAGCGTTAAAACCAATTTAAAATTTAAAAGCTGATAAATTCCATGAACTAATGCTGTCGGGTGCGAAAGGATTTCCTTTTGTTGGGCCTGACTCCGGCCACTCCATTTCATGGGATGACGCTGCGGTCTCGGGTTAGAGGGGTGAGGGGGTGGCTCCCTTTTCCCAAGGCGTCCCGGGACCCGCTTAGGAACACAGCGGAAGCCACCAAGGGCCGAGCCCAGCCTTGAGACGGGAGCGTTTTGCCGGCTGATCTTGTTGAGATGGCTGAATCAGAAAGATGTCTGCAGGGCGGGGGAGGCTGTAGCTCAGGGCCCCCCCCCCCGAGCCCCCGCTCTCCATACAGAGAGTCCCAAGGTCAGCCCCGGATGGCATTTCCGACGAGGGCCGGGAAAGACCCTTTTCTCTGCAAGACCTTGGAGGGCTGCTGCCCGTCAGAGCAGATGCAGGTGAGCTGGATGGACCGAGGGTCTGACTCCACAGGAGGCAGCTTCGTGCATAATTCACATCCTAGAAATAGGGCTGCTGGCACTGGATGGCCACTTTTTGCTGAGCCCACGATCCAGCGGCTCCTGGCCCTTGAGTTGTGTGCATGGAGCAGCTTCGCTCCGGGGGGGGGGGGGGCCTGTGGAGGTGGCCTTTGCCCTTGACTGCTTGCAGATGTGGCCGTGCAAAGAAGGGGCTTCCAAGTCTCTTTCGTGAGGGAAGCATCAGGGCCGCTTAAAGCATCTGTGGAGCAAAAGGAAGCTTTGGTGGTGGCGGCAGCTAAATAAAGCCCTCGTGACTCCCCGAGACCATCAGGCCTGGAGCAAAAGAACCGTTTTTGACACATGCACACTGGGGGGGGGGGGAGTCCCTGCCAGCAGAACCCCTAGGGCCCCCCCACCCCACCCCCCGGCTCAGTGACCCCAGGGGGCCGAGAGTCCCCTCGGGAGGGTCAGCACCAGCCCAGCAGCCGGGTCGGAGGCTGCGCATTGCATCCGCTCTCTCTGTTCTGGGCAGGTCTGTGTGGAGAAGCTGCTCCCGCTCAGCTCCTTCTCCAGCGCCTTCCACCAGGCCACGTACAACAAGCAGCCCATGTACCGCAAGGCCATCTACGAAGTGCTGCAGGTAAGCCCCGCCTGCCCCCCCCCTCCCCCGGTCTGCGAGGGAGGAGGGTGTGGGGCCCATGCAGCGAGGCCTCGGTCGGCTCGCGGGCAAGGAGAGACCGGCCCGGAACACCGGTGCCCCACACACAGAGAGAGCCGGAAGGGCCGTGGGGCTAAAGTCGTGGCGGGTCTCGTGCAAGCGAGCCAAGCTGGGTCCTGGAGGGAAGGCAGAACCCGTCTCCCACTCGCCCAGCCACGTCCCTTCTCTGGTTGTGTCAGCCCCAGAAGGAGGGGGTGGGGGGCAGCCCCCTCCCAAACCGCGGTGGGGGGTCAGGGCCTGAGAGCATCCCAGCCTCCCCGGGTGGGGGGGGGGGTCACTCACCGGCGGGTGCTTCTGCTCCCCCTGCAGGTGGCCAGCAGCAGGGCGGGCAAGATCTTCCCCTCCTGCCCAGAGAACGACGAATCAGACACGTCCAAAGTGGTGGAGATCCAGAACAAGCAGATGATCGAGTGGGCCCTGGGGGGGTTCCAGCCTTCGGGCCCCAAGGGCCTGGAGCCCCCTGAAGGTGAGGGGGCCGGATGAGGGGCCTCTGGCTCCTGGCCTTGGCGGTGGGGTCTGCCCATGGGAGCCCGAGGCCCTGCGGGGCACAGGTCGGCCCCCCTCCCCACGCGCCCCCCCCCCGTCCTGGTGCTCAGCCAATGGGCTGGTGAGATGAAGGGGGGGCATGCCACACGAGGCACTCCCCCACCCCCGGCTCCCCCAGCTCCCTTCCCCCACTGACGCACCCGTGTCTGGCACCCCAGAGGAACGCAACCCCTACAAAGAAGTTTACACGGAGATGTGGGTGGAGCCCGAAGCGGCTGCCTATGCCCCTCCCCCGCCAGCCAAAAAGCCGCGGAAAAATACGGCAGAGAAGCCCAAGGTCAAGGAGATCATTGATGAGCGCACCCGAGGTACGTCCGTGCCGGGGGGCAGGGGGGGCGCACGCCACATCTTCCTTTTCCTTCGCAAGAACAGCTCTGCTGGATCAGGCCCAAGGACTGTCTGGCCCAGCGTCCTGTTGCCCACAGTGGCCCACCAGGCGCCTCTTGAGAAGCCCACAGGCAAGAGCGGAGTGCATGATGCCCCCTCGCCTGCTGCGGCTCCCTTGCTGCCCCTGGGATGGAGAGGCATCTTCGTGCCTCTGAGGCGAGAAGTGGCCCATAGCCACCAGACTAGTAGCCACTGATAGACTTGTCCTCCATGACTTTGTCTAAGGCCCTTTTAAAGCCGTGGCTGTCACCATGTCTTGTGGCAGAGAATTCCACAGGTTAAGTATGCGCTGTGTGAGAAAGTACTTCCTTTTGTTGTTCCTAGGTTTCCTGACCTTTTCGTGGGATGAGCCCTGGTTCTAGTGTTGTGAGAGAGGGAGAGACATTTCTCTCTTTCCACTCTCTGTACTCCATGCATAATGTTATACACCTTAGTCATGTCTCCCTGCAGTTGTCTTTTTTCTAAACTAAAAAACCCAGACGTTTTAGTCTTGTAGCCTTGCCTCATAAGGAAGGTGCTCCAGGCCCCTGATCATCTGGGTTGTCCTCTTCTGCCCCTTTCCCAGTTCTGCAATGTCCTTTTTTAGATGTGGTGACCAGAATTGTACGCAGGACTCCAAGTGTGGCTGCACCATAGTTTTGTATAAGGGCATTGTAATATGAGCCGTTTTATTTTCAATCCCCTTTCTAATGATCCCTAGCGTGGAATTGGCCTCTTTCACCGCTGCCCCACATTGAGTCGACACTTTGAATGAGCTGTCCACCCCCCCACCCCCCAAGATCCCTCTGCTGGTCAGTCGCTGACAGCTCAGACCCCATCAGTGTATATTTGAAGCTGCGGGGTTTGGCCCCAATTATCATGTTATACTTGCCAACACTGAACCTCATTTGCCATTTTGTCACGCACTCCCCCAGTTTGGAGATATCCTTTTGGAATTATTCACAATCTGTTTTAGATTCCTCTACACTAAATAATTTAGTGTCATCTGCAAATCTGGCCATTTTGGTGCTTGCCCAAACTTCTAGATCATTTATGAACAGGTTAAAGAGCACTGGCCCCTGTACCGCTCCCTGGGGGACCCGTTTAGAGCACTGTCCATTTATTCCTACTCTCTGCTTCCTTACCGATCCACACATGAACCTGTCCCCTTATGTGCCATGACTGCGAAGTTTACTCCAGAGCCTTTGGTGGGGAACTTTGTCAAGCACTTTTTGGAAGTCCAAGTATACTTTATCAGCCAGATCACCTTGATCCACACACCTGTTGCACTCTCAAAGCACTCCAAAGGATTCGTGAGGCAAGGTTTACCTTTGCAGAAGCCATGCTGGTTCTGCCCCAGGAGGGCCTGTTCTTCTAAGTGCTGGACAATTTTATCCTTGAGGATGCTTTCCATCAGTTTTCCTGGAATGGACATTAAGTTAACTGGTCTGTAATTTCGCCCCTGGATCCCTTTTTGAAAATGGGAGTTACATTAGCTACTTTCCAGTCCTCCGGCACAGAGCCTGACTGTAGGGACAAGTTACATATTTTTGCTTGGAGATCTGCAATTTTCCATTTGAGTTCCCTCAGAATTTGTGGCTGGATGCCAACTGGCCCTGGCGATTTATTCATTTTTAGTTATTCAAGACAGTCTAGAGCATCCTTTCTCGTACAGCCTCCAAGCCTGAGGAGCTCAGTTATGGAGTGGTTATATGGTCAGTATCCTCCGCCGTGAAGACAGATGCAAAGAACTCAATCAGCTTCTCTGCCCTTTCCTGATCCTCCTTAATAATCCCTTCCACATCCTCATCATCTGAGGGTCCAGCCGCCTCCCTGGCAGGGTTTCTGCTGCTGGTTGTTATTCCCCTTGACACTGCTAGCTATATGCTCCTCTAACTCTCTTTTTGCAACCCTTATTGTCTCCTTTCCTTTCTTTTGCCAGAGTTTATGTTCCTTTCTGTTCTCCTCGTTTAGGCAGGACTTCCGTTTTCTGAAGGAAGTCTTCTTCCCTTTTCTCGCTTCCCTGACTCTGCTTGTTAGCCATGCTGGCGTCCTCCTGGACTTGGTGGTTCCTTTCCTCCTCCTCCTCCTGGGTATACTCCTTCCACCCGCTTCTGGGGGCGGAGGGTTGGGGAGGAGCTGGCTGAGTGCTGCCGCCCTCTGGAGCGTCCTCTCGGCCCTGTTGCAGGCTCCTGGCCCCCTTCCGGCAGTGGCAGCTTGCCCTCGTGATCCTGGGGGCCAGAGGTGCAGCTGCCTCTGCTTCCCAGCAGCCCGGGTGGCTCTCCCCCGCCCCGCCTGAGAGCTGCACTGCCTGCAGGCTTGCATTGGTCAGGTAGAGCTGCACGGTGAACCCATTTGTCAGCTCTACCTGGCGAATGGGTGGCCTGCAGGCAGCTCAGGGGAGAGAGGAGCTGCCCAGGCTGCTGCCAGGAAGCAGAGTCGGCTGCGCTTCCTTAGGTATGCCGCCCGCCCCCCGGCCAGCCCCAGCTCGTTAGGATGAGCCTCTTCTGGGTTCCTGGGAGTGCTGCAGTTTCTGCCACGTCCTGCTTCCTCGCTCTAGAAAGAGACCAGAGCCAAGCTGGGGTGATGGGAGAGCCTGACTCTCTCTCTCTCTCTCTCTCCCTCCTGCATCAAAGCAAGGCATAGGGCTCCCTTCCACCCACCTTGGGGGCACCGCTGGACCCTCCTCTCTCTCCCCCCCCCCATTACAACTCAGCAGCCCTCCAGTTCCAGCCAGGCTCCTCCCACCCCCCCACCTGCCACTGGGCCCCCCTCGGAAAGAGGCCCGCACTGCTGGACTGGCCAGGCCCCTCCCCGGCCACGTGACAGGCCGCAAGCGGGTGAGGGGTGCTGGGGGGGCCTCCCCCCCTCCTGTCATGGCAGCCGCTTCAAGCAAGCGGCCAGAGTGGGGGAAGCCCCCTTCCTTGAGCAGGGAGCGTGGAAGGCTGGCCACGAGGCGTCCAGCTCATTAGTTGGGCTGCTTGTCTTTTAATCACATTTCATAGAACTGTAGCTTTGCTTGACTTTTCAAGGAGGTCTGTGAACCTATAATAACATTATTGACTTGAAGAAACACGACATTAATGTTGGGGGAGCGGGGGGTCTCTTAGGTCGGCAGCCACGCAGACCCATATGTAAGCCAGCGGAATCTCACCCGGGACCGGGTCGCAGATGGGGCTGCCCCGTTGCTGCAGAGCTTCCTTCTAGGACCAGGGGGCAGGCCTTTTCAGCTGCCCCCAAATGCCAGCCAGGCCCTGCTTGTCTCCGGTCCTCTGGCTGAGCTTGCTGGAGCGAGTAGAGGGTCTTCTGCCTCCCCCCACCCCCCCGTGTCCTGCCCGACACTCCGCTAATGCCTCCTTTCCTCTTCCCAGAGCGTCTTGTTTATGAGGTTCGGCAGAAATGCAGGAACATTGAAGGTGAGTGTGAGCAAGCAGACGGGCCCCCCGCCCCCCCCCCCCACGGAGAAGGGTGTCCGCATCGTGCCTCTGGCCGCCTCTGCGGCTGCCCCAGCCCCTTGGAAGGTGCTCCCTGTCCATAGAAGAGCTCCCCCGCAAAAAAAAAAAATCAAACAAGACACCTTTTTTTTTCAGGCCTGTGGCCAAAACTATTTTAAAATGTGTTTTGTTGAAACTGTTTTTAAAATTTTATGCTTTTAAAATTGTTTTTACTGAGTTTTATTGATTGTTTTAATATTATCTTCTGTATATTTAATTCTCCAAGACGTACCCGTGGCGAATCCCATGTATGGCAGCTCTTGCGAGAGTTCGCGACCCGTTGCCAGATAGCCACGGGTACGGCAAGGAAATGGTGGCGGCAGAGAGGGCGGTGCACAGCCAGGAGGAGAGAGAGCCTGGTCCGCTGGGCGGGAGAGGGCGGTGCACTCCGGCCCTCCTGCCGGCCAGAATGAAGGCTGGGCTGGCCTGCTGGGAAAAGCAGCCGGGAGGAGAAACGTCAGCCAGGCTATCTGGCCGCCTGGGAGAAATGGGGTGGGGGGAGAGACAGGGAGAACTAGGGGCGCAGATGCTCTGCACGAGGTCAGCTAGTTTGAAATTCTTGCTTGAAGTTGTGTCTGCCACCTTGAAATCCAGGTGTTAGGCTGTTTGGGGTGTGTGTGTGTGTGTGTGTCTGCTTTGCAGCCAGAAGACTCCAGTTCAAGTCTGTGGCCACCTCATGAGCCATGGTGGGGAGCAGGGGCATTGCTGAAAGGTGCCCTTACTGACGGTGGCAAGGCAGGGCACAGGGAAGCCCCCTCTCCCAGGCCCCCGGGGTGACCGGCCCCCTTGCTTCTCCTTCCCACTCTCCCTTTCCCAGATATCTGCATCTCCTGTGGCAGCCTCAATGTCACCCTGGAACACCCTCTCTTCAATGGAGGCATGTGCCAAAACTGCAAGGTAGGCAGCAGAGCGGAGGCCGGAGCGTGGGGAGCAGGCAAGGAGCCGGGGCTGGGAACGTGCTCTGGCTGGCAGGGAAAGGGGGCATCTGGAGAGCAGAGCCAGGGCAAAGGAAGGGCTGAGAAAGGGGGCCCAGACCCACACCCCCCCAGCTCACACTCTGTGCCCAAGCGCCGGACTCTTCCTCGGGGGAGAGGAGGCGACCGCTCTGCAGCCACCGGTTGCCCTTGGCCCGTGTCTGGCTCTTGTATCACCACCAGGACCAGTTCCTTGGAGGAAGACCCGAGTGGGGCGGGGGGGGTGCAGTTCTGGCTTGGGGCGGGGGGATTTGCCCCACTTGGCTTTGGCTCTTTGCTGGTTCCCCCAGAGGCCCCGAAGGCAGAACATGCTGAGATCGGCACTCTGCTCTGAGGCGTGTGGGGCTGGGGGCTGGGTGCTCCGGCCCAGGGCAGGAAGGGCTGTGCTTGTCTGCTCCTCTGCCGGCTGTGCAGGGGAAGGGCTTGGGCTTCCCCTCTGCAGCGGCTCTTGGGTGGCTTCTCGTGCCTCGGAAGGAGCATCTTCCGAGGAAGCCTCCTCCATGCAGAATGGCCAGGAAGGAGCCGGGCCAAAGGGCTTGTGGTGGTCAGCAATACCTGACGAGTGGCCGGCCTGCAGGCAGGCAGGGCGGGCAAGAGAGGAGAAAACGACACCCAAGGAGGAGAGGCAGTGGTGCCTCCTTTAGTGCCCCCCCCCAATTAGGACAGATGGCTCCTGCCCACCCGGGGGCAAGTGGGTGCCCCTTCTCTTCCTTGACGCTGGAGGTTGCCTGGGGTGGGAGGGGGAGGCAGGGGGAGCCGACAGGGCCTGGCCAGGCCCGCCTCACCCCCTGCCCACCCCGCTCCCCAGAACTGCTTCTTGGAATGCGCCTACCAGTATGACGACGACGGCTACCAGTCCTACTGCACTATCTGCTGCGGTGGCCGAGAAGTCCTCATGTGTGGGAACAACAACTGCTGCAGGTGAGCCGGGGGGAGGGGGGAGGGTGCCCCCCATCTGTCTGCTGCACTCTTGGGGCTCTCTTTGGAGGCCTCTGCTTGCCCTCTGCAGCCCGGGCTTGACCGCTTGGCCGTCTTGGCAGGTGCTTCTGCGTGGAGTGCGTGGACTTGCTGGTGGGGCCGGGGGCCGCGCAGGCAGCCATCAAGGAGGACCCCTGGAACTGCTACATGTGTGGCCACAAGGGCATCTACGGCCTGCTCCGGCGGCGGGAAGACTGGCCCTCGCGCCTCCAGATGTTTTTTGCCAACAACCACGACCAGGAGTTTGTGAGTGCAGCGGTCCTTGACGTCCTGCCCTGAGGAAGGGTCCAGATCCACACGGCAGCCCGGGCACATTCCCAGCTGCTAGGGGCAGCTCCGTGGCTCGCTTGGCTTCCTGGAAGCCGCCTCTTTCCCCCAGTTAGCCCCTGGGATTGCCTTGGGGGCCTGCGGTGCCCACCCCTGGCAGCGGGCGGCTTCCTCCTCTCCGCCACTGTGTGGAGCCCGGCTGCCCTGCGCCCCCCTCACGCGGCTCTGTGTTTGTCCAGGACCCCCCCAAGGTCTACCCTCCAGTTCCTGCTGAGAAGAGGAAGCCCATCCGGGTGCTCTCGCTGTTTGACGGCATTGCCACAGGTGAGCTGCAGCCTTTGCTGCCCACAGAAGACGAGTGTGTGTGGGTCAGAATGCAGGAAGGGGGCTGGCGAGCCACAAGCCCCCA